>NW_026067985.1:2415769-2651034 GCF_014885135.2 Alexandromys fortis | reverse complement strand
CCCCCTAAGTTTCCCCTCTAACCAAACCTTCCAGATCTCTTCTCCCTAATTTCTTTCTCCACTAATGCGATTTTTTGCCTTCCAGCATCCCAGTGACTTCTTCAATCAGCCAGCCCAGCTACTCAGAAGGAAAAACCGGACGGAGGTGACTTCTTCAATCAGCCAGCCCAGAACGCCAGCGGACCAACTGAACATTCCCTGGACCCCTCGACGCCCAAAGTCAGCAGGAAGCAGTCATGAGAGACCGGGCTACGCCCCCATTCCCATTCACTAAAGACCCCCCCCCAATTTTAATTTTTTTAATAAACTAAAAAGGTTGGAATGTTATTCCTTGGAAACTACAGCTCCCAGACTTCCCCTGGGTCACCTGCGCGCGCTGGTCGCGCCCAGGTGAAGACCATCACTCCCAGATAACCGTGCGCCCCCAGTTAAAAGCGAGGGCTCCACGAGGTTTCTCTCTCTTGCTCCCTTCCCCCCTTGTGTGTCTTGCACGCCCCGCCCTTATCGTGTTCCCCTCTCCCCATTAAACGCACCCACGTGGGAGCTGCGTGTCCGTCTCTTCCTTTGCGTGCCGTCTATCCCGTGTTTGTCCACACACCCACGCCGCCCCGCCGCCGTTTTTAAGGAATATTAGGTCGGTCCCAGATAGCTGGCCGGACGTAGAAGGTTTTTCCCTGCCCTTGTTGTTTGTTTTTGAGGAGCATAGGAGCCGAGCCGCTGTGGACTGCCGACTGATGCATCCGCAGGTTCTGGAGTTAAGGCGTGCACTTGGACTGTGCCCAGCTCCAGGTGTCCCGTCCTCTCCTTGGGACAGGGCACCAGGTGGGTCCTGCTTGCCAGTACTAAGGAGGAGCACTAAGAGCAGGGAAAGTAGCCCAGTCCGGGACTCTCTAGTCAAATCTCCATTGGGGCCACCCTTGGATGGGTGACGCAGTTGGGGCATAGGCAGGCCTCCCCTCTCGACAGCCACCATTCAAGCTGGAAGCCTATTTCCAAAGAAGATGGGGTAGGGTGTGATAATTGGGGGTTGGGGGCCGAAGGATTTCAACAGCAGCTGTGAGCCTGATTCTCCCCTAGGATTCCGGCCGCCCCTCCTCCGTGCTGAGTGTTTGCCATTAAAAACAAACAGTATCATTTGGTTCAATATAAAATGAATTAAAGGAAATTAAACTGCGGGGGCCATGTGGTCTGTCTTGTCTGCTGTTGTCTGAGGCTGTTTTTCATTTTTCCCAGCGGGGAAGGACAGCTTGAGGGGTGTGGAGCAGGGCAGGAGGGATAGATAAATAAATAAATAAGTAACCCCTCCCTTCCCCCACCCACTAGTGCAAGCTGAGGTGTGAGAAGTCCCAGGTGTCCATTGCGCCCCGTCCTTGCTGTCTTCCTTGGTGGCTGACTGTAGTCTTTGGGAGTCTCCCAGAGGACAGAGTAAAGAGGCAGGGAGGGGAACAAAACAAAACAAAAACAAACAAAAATGATAGGCAGGCCCTTGAGACAGGGTGCTGGGCAGCCGAGGGCCGGGCTGTGAGTCTGAGAGGACAGGATGAGGGTATGGGCCTGGGTCAACAGGGGGGTTGCTATGACTATGTCCCCACTTTGCAGAGTGGCGGCAGCTGCCACTGCCCTATGATAGTTGGCATGTGTGTGGGCTGGAACATGTGCATGTGCACAGGTACATGTATATATGTAATGCTTGTAAGGGTATGTGTTTGATAGCATGTTGAAGCCCCGAGTTCAGAAACTAAAGAAACAGGATTCAACTGTCTGACCTACCGCTCGCTAATCCTCAGTAAGCCAGTTACCTTCTCTGTGTCAGGATCCCTGTCTGCCAAGTGGAGCATCTGAGAATACCTGCTCACAAGGTGTTCCAGGAATGTCTGGTGCTATGAATGAGAATGGCCTCCATGGGCACACATGCTTGAATGCTTGGTCCCCAGTTAGTGGGACTGCTTGGGAAGGATTAGGAGGCGTGGTCTTGTTAGAGAATAATAATAAAGACCAGAGCGTAAAGAATCCAGACGTCTGCTGGAGGCCCTAACATCTTGGTGATGGCATGCTCTCTGTGGGAATGTGGGATTTATAAAAAATCATATGATTCCATCAAGCAGTGCTTCCCAGTCACAGAAGGACAAAAATGAGATGCTTTTCATCAAATTCAATGCCAATAATTGGAATGGGCACTTCCTGTGGTTTTTGCCCTTTTTCCTATGGTTAGTTTTTTGAGGCAGGATCTCATTATGTAACCTAGACTTGTCTTAAACTCATGGCAATCCCCTGCCTCAGTTCCCACAGGTAAAATGAATATGTACATCACCACCTTCTGATACTTTTTTTCTGAAAGGTTCTCTGTTGTTTGTTGGGCTGGGGAGAAGGCTCAGTTGGTAAAGCTTTTCCTTCGTGTCCATGGAAAAAGTCAGGCGTAGAGGCAAAGTACTCATAGTCCCAGTGAGTAGGAGGTGGGAGGCAGAGACAGGCAGACCCCAAGGCTCAAAGGCCAGCCCACCTAGCCAAGGTGCTGAGTTCCTGGCTGAGGAGAGAGAGATCTTGTTTCAAAAAAAGCTGGATGGTAGTTGAAAACTGACAGCGGTTGTCCTCTGAGTTCGCATTTGTGCCGTGTGTGCATGCACACACAGGGGGGCCCAAACCCCCACCCACACATGAATAAAAATAATAAATAAAAGTACTTTGCATGTTTGTTTAAGCCCAGGCTGGCCTTGAACTGGAGACTTTCCTGCTGGGATGAGGAGTGCCCATTTGTGCTTCTGGACGCTTCCCTGCCTAGGGAAAGCCATCACCTCAGCCCGAGGCTGTCACCTTGCAGCCTCTTTGCTAATAAGGCCACAGTGTCCACTCTGCTGTTGAGTACTCTCCTAGACGTCACTGTGAGAAGCAGATGTGATTGACACCTCAGCCAGGAAGTGACAGATTGTCGACTATCACGTCCTGTCTAACCCATGGAAAGGCCATAGGAGCAAGAGATGGCATTTCCTGGTGGCAGGAGGGACTTTTGCTCATGGCTACAGTGCCACCCCTGCCCAGGCTTCCAGGCTATTCTGTAGATTTCAGATATGCTCACCATGCCACCACTGAGCCTCTTCCTTGCAGTAAAACTCTCAAAGCACAAGTGTGCTACTGGCTCCATTTCTCTGTTCTTTCTTTTGTTTGTTTTTTTGAGACAGGGTTTCTCTGTAGCTTTTGGATCCTGTCCTGGAACTAGCTCTTGCAGAGGAGGCTGACCTTGAACTCACAGAGATCCTGCCTCTGCTGGGATTAAAGGCGTGCATTGCCACCACCACCACCACCTGGTGGCTCCATTTCTCTGGAAAGAGATCTATCTGTCTGATAATCCTTGACTGATTCCCACCAAAGTCATGGAGACAAAACTTCCCACTGCACTCAGGCAAAAATGAAACAGCAAGAAGGGGCCATGGAGGCTGGGAGAGATGGGCAGACGGGAGTCATGCTCTGGATCCACATTTAAACCTTAGCCTTTTCAAAAGACAGTGATTTAGCCTTCATTGGGATTGGCTCCTGGCCCACACTGAAGACGAGGCACGTCACAGTCCTGCTAAAGCAGCAAGAAAGACATGGGAAAGTGCAGCTTGTATGCAGCCTTGGAGGCAATGCAAACTGCTATAATCAACTGCGCGGGGGGGGGGGGGGGGCCNCCTTCAATAATAAACGGCGGGGGGGCGGGGGGGACCCACTGGGATTCCATTAAGTGGAAGATACTCAATCCAACATTTCTATCTTGGCTGGCCACGTTAGAGAAACCTCGTGTGTGTGTGCAGGGATGTTGGACATTATATTTGTCTTGTTGGTAAAAGATGAAGAAACAGTTTTACCATCACAACTCAACTGTGTCAACTAACCCTGGGAATATTACACTGAAAAGGAATGAACTGTGCAGGCCAATGGTGTGTGCTCAGATCAGCCAGAGCGCTTGCTATGGTCCTGACAGCAGGGCACATCCCGAGGGAGGATTCTGAATCAGGGTTGGAGGTAGAGCCTAAGGGTGTGTATTTCCTGCTGGTTGCCAGCAGAGCTAAGGTCAAGCACGCACATGTGGGGAGTGTGTATGTTTGTGGTGTGGGTATGTGTGTAAACAGATCCCAGAGGTCCACGTTAGGTGTCTTCTCCAGTTGCTCTCCACCTTATGTTTGGAGGCAGTCTCTCACTGAACACTCACCAATTGCCCAGACTGGACCAAATGAGCTCTAGGGGTCTGCCTGCACTGTGTACCCTTTTCCAGGGCTGGGGTTTACAGGTGTGCACTGCCATGTCCAGCTTTTAGCTGGGTGCAGGGACCAGAACTCAGAGTCTCCTACTTGCAGAGCAACAACCTTCCTGACTGAGTCACCTCCCTAGACCCTGATGGCCATCTTTGAAGCTGCTACATCAGTGGCCATTTCCTGGGCAGTGACTGAAAGTGACCAGCAGGGGCTCTCGTTTACAGATATGACAAGGAAGGCGGGAGAGGCCACGCAGATGGTGGATGGCAGCAGGACTCTGGCAGAAAATGCACAGCCTCTGGGTCCCACCTTTCACACACACACACACACACACACACACACACACACACACACACACACACACACACCATTGTTTCTGTGTGCCCACAGCAGCTATAAAAAGACTCAGGGAGGACTGGAGAGATGGCTCAGCAGTTAAGAGCACTGACTGCTCTTCTAGAGGACCTGGGTTCAATTCCTAGCACCCACATGACAGCTCGCAACTGTCTGAAGATCCAGTTCCAGCAGATCTGACACTTTCATACTAAAGCATATAAAATAAAGTTAAATAAACCACAAAATACATTTAAAAAAAAAGATTCAAGGATGAGATTTTTACTTCCAGGAGGAAGAATTGGGTGTCCAGAATAGGAAGGGATACACACAAGTGAGCATGTATGTGTATGTGTGTGAGCATGTGAGCATGTATGTGTATATGTCTGTGTAGGTTTGTGTATCTATGTGTACATAAATATAGACACTGTTTTGACTTTTAAACTCCATGATTCTATTAATAGTAACAAAATAATTCTATTGTAGTAAAAGGTAGACATCCAGATAGATACAAAAGATCTTGTAGGAGGAGCAAAGGGCTCTAGGAAGGCGAGTCTGCAGGGTACGATTCTGTCTGTCACAAGGTCTCACAGAATGGCTGGTTTCAAGACCAGAAACTACTTTCTTTTTAGAGACAGGATCTCACTATGTAGCCCTGGCTGGTGAAGAGCTCACTATATAGACCAGGCTAGCCTCAAACTCAGAGCTCCTCTCTGACTCCTGAGTGCCCAGATCAAAGGCCTGCACCATCATGCCCAGCTCAATAGCAGAATTCAGTTCCTCACAGTGCTGGGATCTGGGGGCCAAGTGTCTGGAGGGCTGGATCCTTTGGAGGTCTGCTTCCCACCTCTGCACCCATCGACATCCCAATTTCCTTTTGACATAAGATACTAATAATGATCATACTGGGTCAGAACCCTCCCTGTGACCTCCTGCTATATCTGAACCTTGCAAGTGTGTATTTAAACACTCGGTCCCCATCTGAAGGTGCTGTTTCAGACAAGGAATGTGGGATGAGGCTTGATGTGGGGCGTGATCCCACTCTGTCTTTGCTCCTTTACTGCCTACATTATGTAACCTCAAGCTCCCTCTGCCACATTCTGAAGTGTTGAGTTCCATTCCCTGGGCCACATGTAGAAAGTTGTCCTTTCACCCCCACATGTGTGCTTCGGCATATGCACATACACACACTAAACAAAGAAATATAATTTAAAAAGTTAAAAGTGCAAATACACCCATATGCCGGCGGACACATTTCAGGCTGTCATTGTAGGGGCTGACCCAGGGGCAGCCTTGCTAAGTGGGGCTGGAGAGCTGCTGGCAATGGCTTTCTCCTCCCTGACCTTCAGGGAGACAGCGGGCAGCCTATCAGTGCGTCCCCTGGAGCAATCAGATTGGCGAGCCCTTGCTCACCCTGCTGCAGTGTGCCCTGTTCTGCTGTCTTGTGCTGGCATCATAGATGCCTGGCTCTGTCTTCAGTGTCCAGTGGGATAAATGGTCCCACCAAGAGGAGGAAGCTGAGCACTGGGTGAGTAGCTAAAGTCGCCAGCAATGAACAAGGAAGCCAGGACTGAAGTTCAGCTCTGATGAGTCAAGACCTGGGTGGTATCTGACAAGTGGCCTGCAGAGCTCTAAAGACAGCTTTCTGTTTTGATGTGTTCTCCATCAGAGAAACTAGCAGAATGACCCCTGCCAGCTACATGTATGCAGGGATCACACATGTATGTGTGACCAGTACCTGTAAGGAATTATCTTAAGGGAAGAAAGGTTTATTTCAGTTCACAGATGAAGATGCACTCCACTGTGACAGGGAAGTCATGGCTACAGGGGCTTGAAGTGCTAGCCACATTGTATCCATGGTTAGGAGCCAGAGGTGAATGCTGGAACTCAGTGTGCTCTCTCTTTCTCTCTCCCGTTCCCACTTTGTCCAGGACCCCAGCCGACAGATGGAGATACCTACATTCAGAATAGGTCTTCACACTGTAATTAACCCAGTCTAGAAACTCCCACACAGGCATGCCCACATGATGTAGACTATTAGTTTAACCATGTAAAGATGTGTTGGGTTTGCTTGTGTTGCACCTGCTTACCTTGCCTGCCTAAGGCACATGACTGCTCTAATAAGAGGATGAACAGCCAATAGCTAGGCAGGTGATATGGGCAGGGCTTCTGAGCAGAGACAGTAAGTAGGAGGAAGAGGAATCTAGGCGCAACAGAGACAGAGGGAGATGCCGGGGGCCAGTCAGCCAGACAGAAACGGAAGATGTGGGAAAGCAGGACATACAGAATGAAAGAAAGGTAAAACGAAGAAGAATAGAAACAGGTTAAGTTATAAGAGCTAGTGGGACAAGCGTAAACTAAAGACCAAACTTTCAGAATTACTAAGTCTCCATGTCATTAATTTGGGAGCTGGCTAAAAGGCCAGAAAAAGAGCTTGGATACATCCACAAATGTGTCTCTTAGGGGATTTTAGATCCGGTCAAGATGAAAATCAAGATTAACCACCATAAGCCCGCTCCTGTCAACTAGACACCCCCAAACATGTCACTTGTTCCCATAGGCTCATGGCTATCTCATAATGACAAACTCATTTACCGTATTAGTGGGAAGTTGAAGTAAACCCCATTCTAAGAATGCGCTAGAACGGTACTGTCCAGCAGGAATTTTGGCAGTGGTGGTAGGGATAGAACTTAGAGTACCACAAACATTGGACCAGCTCTCTGCCACTGAGCTCCGGCCTCAGCCCTGGAGACATTGTATCCCGCACAGGGATAAGCTGCATGTGGCTGCTGAGCTAATGTGGCTGGTGCAGAGAGGAACATCTAGGATTCAGCTACTTCACATGCAGAGAACACACGTGACCTGTATCTGCCACATGGGGCCAGCACAGCTCTAAATCCTGGGTAAGAGGCATCTGTTTATTCCTAAGAACAGTAGCGGGGTGGGGAGATGGTGTCGTGTGAATTTAGGTTATCTCAGCCTCTTAATTAGGGACAGGGTGGGCGTGGGTGTGAGGAGTGATGTCCTTGGTCACAGAACTCAGAAGGCTGAGAGGCCCAGACTAGCCTAGACTACATAGTACTACCCTGTCTCAGGACCAGAAACAAGATGGCTCAGTGGGTAAAAGGGCTCACGTCTAAGCCTGACGTCCCGAGTTCAACCAGGGACCCACACGATGGAAGGAGAGCAGTGACTCCTGCAACAGTCTTCTGACAGCCCAGTGTCCTCTGTGGGCGAATGCGCCCTCCCGTAAATACATGCAGTACAAAACTAGAACAACAACAACAAAAAAGCACAAACAAACGAGAAACCACAGAATGGCATGCCGTGTATATTGGCAGTGGAGCGAGCAAGTAGACAATGGCTTGGAAGGCATCTGCTCAGCTTTCAGCTTCCGGTTGCAACATGGCCCTACAAGCAGACACCTTCGAACCCTCAGTGAACTGGAACCAGACAGGACTATGGGGAGGGAGAGGCTGGTCCAGCCTCAACTCTGACAAGAGTCTTCTTCTCAACTCACAGCAACTACACTGTGCTCGGGACAGAAACTCCTAAGACACAAGGTTTCTGGGCACGGAAGCTCACACTTCAGTGGAGGTGATGCAGGGCAGGGCAGGGCAGGGCAGGGCAGGGCAGGGCAGGGCAGGGGTGGCGGACAATCAATGTAGACAGAGCAATCTGATACATATGAGGAGAAAGTTCATGATGCTGACAGGGCGGGTCACCATGGGAAGGATACAGCCGTGGGACCAGCAGGGTGATGCTACCACAGACAGAGGGGACAGGAAGTATGAAGGGCTGGTCTAGGTAAAGGGAGGGAAGAAGGATGGTGAGGAGAGAGGTGGAGGAGAAGCCAGATCTGGCAGGCCCAAGATACATGAGCTGTATATATTACACGTAGTTAACTAATTGATTAATTTGATGTGGACAAACGCTCTACCAGCTTACACCCCAGCCCATTATACGGCCTTCTGATGACACATGATGGTTCAGCTCAGGACCAGCACTCAAGAGGCTGAGGCAGGAGGATCAGGAATTCAAAGCCAGCCCAGGATACACACTGAAACTCTTTCTAAGAAACAAATAAATAAAGCAAATGGCAGCTCAGGATACCAGGCCTGAGGCTGAGGAGCAGTGGCCGCCATCTTTGACTTATTTGAGCCACTATTTTTAACCCAAGGAGCCTGACTCACGAAGGGGCTCCTCTGTGAGGGTTCCTGACAGATCCTCTCATGCTAGGAGGCATGAGGGAATTTGGGAATTGGTCACAGCAGAGGGATGATTAAGAAAAGGGAGAAAATGAAGACACTCCCCAAGTCCCCAGGCAAGGTGTCTCACTCAGCCTCACGTCAGGCCATCAAACAGGGCCAAATACCAGAGGCCTCCAATATCATAATTGCAATATTCCACCAGCCCGCTCTCTCAGTGGACGGCATGGAGGCCAGCACAGGAGCATCTGTGCGGAGGGCCATTAGGGGTCCCTGACAGATGTGCCTCCCCCCACCCACCCCACCCCAGCTGCAGAGGAACACCCGTGGCTTTCTTCCTCCCAGACAAGGATTGATGAGGATTCTCCAGAGCTCTCAGACAGGCAAGGAGAGGCTGCGGACCTTTTCCCAGTCTGCAATTTATCTTGGGAGGGCCATTCACATCACTTGTTACAGGCCGGATTATGCTCTGACCCGGCACATTAATCTCTCCGAATAAAATAATAATCATCAAGGAAGGAGCTGGACAGTTGCCAGGGAGGCATTAATAACTGTCACCATACCTCAGAGGTATGGGAAAGGGTGTCAGGGCCCACATCCACCCCCTGGTCTAAACAGTGCCATCTGAAGGGGAGGAAAGACCCTCTAGCCTGGATTGGGGGTAGACAAGGATTTTGTATCCATGAACCTGACTCTTAACTAGTTCAGAAGAGCTCACTAAACAAACCTAGGACACTAAAATCACTCAGGAAAACCATATTTGCATTCCTACACGCGAGAGACTCCAAGTAGCATCACTCACACTGGTCAGAAGTTGGGATGCAGCTCAAGTCCCTCAAAGAGCAAATGGCTAAATGAACGTGTGGAATGGGAAAGTCATGGAAAGAATGAAGGCTGAGCCATGCTACTGTGTGACGGTGGTGTGTTTTCTTGTGTGTGCATGAATATACATGTATGCATACATGTGTGCCTCTGTGTGTGTGTGTGTGTGCGTGTGTGTGAAGGGTGTGTGTAATGCACTAATATGTGAGGTACTCTGCCAGAGAGGGCAGGAGGGATTTTAGGAGTTAATCTCTATCGCTCTCTTTTTTTTCTGCCTGACAGAGTCTCTCACTGAACTGGAAACTCGCTGTTTTGGGATCTGTCTGTCTATGCCCTGAAATGTTGGGGTTACAGGCACCTCAGTTCTGCCTGGTGTTCCTGTGGTGCTGGGATTTGAACCCGGGACCTATTACCCACTGAGCCATCTCTTAATCCTGTTTTGCTTTGTTTTATTTATTTATTTATTTATTTATTTATTTATTTTATTTATTATGTATACAATATTCTGTCTGTGTGTATGCCTGAAGGCCAGAAGAGGGCTCCTGACCTCTTTACAGATGGTTGTGAGCCACCATGTGGTTGCTGGGAATTGAACTCAGGACCTTTGGAAGAGCAGGCAATGCTCTTAACCACTGAGCCATCCCTCCAGCCCGCTTTGTTTCTTTTGAGTAAGGTTTTACTGTTCCCAGGCAGGCCCTGAGCTTTCGATCCTCCTGCCTCTGCCTCTTGAAGGCTAGGATTCCAAGTGTGTGGGCTGTGTCAGCTTATACTACAATGCAGATGAACTCGAAGACGTGAATGTTGGTTAACAGCTAGGAAAGATTCTGCACGTAGGAAGTACACAGAGTGGGCAAATCCACAGACAGAAGGACTGGCGGGAGGAGCCTGGGGTGGCTGCTTCGTGAATACAGGCTTCCCTCCGGGGTGACGGCAACATCCTGGAACTACACAGGGTTGCTGGCTGTACTGCCACCATACAAAATGTCACAGAATTAATGACACCCTTTGAAATGATTAGTGGTTAATTTTATGGGAATTTTACCTCAAATAAAATATTCTAAAGGTCTAAGACAACTAACCGTCCTTGCCTTAAGAGACCTCTGTGCACAAGGACAGTTGAGAGAAGGGCCCTGATCGTGGAGGGCTGAGCCACATTCCCTCTTCTGTGACTGTATGGTCACCACGAGGTCTACAGTCTTTGCTACATTACTTAGTTCAGTCTGTGTGATGAGAGGTCAGAGCTCCTCCTCCCTGGGGAATAATGAGACCGAAGACGACAATGTGCTGGGAGACTCTAACTGCCATCAAGAAGGGCTTTGTCCACTGTTTGCCTGAGATGTCCCCTGTGCCTTCAACACAGCCCACCCCAGCAGCCTCTCTGTAGAGTTCTTGAACAAACAGCCTGCCGGAGACACTGTCCAAGAGGACAAGGCATGTGACAGTGGACACTACTGTGTGTCACCACAAATGACAGAACATGAGCTGTGGGGAGGCCCTCCTGCCTCTGGTGTCACACTCTGCCACTGCCTACTGTCGGAAGCAGGTGGGCACAGAGTCTATGTCCACCCACAGTAGAAAGTCACAGCGTTCAGACTTGGGGGTAACTTGGAGGGGGTGACTTCCAGTCACCCAGAAGTCACAGGAACAGTCCTGACTGCTCTTCAGTTTCTGACTATAGTCCTGGGCAAGTCACCAACCCCCCCTGTACCACCATCACCAACCCCTCCCTATCACCATCACCAACCCCCCTCCCTGTATCACTGTCACCAAACCTCCCTGTACCACCATCACCAACCCCTCCGTATCACCATCACCAACCCCCCCATACCACCATCACCAAACCCCCTTGTACCACCATCACCAAACCCTCCTTACCACAGTCACCAAACCCCCCTGTACCACCATCACTAATACCCCTGTACCACAGTCACCAAACCCCACGTACCACGGTCATCAAACTCCCCCTGTACCACCATCACCAACCCCCGTACCACCATCACCAAATCCCTTGTACCACAGTCATCAAACCCTCCTGTACCACCGTCACCAAAGATGTGAGAAGGGGTGAGAGTCATGACAAGATCAAGTCCACAAGCAGCAAATGCCAAGTGCCCTACAGGTGGTTGACAATAGTCACCAGGATGGGCAGGGAAAATGACCTCTACTGACAGTCTGTCCTCAGGGTCATTCAGCATCAGTTGTGAGCTCTGGTAGGGGGTCTGCCTCTCCCGCCTTCCAGGCTGACCCTGCAGACTGTATAGAGCCAGGAGGCTCCAGCAGTGATGGGTGTGCCAGTGAGGGGGGTGGTGGTAGCTGTGTCTGCTAGCTTCTGCCCCAGTTCCTCCCTAGCCTGCACTGTTGTGCTCCATGCTTAGCTCCTCCCCCACTTGCACTGCTGTGCTCCAAGCCTGGCTGTGAGACAAAAGAAGAGTCCTGAAGGCAGAATGCCCTGTGCCTGCATGCGGCTGGCTGAGGCCTGTATTCCTGTAGGAAGTGGCCTATGTTGTCCGGGCAGCTGATGGCTGCAAGCTATTCCTGGCTGAGGATATGGCCTCCGTGAGGAGACAGGAAAGTGGAAGCTTCCAAAGCCCTGGCTTTTCTAGACTCAAGAGTACAAAGCCACCATGCAGTAAACACGAAGCCTGAGAAACAGGCACTTGCCAGGACTCTGAACATAAGGAAAAGCCCCTGGATTAGGTGTCATGAAGATTAAGTCATATACCTGGTGCAGGTGGAGCACCCCAACCCAAAATGACAGCACCCCAAAGGCCCCAAATCTGCAACAGTTTGAGCTCAGACATGAAGACATACACAAGTATTCCTGCAGCACTCTGACCTCCCATGACACATCGCAAGGCAAAGCAGGTGTGCTAACAAGATTGTCTGGCGTGGGTGAGACAGGTGAATTCCATGTTTATGCCCAGATCACATTCCCAACATACCTCCTTATGAATATGCATATAGTCTAAAAACTGAAAAAAAAAAAAAAAAACAAAACTATGATCCAAGCATTTCTGATGGAGGACAATGAACCTGTGCCACGAAGCATTCCTTGTTCAGTTTCCCAGGCACCAGGCCCAGACAAAGCACAATCTCTTTTCCAAAAGCAACTGCTCCTACGAGGTCAGCACCATTTCCAGCGGTAAACAGGTGAGAAGCTCAGAGAGGTTTCGTTATCCAACCAACCATACACAGACAGAGAAACGTAGCCAGGTCCAGACATAAATGTGCCTGAGGCTGGAGTCCTTGTGTCTAACTACTGGCCATGCTAGTTTTGGGGGTCAAGTTCATGGTGTCTATAGGAATTTGGCATGAACTAGACAGAGAGAGGGTCATAGTTACTACGACTGGGCCAGTGTGGTGAGGCAGCGGCTCAGGGCTCCTTAGTGCCGAGTGGTTCCTCTCCCTACTTCCCTCTCTCTCTGCTATGCTTCCTGACCCTGCTTTAGGGGACAAGGATGTGGCCTCACCCAAGAAAACCTCAAAGTCTTGCGCTCACCCAAGTCAGTGCGTGGTGGGGAAAGGAAAGAAGCTGCTCAAAGTGTAACCCCCTAGAAAGTTGGGTCAGTTGTCACTCAAGACTGAGGGCCAATTCAACCCGCTGTCCTCTGTCCTCAGAGGTAGTGAGAGTTCAGGTCCTTTGAGCTCTAAGGTCATTCCTCATGACCCCTGCATCTAGAAGCATTACCCCCTTCCTCTGCTGCTCACCACAAAGCCCTGCTTCTGCCCATGGCAGGCGTTACTAGCTGATCACAGAGCCATTCCCCTCTGAGAAGCAGTCACTTTTACAGAACAAGTTCGTGGACTGTACGGAGTCAAATACTGTGAGTATTACCCTTTTCTGAGAGATGCAGGACTCAGGAATGTGGACAGGCTTTGTGCTCCTCCCTCGGGTAAAATCAGAAGAAAACTGTCAAGGAAAGCTTTGAAGAGAAGGTAGTGAGGGGTGCGGATGCAGGGGCATCATGGTGGGTGGAGGGCAGGCATTGCATTTGCTTTGCTTTAGTTCTCTCCTCCTCTGGGAGGTGCCTGGAGCCCCACACGTGTGTGCGCAGTGACTGGGGCCTCGGGGTGGCAGCAGCCAGAGCTTACCTTGGACTTAACGGCCAGGATGATCTTAGGCAGGGCCACGACGAGGCACTTGAGGGCGATGGTGATATATTTCAGCACGAAGTCGGCGATCCCCACGATCCAGAGCAGGTCAAAGAAGTCCAGGGTCTCCAGGTTAGGCTTCAGAAATATGAGGCTGGGGGTGCGTTCAGAGATTAAGTCATTCGTTTAGACCCTGGTCCTATCAGCTTTCCCTCAGGAGGGGACCTTGGGAATATCACCAAGGAAAGCACAGCGGCCTTGGCATCGCACCTCTGCGGCTGCTTCTCTACCACTGACCTGCTGTGTGACCTCTCTGAGCCTGAATTCCCTGGAGGATTAAATGACAATATTGACTTGGACCATCATACAGGTCTCCTCCATTTGCATTTTGTTATATGTATTCTTGTGTGTTCAGGTGCATGCGTGTGCAGATCAGCGCCTGTATGTATGTGAATGTCAGAGGTCAACCTCAGGTGTTCCTCAGAAGCCATCCACTGTTTCTCTTTTCCTTTTTGTTGACACAGGATCCTCGCTGACCTGGAACTCAGCAATCAGGCTAGGCTGGCTAGCTGGTGAGCCCCAGGGCAGTCAGTGCCCCTTCCTCCACCTCCTCAGGGCGCTGGATATCAAACATGGGTCTTTGTGTTTGCCTACTGATGGCCACTCCCCCATCATGTCACCCTCCCCTGTAGCTTTTTTTTTTTTTAAGAAATTTTATCTATTTTTTTATGTATACAACATTCTGCCTCCATGTATGCCTGCAGGCCAGAAGAGGGCGCCAGATCTCATTACAGATGGTTGTGAGCCACCTTGTGGTTGCTGGGAATTGAACTCAGGTCCTCTGGAACAACAGTCAATGCTCTTAACCACTGAACCATCTCTCCAGCCCTCCCCTTTAGTTTTATGTATCCAAGATAGTCTTCGTAGAAAGGATGGACGAGAGGAGGTGTGGCGGGGAAAGCCCTGTGCTCTGTGCTAAGGTCCTTACTTCATGGGTCTCATTAACCTCCTACCATAAGGGGCTCTGCAGGGAGCATGGCTTAGCTCCACTCAGGCTGGACTGAAGCTCAACCACAGGATAACTCTACAAGGGCGTTCAGGACCAGACTTGCATTCATATCTAGGCTGGTCAAATTAACTCAGTGTCATCAGCAAATCAGGGCTCGCTCCCTCTTCCCTAGCTTAGATGCCAGACCTGGATGATCACAGATGTACTATAGAAGACCCTGCCATACAGTGGTGATAGGGGGCGGGAGGGGGGACAACAGAACCCTGAGGCCTGTACTGCCATCTATCCCATTTTTCAGATAAGGAAACAGGCACATGGTCAAGTTGTCAGAACACAGTCAAAATGATGACCACGGGGAACCGTGAGGAAGGCTCCAGGAAAAAGGCTTTTACCTCAGATGCATTTTGTTTCCTGGTTATTCTTAGATGTGCTTTTATGCCTCTTGCAACAAAGGTTTACATTTAATTTATAAGACAAGTTTATTCCCGTTGGATGTCAGAGCAGCGCTATAGAATGCCATCTGGCGAAAGGATAAGCGGAGGGCTGTCCTCAGTGTACCCCGAGTCCGGATACGGCCCTCTGCCTTGCTTCCCTGCTTTCCCAGATACAATCTATACTATGTGCTGCAGGTGAACACGATTGGAGTAGTCCCCCACTAGCTCAGAACTGGGTATAACGGAGGGTTCTTTATTTAGGGGGGCAGACTCACAGATCACAGTCCTCTGTGCGAGTGGGGAACAGGAACCGAATCCAGCAGCCAAGAGAGAGCGAGAGAACGAGCGAGCTCAAATGGTTTTTGGGTATCCAAGGCCATGTCCAACCTGGTCCAGCATCTCAAAGGCCATTGGCTGAAGGAGTTTCCCTAGCAATGTGCCAGCCGATTGTATTTAAATTGGTGTGTCCTGAGAAAGCTCTGGGAAAGGGCTGCTCTGTTACTATTTAGTAAGTGTTTACTGGTGTTTGTTTACATGCTTTTCTGAACCCAAACAACCTTCCTTGGATCATCGTCTTCTTTGTTACATCAGCGTGTATAAAGTACAATGAAACTGGAGTAAGGCTGTCTGCAGCATTAGACTGTATTAGACTGTAGTCTGCCTCATTATTTCAGGTCCTAAGATCCCAGGTCCAGCAGATAAAAGATCTACCTAGGTTGCCTGAAAAGTAGACAGCAAAAGACAGAGGTGGATGCAGCTGGGCAACCTGGCTGTGAGGAATGCTGTCGACCAATTCACGCTGTACACTGCAGCTACTCACTGTGCAAACCTGTGACACCTGTGCATGTCCAGTCACGACGTAGGCCCAGTGCACCTGTCTGTGCTAGGCAGGTCACAATTTCATTTGCCTGTATGTGGTCCTGTAAGCTGCAAACCCATGTCGAGCACGCTGCAAACCCAGCGCACTGTCTAGGACCCTGCATTTGGAATCTCACGCTCAGCTGCCAAACTTATCTCACTGCCGGCCCACAACTTCCAAACTGTTCCCCGTCCATGGCCCACACTTCGGCTCTGCTCTCCAGCGTCCCGTTCATAATTTCAACAGTAGTAAAGACATCTTGGCTCCTCTGCCATTCCAACCCTGATCTATTTACTTTGTTCATTTCATCTTCCCAAAGGTCCTAGGAAGGATGAGCAGGTACAAAGCTTATCCTGGTCCAAGCTAAGGGCACCTCGGCATAGACAGGTGGAGTCACCTGCTCATGCTGCCTCAGCTAAAGTACGGCACTAGGATCAGAGTCAGGCTGGTGGGCACTGGCTTCTCTCCTCTCTTCTTGCTGGATTTGAGGCTCTGGGCAAGGGGCCAGCAAGTCTCCTACCTGCCTCCTCCCTCACTGGGAAACTCACAGTACACACAGAGAAATGTTTTCTAAATGCCTGGCAAATCTAACGGGGCAGAGAGGGGTGCGGAGTAAAGCCCATACTCTAGTATCCTGAGAGTCCATGCTGGTAGCGCCTCCTGCTGACTTCAGCACTTTCCATCACAGCCCTGTCTCTGTGGGACTTCTCGGTCCAGCTGCAGCGGCCATTCCTAGCCTCCAGGGACAAGTTGGAGGCACTGACCTCACTCCCAGGATCTGCTCTCACCCTTTCCTGGGGACCTCAACCTCACTGGCTGATCTCCATCCACCTCAGGTAGACCTTACTGCTGAGACACAGTCTTCCTACGTGGCTCAGGCTGGCCTTGAACTCTCCATCCTACCGTTCAGCTCCAGCCACCCTTGTGAGGGGCTGGCAGGTATGTGCAACCCTCTGTCTGGATGACTTTTCTTCTTTGCTCGGTAGTGGTGGTGGCGGCAGGTGGGACAGCAATACATGTGTGTCCCCAAGGCCAAGCCCCACGTCCACTCATCTCTGAAGTTGTCTTTGCTCATTAATGCGCTTACTGTTACTTTATTACAAGTCTGTCTTTTAGGTGCCATCAAGAACAGCAGTGAATACTCTGGTTTCTCTTCAGATTGTATAAATCTTTCGCCTTTTACTAAAGATTTCCGTGGAGAAGAACAGCAGTGAATGCATATAAAATATTAGGGGGAGGAAGGCAGATATTAGTAATTTTTTTTTACTATTTTTTAAAAAATATTTGTTTGTTTATGTGTATGGAAGTGTGCCCCTGCATGAGTTTATGTGCAATCCCTGCATGCAGGTGCTCACAGAGGCCACAGAGCATAGGGTCTGCAGAAACCAGTGTTGCAATTTGCCTGCTGTGCATGCTGGGGACTGAGCCTGGGTCCTCCACAGGAGCAGGAAGCTCTAACCATTGAGCCAGATCACAAGCCCCTATTTTTATTTTTTGAATGTCCTGCTATGTAGGCCAGGCTGGGAGTTAAAGGTCATCCCCAACGACATCTTGAGCTTGACTACATGAGATCCTGTCGCAAAAAAACAAAGTGCCCAGCCTCAAGTACTTCATTACAGTTCCAGGAAACAGCAGGCTTTGTGAGTGAGGCCTTTCCACTGTAACAACAGGAGTAACAACAGTGGCTGTGGGAACCACTCATATACAGCTGGATCTGTGCCCTCTCTGCCGCCCTCTCTGCTGCCCTCTCTGCTAGTCCCCTGTGTTGACAGTTTGACTCGGGCTCCGTCTGATGGAGGCACTGAGTCTGCATCCAAGAACAAGATGATGCCTACAAAACAGCATGAGTGGGAAACTGGTCCCAGCTGCCGGGAAACTCCACCTCCTCTGCCCTTCAGCAGGACCTCAGCATTCAGGACCAGGGAACACAGGACCAGCGCAGAGAGTGACAGCGTGGGTGCTTAGACTATCAAGACTACTCTGAAGCTCCCCCCCCCCCCCAGCTTCTCTCTTCCCCCACCTGCCGCAGGCACGTTTTCACAGCAAGGGGGACCATGATAATTCAAGATCCCACCTTGAGTTCACACCCTGTCCAGAGCCCACCCCTACCCCCACCCCCAGGAACCCTTCTGTTACCCCTTAGTGAGAACATTCTGGTGAGCTTCTCCTAAGATTTCCCCTTTCCGACAATGAAGTGATGTTCACTCCGCCCACAGCACCATGCTTTCTCCTTAACGGTTGCTGTTAAAACACCCACCCCTCAGGAAGGGATGCTGGGACATGTGTGATTTTTCCAACCTGTGGTAAAACCCGAGCAATGAGCAGACTGCTTCCTTGGTCATTTGTGTGTGTGGCTTCACGTCCACGTTCACACTGTGTGTGGCTTCACGTCCACGTTCACACTGTGTGTGGCTTCGCGTCCACGTTCACACTGTGGACCATTCTTACTAGCATCAATGTCTCCTCTCACAAAATACCAGAACCAATTAAACAATAAGCCATGGCTTCCTTTCCCCCAGGCCTGCCAACTACCTCTCCTCCTTTCTCCTCCCCTTCCCTTCCTACCTCCCTCTCTCCTTCTTTGAGACAAGGTTTCCAACTTGAAATCCTCCTGCCTCAGCTTCCTTGTGCATCAAAGCAATATTCGGGATACACAGTCATCACTAGGTGACTGTGAAGGATTTGCTCCAGGGAGCCCCAAAGATGCCTAAATCTAAGGATACTTGCCTATAATTTGCAAATTATCTCACACACCCTCACCAGCCAGATTTCAGAGGACTTTTAATACCCAATGCTATGTAAATGCCAGTAAACATTTGTCCTGTTGTGTGGTTCAGGGTTTAGCAGCCTGGACAGAGCCTACAGGCATTCAGTCCAGACTTAACTGTTTCCTGAGTATTCTGTATCTGCAGCTACTGCTCCACAGGGGCAGAACCCACAGCTGTGGAAAGTTGATAGTTCAATAAGATTATTACTAAAATTAATTCCACATGGTCTTACTCTTTGCCTTCAGGTGACGGTTGGAAAATGTGAGGTGGAATATCCACTGGTGTCCTAGGTAAGTCTGAGTTTAATAAAGGCCCGAGGCTGGTGTCCTTGCTCACTTACGGCATTCGGCCGTGCACCCCAAGTCCGGTGATGGCCCCCTCACCTGCTGTAGAGCTGCTGGGAGCTGAAGGTGTAGAGGACATACAGTGTGTTCCCTGCCAGGAAGGCCAGAATCCACAAGATGACCAGGACCGATCTCTTCTCCTGTACAAAGTAAAAGAACCGTGAGGATGTGGGGAAGCCAATGGTGCGTGCAGCAGAACTTTCTAGAATGTTCTGGGATGAGTGGAAACTTTGCTGTCTCAAAGCTTTGAAGGAAGCGGGGCTGATGGTGAGGGGAAGGTTGCTGGTGTCTTCCTACCTCACTGAGACTCACATAGAAGTGACAGGAAGGTGGATGCCTGCTTGAAGAACCATCTAGAAAGGTCAGAGCTCACACTCACAGCAGTCTCTGGAGTGACATTAGCCCGCATCTGACACACTCCCATTGGCTCCACCCCGCCTGGGAGCTGCCCAACCCAGGACAAGCTACTTAAACAGGTTCGTAGCAGCATCTACCGCACAGGTTCCTAAGAATGCATGTCCATACACTACGTAGAGCGCCTGGCACGAGTGTCCGCTGATGTTAGGAACCAGACACACACTTGGCATGGTGGCACACAACTACAGTCCTAGCACCCAGAAATAGAGACAGGATGATCAGAAGTCTGAGGTCACCCTGGATTGGGTGAGACCCTGCCTCAGAACAAGCAAACCAGGGCCAGTGAAATGGCTTTGCAGGTACAAAAGTCGGCTGTCAGGCCTGGGGTCTTGAGATCAATCCCTGGGACCAACACAGTGGAAGGAGAGAACCAACTCCTCTGACCTCCATTCATGTGCTGTGCCGTGTGCCCCACCCCAATAAATAAACTGTAAAATCTGAAACAAACAACAAAGCAGTTAAGTGTGGCTAAGAGTTAGGCCATGAAAGCTGGGAGCGGTAGCCACGCCTTTAGTCCCAGTACAGAGAGGCAGGTAGATCGCTGAGAGTTTTAGGCTAGCCTGGTCTACAGAGTGACACCCTGTCTCTCACATATGCAAAGGCTCCTTTGTCTTTGCCCAGTAGCTTCTGGGCCTGACAGCGATCCCGGAACAAGTCCAGAGTCTGCAGAGAAGGGCAGGCTCCTGTCCTAGTGCCCTGGGAGGCGGAGTCCTGTGCTGCTGACCCTCCAAAGTCAGTCTCTTCCTGGCCCAGGGTGGCTGCTTTGCTGGAACAGATGAGGTCATAGCTTTCCCACTGATCCTTCCTTGTGGTTTCGGTAAATGTTCCCCACACACTGTCTGAGACCTGACCCAGAATCCTGTGCTCTGCTGCGAAGCACATTTCCAGAGAACGAGCAGACAGACCCATCTCGAGGTTCCCATTATTCCAAGAGTCAAGGTTAATGACTGAGGAAGCACCTCCAGGGGCCAGGAGTGGGGTCAGTGAAGTGCTGGCTGCACCAGCACGAGTTTGACTCCCCAGCACCTACAGAAGAAGCTAGGCATGGTGCTTCCTGGAGCTGCACTGGGGAGGCAGACACAACAGTGCCCCTGGAGCTCATTGGCACCAACCTCGTCCAATCAGTGAGAGACCCTGTCTCCAGAGATAAGGTGGACAGCAATGGGAAGCCAGTACACAGATGCTGTCTCTGGTCTCCACACACGTGCATGTATGCATGTGCACGCACATACCCAGAAACCACCACCAACTAAATGACAACTCTTGTAGGTGAGATTTGGCCACTTGGCAGCCCCTGCTCCCCCAGTTTAGATTAGAAAGGTCCCACAAAGGCAGGAGGGAAAGGAGGAGAGGCCAGGTTCTAAGCTTAAGGCCGGTCATGGTGGCCCTGCCCACAGAAAAGAAAACACGCATGTACAGTGTGTAATCCTGGCACTCATGCTGGGGAAGGAGGATTGTAAGTTCAAAGCCAGGCTGAATTACGCAGAGGGCTAAGGGTCAGTCTAGGCCACATGGTGAGACTATGTCTCCTCCAGCCTCCCCCACTTCAAAACAAAATATGCATGTATAGAAATAATGTCATCTGTGTATTTATTCATGGAGCTTAAGCACCCCAGGGGGCTGATCCATGGATCTAGGCATTCTCTTGGTCCTTTACAGCTAAGCTCAGGCGCCATGGTGATGACACTGCATTGACACAGGGCCAGTCCCCGGGTCCCTCTCTATGGGAGGTGCCCCTCATCTTCACCTTGTTTGCTCCTCTGACCTGGGCCTAGGCAGGCCTGTGTCTCATCTCAAGTCTGCAGAGCTGTTAGCTGGGAAATCAACCACTCTGGCAGTCACAGGGACTCACCTTCAATGATACCTGCTCCCGGAGGGTGGAGTTTGCATACGCGAAGGTGCTGGCCATCCCGATGCACACGGCAATACCTGTAGGAAGCGCAAGGTGACCTGGCGGACATGCTGGCTTCCACCCACTCAGACCTCTCCAGCCTAGCCTGAGACCCTGAGCAATGCCGGGAAAAAAAAATCACCCAACATGCCCCTGGAGCTGACAAGTTAAGAACTGAGGGGAGAAAGACCAACTTCCAGGGATTAGGCTACGAGGCACATTGGCAAGAATGCTGAGCCGTTCATCTGGGGAGTGGGTTTAGAGGAATGGGGGCACTGTGTGGTGTGGCCAGACCAGAGTTCAAAGTCCAGCTCTGTCACTTCTGCTGTGTGAGTGCAAGCAAGCTACTGGCCCTCTCTGAACCCAAGTTCTCTCATCTATGTGACTGACAGACGGATAGACAGACAGTTCACAGCAGCCACCTCACAGAGGGGTAGGCACACAGGTAACCTCCAGCAGTGACTGTGGGAAACACTGTCTACTGTAGAACAAACCTGGAGTGATTAGTGACACAGACACAGGAGGCCCCCTGGGAAGCAAAGCAAAGCTAAGGGAAAAGATGAAACTCTCAGCCACAGGTGGCAGGCAGAGGAAGAATGGGATTGAACTGGCTTCCTCACCACTGTCTGCCGTCTGCAGCCCGGGCGGGCTAGTTCCTGTGGAATGACTTGAATGACTTTTAAATCCTGCTAAGACGTGACTGGCCTAGGACTGATTTCTAGTGTTAGGTGTTCTCGAGGACTCTCAGATCGACCAAAAAGAAGTGTTTCTCTTCATTAGAAACAGGTAAGAACGGTTAACTCTAGTCCTTTTTCTCTTCTTCTTTTTTAATACGTTCTTTTCTTTTTGGATTACACAATAAACAGGGCTGGAGATGGCTCAGCTGGTAATAAAGGTGCTTGCTACCAAGCCTGACAATCTGAGTTCAATTCCCAGAACTTACAGTGCAGAAGGACAGAGCTGACTCCTAAAAAATGTCCTCTGACCCAACAGGTGTCATTGTACATATTTTTGTGCACATGTATGCACACATCAAACAAATGTAAATTAAAAACCACCACATTGTTCACTGGAGCTGGGCATCATGGTGTATGTCTGTTATACCTATGACCTTAGCACCGAGGACACTGAGGCAGGGGACACCAAGTGTGATGTCTGTTGAGCTACAGAGCTGATAATGAAAAAAACAACACTCGAGAATCACACAGCCGCAAGGTCGGGCTTGTGGTACATTCTAGAATTCTAGTACTGGGGAGGCAGAGGCAGGAAGAGCCCTGCAAATTCAAGTTGAGCCCCAGCAACAAACATACAGTTATAACAACAGCCAAGGCTACAAAGAGACCTTGTCACAAAAAACAAACAAAGCAAAAACAAAAAACCCCTTAGACACAAGCTTGGCAGGATTCAGGGTGAGACTTGAGGACATGCTGGCTTCCATGCTGGGGAACAGCAGGGCAGGGTAGTGACATCGGGGCTCCAGAAAGGAGGGGGTGATAGAGCTGTCTAGAACTCCAGAGTGGAAAATAAGAAACAAAAGATGGTCTCATCTTGAGATTTTCTTTTGTTGTTTATTTTTTAATTGTGTGTGAGCACCTGACTGTGAGCTCACATGTGTGAGCACCTGACTGTGAGCTCACATGTGTGAGCACCTGACCGTGAGCTCACGTGAGCACGCATGTATGAGCATCTGACTGTGAGCTCACGTGAGCACGCATGTGTGAGCACCTGACTGTGAGCTCATGGACCATGCATGTGTGGTCAGGACAACCTTCAGGAGTTCCTCCACCATGGGCTCTGGGGACTGAACTCAGCAAACCGGGGTTACAAGGCAAGCACCTTTACCCACTGAACCACCTTGTTGGCTCTTGAAATTGTCATGTATGGGAAGAAGCTACTGAGTCACAGCCTGTAATACTGCAGGGCAGAGCGGTGTAGAGACCATCATGAAATGATGAGGATGTGCCAGGTACTTGGCTAAGTACTACACAAGTCACTGTCATACTGAGTACCTGCGATGTGCCAGGCTCTGTCAGGGGTGTGTGTATATGTGTGCATGTGTGTGATGGTCAGGAGAGAACCTGTAGGAGTGGGTTCTCTACATGGGTCCAGAGGACTAAACTCAGGCCATTAGGCTTGGTACCAGGTGCCTTTACCTGCTGAGCCGTGCCAGTGGCTCTGGTTATTTGAATGTGTGGAAGTAATGAACAGAAATAACCACACACTTGCAGCGCTTCCTCCACATGTGTTACATATATGACCTCAAACACAGCCTCATCATGATTCCAAGAAGTATATCACCCCTCAGCATTTGTGGGGAGTGTTCTGAGACCCCTGTAGACACCCAAATCTGCAGCTGTGTCAGTTGAAGGTGAAATGGCACAGTATTTGCATAAAACCTACACACAACCTCCTTTGTTAAATCATCTCTGAGTACACAGTGACAGAAACACCTTATACTGTAACATGGATGGACTATGGTCTGGGCATGTTCAGTACAGACACTCCCTTCTTCCTGACTGTTGTGTCTTCGTGCATATGTGGATGTGTGGACATGCACCTGGAAGTCACACGCTGACATCAGGTGCCTCCACCTTAGTTTCTGGAGACAGGGTCTTTCACTGAACCTGGCCAGTGAGCTGCAGGATTCCCTGCCCCCCCCCCCACCCCCCTTGCTGGGGTGGTAGGTGTGCACCACCTGGCTGTTTATATGAGAACTGTGATTGGACACAGGTCCCCTGCTTAGGGGGCAGGCACTTTACTCCTGGAGCCACCCCAGCCCTTCCTTGAATGTCCCATGTGCAGTTGGTTAAATCTACGGATGCAGAAGTGGGGTTTGAGAAGAACAGCTGTCTGTACTCAACTCCTATTTGAAAGACACGTGGAACCAAGGCAGAGAGCTCAATAACACATGCAGCTGGGACAGGCTGGGGCCGTGGTTCTGACCCCTGAAGTCTGAGTTCTTAGTCATGCCACACAGCTCTTTCCAGTCTACTGAGAGTCCAGCCAAAGAGGGTTCTATCTCAACCCCACTGGGCAGAGGAGAAAACAGGCTCAGAGAGGCCAGGTCACCTGCTCAAGACTGGGCTGGAATTTGAACCCAGGTCTGACTCAGAACTTCATGCATGCATTCAAGCATGGTGCACCATGGTTCCCCTACTGTCTGATCCTGGCTCTGGGCATGCCCAGCCCTTCCCTGAAGCTGCAGGCCCACGGGAACTCACCCAGCTTGTGCTGGAAGCACAGTTTGGCCAGCAGAATGAGGATAAAAGGCAGTCCCTTCTGCAGCCAGCAGATCACAGCCTTCAGCTCTGACAGTGCAGGTGCTGGAGTCCCTGGCTGCTCGTCGACCCCTTCTTCCGAGTGCCCACGGTGGTCCCCACCCACATGCTGCAGCAGGGAGCCCCCACGGTGGGCGGCGTGGTGGAAGTGGTGGTGGGGCTGGCGGTGGTGGTAGCTGTTTCCTTCGGTGCTGCGGCCACCGGCCTCATCCCTGGTGGCTGGCATCGGGATGAACACGTCCCCGCCCCCTGCTGTGGAGCCCAGCACCAGACCTGCTGGGAAGGGGTTGGCAGGCAGACCACCTGCCAGGCCTGAGAAGAGTGCAGGAGGGGACGCTGTCTCTGCCTTCAGGCTCTCAAATACGCCACCCTCATCCACGCTGGCCTCGGGGCTGAGGGCCTGGCTGCGGCTTCTGCAGGATGGGATGGCAGAAAAAGCCCACATCAGACCTGGCCCACAAACTCACACTACAGGTGCAGACTTAACTCCACTATGGTGTCTAGAGGGAAAGGGAGCCTGCACAATGAGAACTGGATGAGGTCATCAAATACAACCCCCAGTGTTAAATCCTGGGATCTTCATGATCAGAGTGCGTAAACCAGAAAGAACCGGATGGCCAGCTGCATCACTACCATCCAGAACTGTCAGTGAAGCACACTTCTTTATAATCTCTCCTAGCCGGGAGTGGTCTGTTTTTGCAACAGCAATGAGGCTGAAAACTACCACCCTCATGGGATGGTGGGCATGAAGTGCCAACAATGTGACTGACCCAACTGTGTCTCCCCTCAAAATGCTGGGTGTAGCCTGAGCCCTTGAACCCCAGAATGTAACATTATTTAGGGGCAGGACCCCAATCCAGTATGGCAGATGTCTGTGACGAGGGGTCAGGAAGAGACTTCAGAAAGCAAGTCTCTGGGTGAGTCACCAGAGGCACTGGCTCCACTCGGCTTGTGATCCCAGCATTTGGGAGGCTAAGACAGTAGACCCCTTAACTTAGGGAGACCCTACCTTGAGGAAGTGGGAAGAAGGCTGAGGACTGTTGCTCAGTGGTAAGGCTTGGGGTCCACTGTGTTTCTGAGCCATGAACCACTAGCCCATGTTAGGTATACACGATATCCCCATTTCACAGATAAACCAACGGAGGCACACACAGACACAGGTACTGGGCAGAGGTGAATGGCTGGGGAGGAATAAGAACTAAGAACTTGGAACCAGGTGGACCAACTCTAGAACCTACACTTATGTGTTTATTTTTGAGACAGGCTCTCATTTATCTTAAGCTGGCCTCAAACTTGCTATGTAGCTGAGGCCGGCTTTGAACTCACAGTTCTCCTGCATCCACCTCCCAGATCCTGGGGTTATGGATGTGCAGCAGCACGTCAGGTTTTATGTAGTGCTGGGACTGAAGGGGCTTCCTGAGTGAGGCGAGCACTGTGCCCACTGACCCACAACCCAAGCACCCCACTATCCACAAAAGCTGCCGGATAAGCACCCTACACTCTAATCTCACACTGGACGTCTCACCTCTCAAGGGCCTCCTGCTTGAGGAAGCCATGGTCACTATGCTGTCCCCTAGCCCTGCCTCACCCATCTAGGTGACCTCACTCTACCTCCATCATTGTCAGCTGACATCCCCTCCTTGATGGGAAGGCGGGGGCCACCTCCCACTGACCCCAGGACTGCCTGCAGAGGGCTGATCTCAGTGGTCAGTTTATCGTCCACCTTTTCCTAGAAACACCCTCCATCTTGGTTGTGTGGTGTCCTCACTGTGGGGAGCCCAGGACAACTGCAGGTGGCCTAGACCCATTGAAGACCAAATGTGTCAAGATCTTTGGAGTGGGCCCTGTACCTCAACTTCTCAAATCCGCTGGAGATTGCAGCATGCAGTGACAGGGACAAACTTGAGTGCTTAGTTCCATTTGTGCCTTTGCTGGAAAGCACACTGCATCGTGTACAGAGTATGCTTCACCAATGTACTTTGAAGGAATGAGTCAGAGCGTCAGAGCTAGTTCCAGAACAGTCAAGTTTACATAAAGAAATCCTGTGTCTTCAGAAGGAAAAAAAAATGTTTAAAGCTTTGCTTGAGCCTGGTATTTACAAAACTCATTTGATCCCAGAATTGTTTTTATCCCTGGAAACCCTATTAATGTTATACAGGATGCTGAGGCACACAGCAAGGGACAGGCTGGTCTGGAGAAGTCTCAGCTGTTTCCTTCACAAACTGGACTTCATGGTACATCAGCCTAAACCTGGCACAGCTTGTACCTCATCACTCTCCCCACCGGGCCCCCTCCCTGGTGGTTCCAAGGCCTGGGAACTGTGTGGTCCTCCTCCCTTGGGCTCTGGATAAAAATACTGATGACAGAAACAGCAACAACAACAGGCACCATGGCTATGTGTCTCGAAGGAACTGAGCTCTCTCTGCATTTCAAGAGCTTGGCTCAGAAAGCACACATTCTGTCAGGTGCCCAGGCCTGTGTGGATGACCCTACCATCCCAGGGGATGCTGGAAAGCCTCCCCCAACCCCTGAGCTCACCTGAGCTCCTGAGGCCCCAGGGAACTTCAGCACAACTCTGGAACGCTCAACCCACCAAGGGCTTTTTTTTTTTTAGTTGGCCTCCCTCCCCTCAGCCCTTCTCCTGTATCCAGCTGGGACTGTAGCCAAAATGGGAAAGAATATTCCTTGGGGGGGTTGGAGCTGCACTTCCAACTTAACCACTTAAGGGCAACAGTTCAGAGAGCCCAGGGGAATGGATCCACTTGGGTCGAAGAAGGTAAAATATGACATCTAAAAGGGGCCAATAAAATGGGTTCAGAGGTGAAGGTGTCTACTGACAATGCTGCCAACCTGAGCCTGATACCTGGGGCTCAAATGGTGCAAAGAGAGAACGGACTCCCACAAACTGACCTACCTGCCTGCCGTGATACAGGCACCTGCCCAAATAAATGTGGAATGTAATTAAAAGTTAAAGCGCAAATTTTGATTGGAACAAATGGACCAAAGGCCAAATCTTAGTCCTGCCGTTTCCTGGTTGTGTGACTTTAGCTAATGGACTTGCCCTCTCTGAACTCCATCTCTCGTCTTCAGGCTGCTCTGACAGAGGCAAGCATATGCCCTCAATACATGGTGGATAGTATTTTTTCTGTCACGATTTCTGTCCCCAAAGATGTCTGGGTTTACTTGAAAGAAAAGTTGTCCTCAGCTCAGGAGATCCGAACAGGCACGCTAACTTTAAGAAAGATGCTGCCTCTGTGCCTCCTCGTGTTCAGGAAGAAGACACATTCCTTCATCCTCAGCAATGCTGGCATTTACCACCTTTCTACGGCTGGAGAAACACAGACCTGGAGGTGTTGCTTCCTACCAACGGCACTACAGCTGCTGTATCTGTCCACTATGTGTGCCGATGAAAATGCCCGAGACTGGATAAAGGTGTGGCTGTTCCCTCCTGAAATCAGGACCGCTGCACCCAATCCGCATAAGATTGGGCCTCACAGAGGGAAAAGCAGAAACTACTCCCCTGCTTCCTGTGCCCCCACAGCTATGTGTGGTTCCAGGGGAGCTGGTTGTATATATATGTGGGTGCTGGAAGGTCCCCTGAAGGGAAAACTCCAGCGTTGCAGCCCTGCTGGGATGGGCTTTTTGGTGATGCAACTTCCTTTGAATCACTCAAGGTCCCCAGAAAGTGACCCCAATAAACTCAATGGTTCACACACAGCCTTCTAGGAAAGAGGAGGCAGCTCTCAGCAGGCACTGGGCTGCCAGATCCCTGATCTTGGACTTCCCAGCCGAAAGATAGATGCCTGTGCGGCAAGAGGCAGGATGGACCCCGTGCAGTGTGCAGTAGCAGCTGGCGGAGGCCAGGCGTCTCTGAAGGAAAACCCGGCAGGAATGATCACTCGATCACTCATCTGAGCCTCATGGATCCTTGTGGATCTGTCCTACAGGGCTTGGGAATGGTCCTAAGACAACAGCAGCTGCTCTGTCAGTCCCTGCTGCAAGGCTGCTGCGCTCTAAGGAGAAGGTCCCCTGAGGGTCATGGGGTGTGCCATTGGGGGTGCTGTGGGCCTTTATGAGGTGGAACCTAGTGGTAGTCTTCAGGTCCTTGAGGGTGCACACCGCATGGGGAGGAGCACAGTCTGAGCAGAGCATGGCTCTCCACTGTATTTATTTCTGCAGGCAGCATCTCCTGCTGAACCCGGAGCAAGCCGACCCCCACCAGTCTAGTCAGATGAAGTGCCTGGAGATTTACTGTCTCTGCCTCCTGGGTACAGGGATTCCAGGTGACTGCTAAGCCGGCCTGTCTTTTTTTTTTTTTAAATGTTTAGTTTTTTTAAATACTTATTTATTTATCATATATACATTATTCTGTCTACATGTATGTCTGCATGCCAGAAGAGGGCACCAGACCCCATTACAGATGGTTGTGAGCCACCATGTGGTTGCTGGGAATTGAACTCAGGACCTTTGGAAGACCAGGCAATGCTCTTAACCTCTGAGCCATCTCTCCAGCCCAGCCTGTCTTTACATGGGCTCTAGGAACGTAAACTCTGGTCCAGCGCTTGCTGGACAAGCACTTTCTCCTCCAAGGAGTCCACCTTCTCCTCTCTGCATGTTTGAGAAGTAAATCACTCCCACCCACACATGCAGCCAGCCACCACGGCCACCCATGACCTGAGGTGATGAGGTCATAGGTGGCCACTGAGGCAGCCTTGCCATTTGCTCTCTCATCCTCCAAGACTGTGAGCTACAAAAACCCTTTCTCTTTATGAAGTCACACGCCTCAAGTGTGCTTTTGGAGGAACACAAAGCTGCCAAATATGCCGCAAAGCAATTTTCCGTTGGGTCTGTTTTATATCGTCAACAACTGATATCGAGAAGCGGGTATTTTTCGATTCATTTCACCATCCAGAGTGTAGGGTCCCCATATGTTGGGGAGTTGGGGGAAGAGGATTCTTACCTTTCAGGTGGAATATTGTCCGTGTTGCTACTGTGGCGCCTCTGCATTTTCCTTAGCACCTGTAAGTCAACACGTGTGTGTGAGTCATGACCCCGGGACACAACCTTTGCCTGTTGCCATGGTAACTATAAACAAGCATCCCTCCTATGTTACATGGCTAGGGCTCTCTGACAACTTCCAGACTTTTTATCATTTCTGCCATGCAACTCGAGTATCCCACAGGAGAGAGTTGTTACCCCACCTCACAGGGAGGTCCTGAGAGCCACAGGTGGAGATGGCTCTATGTCAAAGAAGAAAATAGTTCATGCGACTGCGGATAGGCGCTAGATGGGGTGCAGTGAGAAGCAGACAGTGCCCGCCCTTTAATTTGCTGTGTGACCTCAGACAGATGAGAAACCTCTCTGTGGCCTTCTGTGGCACGGTCAGACTGAAAGCCTCCTTCCCTCTCACACATTTGGCAAATGAAGGCGCGACTTCCCGTGGAGACACAGCACCTGGTGCACCGCAAGGAGCCACATGGACTTCAGACCTCCATGTTGACGAAATGGGCCGTGGACGTTCAGGGCTCCTGCTGCAATGTGGCTACCGCATCCCAGAGACAGCAGGCCTTTTTTCCTTTCTCTTCAGAGGGAAGCGCAGGGCAGGGGCTCCTCCAACACACCAGACCTTGGGTGGCACAAAGCACTTGGGTGAACAGGTCATGGGACAACTTCTGTCATGCAATAAACGGAAAGATGCACCTAGTAACTATAACAGGTGATCCCATTTGCCCCGTAGTTCTGTAGCCTCTTAGCTACCCCCCCTCTGAGGCACTTACGGCTGGTTATGGCTTCAATAGATTTGGCTTATTAGCAAACTATAACTCCTGGGTGCTGAGGTCATAGCCCTGTTGATAAAGTGCTTGCACAGAGGCAGGAGGACCTCTGTACGTAGCCGGGCATGGTGCTGTGCCATGTAATCCCAGCACTGGAGAGGCTGAAACCAGAGGATTCCTGGGACGCCCTGGCCCAGTCTTTCTAGATGATGAGCCCTAGGTCCCAGTGAGAAATCCTATCTCAAAAATAAAATAGCTGATTCCCAAGGAATGATACCGAGGGTGACCTTTGACTGGCACACACGCGTATGCACATCCACACCCATGTGCAATCCCGCATGTGAGCATCCAAACACCCCCGCATATGTACGCATGCACGCACACACTCACGTGCATGCACGCGTGCCCCTTTAACTGTAAAGAGGTGGATACCCGTTAACCCCTACCGCCACCCCCCCCCCCCCCCCCCCCCCCCCCCCCCGCCCCCCCCCCCCCCCCCCCCCCCCCCCCCCCCCCCACCGGCAGGAAGAAAAAGAAAGAAAATCATGAATCCTGATTGGGGAATACAGAAAACAATTTTCGAACTTCCACTGGCTTCCTAGTAAAACCAGATTTGCCAGAAGCCTCCAGGTTGTGCCCGAAACATCATCACTGCTTACAACCTCAGCTCTGTGAGTCGTGCCTAGACACTCTCATGTTAGCCTTTCCCCGGCTCCAGGTCTTCACACTTGCTATTCCTCCCCTGGGATGCTTTTCCAGCTGAGGGTTACACAGCTGACTTCTCTGATACAAATGGCACCTTCCTCTGGAGGGCTTCTCTTCTCCCCCGGTTCCTGTGGGGTCTGGCTGCTGTCTTCACAGCCCTTACCATTTACATAGATGTTCATTTATATGAGCCATGAGGAGACCAGTGTCTGGTTTGCCCTCTACCTCAGCATTGCAGAGATGGAGGGTGATCAAGTACTTGTACAAATACATTGGGTTTCCAAGACACAGTTTTCTTAGATCCCTGCACCTTGTCCCACCTCCCACACCAATAAAAGATCAAGAAAAAAGGGGGACAGGGCCTGGAGAGTGTGTACACTGCTTCTGCACAGTCCAGTTCCAGTACCCACATGGGCAGCTCACAACTACCTGTAACTACAGCTGCAGGTGATTCAGCCCCCTCTACTGGCCGTGCAAGGCACTTGCACTCACATGCACAAACCCACACTCACATAATTAAAAAATAAAAACATCTTTAAAGAAATAAAGGATATGCTACCACGAACAGGTTCAGCTTCCTGGAGTATTTTCCCCTTACAGACTGTCTGTTAGCTCAGGCCAACTTCTTACTTCTGCACAGCCTTCCAAGACCACCAACCTAGCACGCCACCAGCTAAGTCGCTTATCTTTATCGCTTTTGCAAGGTTAAATTAGGTGGGGAAAGACTCTTTGGCACCATCTTCATATACAGGCAAGCGCTCTATCAACGAGCTACACCCTCGACCCCACCATCTTTATAAAGAAAGGGAATGTCATCATGTAACAAGTCCCCAAGAACTTGCAATCTGGTTTAATACTCCCCCTGGCCCAACTACTCATCCTCGGGGAAAATAAAACACAGCATCGCCACGTTTCCATCTACAAGCTTGACGCAACGTCCTAAATTTAATGCCCACGACTCTGCTGCAGGCAGGCGGTACAACAGCGAGTCCTGGTACGTATCTTGCAAGCAGGATGCAATAGAATGAATGAATGAACCGGCTCGGTTCTACACACCCTGGCCCTCCTTATGAGGCCACACACACCCTACAGGACGCTTGGGCTCAAGCGGCGTCCCCAGGCCGGTCCAGGGCCGCACCGCGCGCACAGGGGAAGCCTCTCTGGCCAGGCTTGCAGGGAGGCAGGGGAGCGAAGGGCGAGCTTCGCCTTCGTTTACCTTCCAGACACTTCGGCAATCACGGCCTCCTCTAATCCAGCCGAGCCAATCACTGGCGTGGCCCGGGCGGCACGTGACTTCCGGCCGGCTCATCTACGTGCGCAATGTCGGCGCTAGGACCCAGGCACAGCAACGCCGGCCTCTGGTCTGCGACGGCCCGCCCCTGCCTCCGGATTCAGCCAATAGAAGGCCGTATCTCTGCAGTGACCAATGGCAAGAAAGCACGGAGGGGGCCTGGCGGAGGCATCACTGGGCGGGGCGGAGCGTGCGGCAGATCACGTGGCCGGGGCGGCTGCTGCGGGGAGGCTGGGCAGGGGTAGGAGCGAATTTGGAGGGTCATGCCGCGGGGTCGTCTCTGCGCCTGCGCCGCTCCGGGATGCAGAACCTTGCAGAGCTGCTGTGGCGCCGGGTCCTGCGCAAGCGCTGGGTGCTCGCCCTGGTTTTCGGGCTCTCGCTGGTTTACTTCCTCTGCAGCACCTTCAAGCAGGTAAGCAAGCGCGCTCGGGACCTCTGTCCCTCTGATCCTTCTTCCTCCTCTAGCCCTCCTCCCCCACATCTCTCCGTCCTCTCCCAGATCTCTGTCCTCCCCCAGATTTCAGTACTCCTCCAGATCTCATCCCTATTTCCTATACTTCTCTAGTCTTTCTCCCCCTATCACCCAGCTCTCCTTCCTCCCCCCCTCTCGCTTCCCCCGTCCTCCATCGGCCCTCCTCCCTTTGACCTTTCGTCCTTCCCCATCCCTCCTCCTTCCCTTCCTCTGCCCTTCTTCAGCCCCCCTCCCGCTCTTCCTCCATCCCATCCTTCCTCTGATTCTCTGCCTTCCTCCCGCCCATCCTCCGTCCTCCCCTGCCCTCCTCCAACCCTCTTCCCTCCCATCATCCATCCTTCTCCAGCCCTCCATCCTTGATCCTCCTTTCTCACACTTCTTCCCTCCGACCCTCGATCCTCTGTCTTCTCTGGTCTTCTGATGCCCCTCCCTGCGGTCCCACCTTATAGTCCTTTTCCTTATAATGTGCAGCCATTCTGTACCCCCTGCAGGCCTCTGGTTCTCTTCCTTTAAGTCTTGGATCATCCAGTACTCCTCCTTCAATCCTCTATCCTCTGTCCTCAACTCTGTAGTCCTCCCTCTGAGTGTTCCCCTCGCTCCTGTCCTCTGACCTTCCCTCTTAGCCTCTTGTCTATTGAAGGCTATATGGAGGGTCAGAAAGGGGGGACATCCCAGGTCTTTGTACCCTCCCTCTCCCTATGCCAGACCTGGCTGGTAGGCCAGGCAGAGAGCATGGACTCAGACCTGTGCCCAGCATTTCATCCTCAGGCACATTCCTGCTCTGCACCCAGACCTCGATGGACAGGTGGGCAGTAGGTAGAGGTGGCTAGGCCAGGAAGTGTTCAAGGGCTCTGTGCTATGTTTGCCTGGGTGACCCAACAGGCTCCTGGAGGTGCCCCTTTTTTTGCACATCCTTGGTGGGTGGATTTTTTTTTCCCCTTAGCCTTCTCTTTTCATTTTTGTGCAGAGTGAGAGTTCCTAGAGAGTTGCAATCCAGTTTTAATAGGAAACAATACCCAAAGTTTCATTCTGGGTTACCTTCTGCCCTTCAGCTGCCCCACCCCCCATTTATCCTTTGATCGGGTTTTACTTCTTTTCTCTTATCCATTCTGTTTTTATGTCTCACAGTCTTTGCATTGTGGGTTTTTGCTGTGCTACAGCCTGTCTTGTATCCCCCCCCCCCAGTCTCTTTGATACCTTGTGACAACAGGTGCAAAGTGTTCTCACTGCAATTTTGTTGCCATTTTCTGAGGGCTAAGGGTACAGAACTTAAGGGCTACTTAAACCTTCCTTGGAGGAAAGTCTCCTCAAATCTCTCCCTGCTTCTTTGGAAAATCTGAGGGAGGCCGCTGTCCTGAGAGGTCAAGGTCATGCATTAAATGTATAGATGAGTAGCGTGTAGATAAAAGTAAATGTCACCTGGGGGGAGGCAGGAGAGCTTTGGGGGGGAGGAAAGTGCATCTCATCTCTCACCTGGTTGTAAGCACAGGCCAAGTATTGCAGAGGTATGTGTGGTCACGTGAGCAGCTGGCCTTCATGAGTTGTGTCTGTAGACTAATTTCCACACCTCATGCTCCTTCCTTTGTCTAGGGGACCTTAGCGTGTGCTGCGAACTGACCTAGGTTTTCTCTCTACACCTACCTGGGTATGGACTAGCCTTGCTGTTCCTCTGAGTGCCATTAACATCTCAGTATGTTACTTAGACTAGCCCTGTCCAGAAAGTCCCAAATTCTTCTGTCTACTGCATCCTTTTCTTCTTTTCTGAATGGTGTGTGTGTGTGTGTGTGTGTGTCTTCTTACCTTGTCAAGATTTGACTTGAACTTATAATCCTCCTGTCTCAGTTTTCCAAATTCAGGTAATTGTTTCCTTTACGCCCCCTGGAATAGAACCCTTGGCTCTCCTCTGTCAGTTTTGTACCTTTCCAGTCCTCACCATCTCTCTAAGTGATTTTACTGTTCACAGTCCTGTCATTCTTTTCTTTCTGTCACTCCTGTCCCCAAAACATTGGCTCTGGCTCTGCAATGTCCTGTGCCTGTTCATTGGCCAGAATTATGTCTGTCGCCCACTCGGGGTCAAGACACTCTGGTCTATTGCCTGGACTGGTGCGCAGCCCAGCAGGTCTTCTTTCTGTTTGTCTCAGTCTGTGCAGTGACAAGGTTTCCACCATGACCTTCCCAAATGGGGAATTCTTTGCTCAAGTGAAAAGAGCTCCTTTGAGTTCTCTGTGTGACTGAATGAATTTTGGTCACTTGGGGCCCAACTGATCACAGTTGATGACTCAGGTCATGCTGGTGACCCAGTGTCACGCACTCCCCTGCCTGCCTAGCCACCATTTGCAGGTGTGGCAATCACAAACCCGGTATTTCTCGTTTGTGTGCTTGCTCACCTGTGTCACCTCACCCTTCTTTTTCAACACAATTTTCTCAAGAACAGAGACCTGTCTGTCCTGTTCAAACACTCCAGCCTTCTTCTCTGTCCCTACCCCCAGGACTTCCTGGGGACCAGATATTGGTTCAAGTGAGTCTTCTTGATGGGGGTGATGACTTCTCAGCCACTTTATTCCTTTTTTTTTTTTCTTCTTAATCTTGGCTCAGATGCTGTCTGCCTGGCAGCCTTCCCTACAGCCACATTTTAACTACTCTGTGTGTGTGTGTGTGTGTGTGGTGGGGTGGGGTGTGTGAGATGAGGGTAGGCTGTGGGCATCTTTTTTTTTTTACTTGTGATTTAAGTCTTTTAGGGGGGATTATGAAACCCCTACACCTGTTGTCTGTCTTTTTTGTTTTGCTTTTCTATTTTCTCTGACGCCAGGAGCATTGATAATCATTGCCAGCCTTTGCTGCCCTATTGTTATGGCAGGGCCTTTGACTAGTAGATGACGAAAGTGCGTCTATGTGCAGAGCCTACGTGAGACTCAAGTCCCATCAGGGTGGAATGAACTTGTCTTCTTAGTGTGGGTTACTGCAACACCACATGAACTCTGGTGGCCTGAACAGCACACATGCATCCTAGCAGCTAGGAGGTCCCAGACTCGGATGCCTGCAGATTCTGCATGTGGTATCCCCTGCCCCCCTGACCCAGCTACACACTGGTTCCTTCAGCCCCTTTCAGATGTACCAGTCCATCCATCCTTGGGGACTCCACCCCATGACCTCTCAGAATTCTAGTTCCCTCGCAGACACTCCACTTGTCAATCTGTGGATGCCACTATCCACTAATGCCATCTTGGGAGTGAAGGGTTTGGCATTGATTCCAGTGTAGCGATGGGTATTCAGTTCACAACTGGGTAGCTACACATAACTCGGTTGGCCCTGGGATGCTATCACCTGTGAAATATAGCTCTTAAAAGTGGCTGGTAAGAAGTACTGTCAGGTTGTGAAGTGTAAGGCATACTTCTGCATACCTAGCCAGCCCTGTGTTGTTAGCCTTCGCTTTTGCCCTTGGGGTGCTGAGAGCCTGTGTTTCAATTCTGGTTCTTGGAGCCCTATCCTGTGCTGCTCTTGAAACACCCTCTTGTGCAGCTCTTGGAGCACTCTCCTGTGTGGCTCTCGGAGTACTCTCCTGTGCGGCTCTCGGATCACTCTCCTGTGTGACTCTTGGAACATTCTCTTTTGGAGTACTCTCCCATATGACTCTTGGAGCACTCTCCCGTATGACTCTTAGAGCACTCTCTTGGAGTACTATCCTGTGCGGCTCTCGGAGCATTCTCCTGTGTGGCTCTTGGAGCACTCTCCTGTGTGGCTCTTGGATCACTCTCTTGTGTGACTCTTGGAACATTCTCTCTTGGAGTACTCTCCCCTATGACTCTTGGAGCACTCTCCCCTATGACTCTTGGAGCACTCTCCTGTGCGGTTCTTGGAGCACTCTCTTGTGCTGCTCTTGGAGCACTCTCTCGGAGTACTCTCCCATATGACTCTTGGAGCACTCTCTTGTGTGGCTCTTGGAGTACTCTCTTGGAGCACTCTCCCCTATGACTCTTGGAGCACTCTCCCCTATGACTCTTGGAGCACTCTCCTGTGCGGTTCTTGGAGCACTCTCTTGTGTGGCTCTTGGAGTACTCTCTCTTGGAGCACTCTCCCGTATGACTCTTGGAGCACCCTCCTCTGTGGCTTTTGGAGCACTCTCTTGGAGCACTCTCCTGTGCGGTTCTTGGAGCACTTTCTTGCAGGTTGTCAGATTGCTTTGCCTAAGACTCATTTATAGTTGCCACCTCTTCCTTTCTTGGGTTTCAGGCCGTTTTCTTCCCGTGTAGCTTGGCCTCATGTCTATAAAGTGGGACCAAAGGCTGGGCGATGCTCATCTGTGTCATCCTCAGATCCTGTGGCCATCTTACTCCTCCACTGAGTCTCCTTCGCAGGACTGGAGTGTGATTAGGAACTGGACCTCTTCGAGAAGGGGTGGTGTCTGACTGTGTTACAGACCAGCCCAGATTTTCAAATTGAGGTTCTCCGTTTGTGACAAGGTGACAGAAGTAAACCAGCTAACATTCTGTGCGTGGTGATTTAAAAAAAATGGGATCATGCTGCGGGGAGTGGTGGTGCTCATTTTTGATCCCAGCACTTGGGAGGGCGAGGCAGTCAGACCTCCGTGAGTTCAAGCCCAGCCTGGTCTACAGAGAGTTCCAAAAAGGTGGGAATTTCAAAAATATAGATTCCTCTGGCTTCCCCCGAGAATGCAAGTCTTACGCTTACTGGTGGCCTCCGGCCGGGTCTAATGATCTCCATTCTTTAATCTGTGCTGTCTGCGCTCTCTTTCCATCTCCTGCTCTCTCATTCTGATTCTTCCCTGGCCTCAGAGGGCCGGAGAAGCATAGCCCCGTGGAGGCGGCTCCCTTCATCCCTCCTTCTCTTCTTGGGTTCTGGTCTTGATGCGTATGTAGTTCCCACCCTGTAGGCTCACTGTAGGGTACTGGGAGCACAAGCCAGACATTTGTACTGTGAACTTCTGGGGCTTTGTTTTTCAGGGTAACCTAGCTGATCAGCTTCTAGAATATGGTGTGCACACCCCAGGAGAATCCCCTTCAAGAAGTCTGTGAGGTCTAAATTAGATTCAGAATCACTGAAACCATGTTGGCCATGTTCACCTGTGGTGACACTTACCTCAGCTGTCACCAAGCATGGTGGAAAGCGCTCTAAGAGCCTGAGTTGGAACACAGATGGTGGTTCTCAGCACACCAGGACACGAACGGCATTTGCCCTATATCAGTGATTCTCAACAGGGGTCATCTTAGACCATTGGAAAACACAGATATTTACATTATGATTAATAACAGTAGCAAAATTACAGTTATGAAGTAGCAATGAAAATAATTTTATGGTTGGGGTCACCACAGCATGAGGAACTGTATTAAAGGGCTGCAGTGTTAGGAAGGCTGGGGACCACTACCCTAGATAGAGTGTAATCTTTCTGGCTGCTTAGGCAGGTAGAGCAGCTGACTCACTGAGAAGGAAGTCGGGAAAATGACTAATTTTAAATTTTAAGCTCCTATCTGCTGTGCTGAGGCAGGAGCTAGAGAGCCCATGCTGCCTTCTGCAGGCTGAAGTCTGGCTGAGTTACAAGCTAAACTAGCCACCCCCACTCCCAGCCACATTCTTGTCTGAAAGAATGAGTGGTCAATGGTTTGTTCACCTCAGAGTTCCGCTCGAATGGAGAGAGCCTTCTCCCTCATAGAGGTGTTCTGACCTTTCCCACTGCCAGGGATAAAACACGAGCTTCCAAGCGAAAGCTCGGATTTTTGGGGACTGTGTTCCCTCCCCGGAGCTTGCTGATTTTCCTCAGCTGGGATGTTCATGGCTGTGAGTTTGGGGTGTACTGTGACAGAGTGGGCACCATTTGGCAGCTCTGTGAAGATGTGTTCACAGAGCAGTGCCCATGGGCGAATCCTACAGGCTGCACTCGGAGTCCAGGTGTGCCCTCTGAGACACAGCTCGCCCTCTGAAGTTTTCAGTAAGGGCACAGTGAAGTAGCCGTTACCACCGTCATAATTTAGGGTGCAATCATTGACTTTCCCCTTCCTGTCAGCCCTCAACAATCTCTAACCCACTTTCTGTTAAAAGAATATTTTTTTTACCTTATTATTTATTTTGTGTGAGATTGTTTGTATGATGTTGGGGGAAGGCAGGAGTGTGCGTAAACCCCATTGTTCATGTGACCATCAGGACAGCATTGGGAAGTCAGTTCTTCCTTCCTTCCCATCACGCGGTTCCTCAGTTGTCAGGTTGGAGGCCAGCATCTTCACCTGCTGAGTCATTGCAGTGGCCCACTGGGTCCAGGAGCCAGACACTGGTCATCGGGCTCGCGTGGCAAGGGCTTTTACCCCTGAGCCATCTCTCCCATCCCCACCTGGGTATTTCATATAGATGGAATCGTATGCACGCGTGATCTTCTGTGAGCGTGGTGGTGTTTCCAGACTCAACTGTGTTATCTCGTGACCCAGTGTTCCCCTGTAGGTAGCATCTTTGGGCAGAAACACCCACTTGATGAGTTTTTATGTGGACGTGTTCCCATCACTCACTAGCACAGGCTTTGCCTGGCTTTTTGAGGGTCCTCATGGTTACTTTCCAGTGGTTGCCCTGTAATAAACGTGTCAGAAGGACATCTGTCAAGTTTGGGTATAGAACTTGGCATCTCGTATGGTACAGGATCAACCATGGTGCTATACAGAGTTGTCCGTTTGCACAGAGACTTCACAGGAGGTAAACGCCCATCCTGGCTTCGGTCCACATAGTGGCCAGCAGCAGCTGTCTGGCCTGTCACTGTGTGTGTGTGATGGGGGGTCATCTCACTATGTAGTCCTGGCCGTCCTGGAATTCATTAGGTAGACCAGGATGGCCTCAAACTCACAGAGGTTCACCTATCTCTGCCTCCCAAGTGCTGGGATCAAAGGCGTGTGTCACACCGTACCCAGCTTATAAGATTTTTTAAAAACATCTTTAACCGGGGCTGGAGAGATGGCTCAGTGGTTAAGAGCATTGCCTGCTCTTCCAAAGGTCTTGAGTTCAATTTCCGGCAACCACATGGTGGCTCACAGCCATCTGTAATGAGGTCTGGTGCCCTCTTCTGGTGTACAGGCATACACACAGACAGAATATTGTATACATAATAAATAAATAAATAAATAAATAAATAAATAAATAAATATTTAAAAAAAAAAACATCTTTAACCAAAAACCAAAATCAAAAAGAAAAACCAGTGGCTAATATGCCACGAGTTCATTAATAAAAACTTGATTTAAAATAAGTATTTTCAGAGTTACGTTTTAGTTTTCCACCAGTAGACACGAACTCACATTGTGTGGGTCCTCCATGGCTTGGGCTGTTCTCACACAGGCCCCCTGCCCGCTGCATCTCTGTGGGTCAGTCCTGTCCTGAACGTGATTTCCGGCTTGGCTGGCTGGCTGCTGCCCTGCAGCTGGGTGTCCAGCTTGTCTGACCCAGCCTGGGCTCCACCTCTCTTCTATGAGGTGGAGGTGGTGAGAGGAATGCCCCCGGGTGATGTTTATCACAGATGGAGAGGAGGCTGTGGCGCCCAAGTCTCCTGGGCTCCTCAACTCTTCATCCCTAAGACACCTCAAGCTTGGGTAGCAGTCTTTGCCCAGACGGCCGCTGGGCCAGTTGCCTTGTAGCCTTGGATGCCTCTTTTCTTGGGTTTCTACCTAATTAATGCTTCAGGGGATAATTTAAATTGTTAGAGATGGGAGTGCAGGAGAGGATGCTATCGGGGGAGAGGGCTGGGGATGATGAGTGGCGCCAGGTGACTTGGGCACAGCACTACCCACAGGTGCGGTGGTGGAGCGGGCACTAGGGGCACTGAGGTCTACTCCCTGGGTGCCTGCCATCTGTGGGAGTGCGAGGGAGGGTAGGAGATGACTTCAGACACTGATCTAGAATGTGGGGTACACTAGCACAGGTGGGTTAGGGCATGGCAGGGTGGGGCACTTCTGGGGACATCTGGCCTCGGGTGAAGGCTAAGGTTCTCTTTGTACTTAGGTGATGCAGCACTTTGTAGGGCCAGGCTGTCTGCTGAATTCCTTGTAAATGCATTAACCCCTTTTGCTGGAAAGCAGTTACCTATGTGGATGGGTGCCCGCTTACGTTGTCTGCATTACTATGTAGATTGACTCCACTTAACTTGTCTGCGGTTTTTATTGCTGTGATCATACACCATAACCAAGGCAACTTCTAAAAGAGGTTGTTTGGGGCTTGCAGTTTCAGAGGGTTAGGGAGCCTGGCAGCAGGCAGGCGGGCAGGCAGGCATGGTGCCGGAGCAGCAGCTGAGAGCTCACATCCTGATCTACCACCACAAGGCAGAGAGGTAACTTGTGCTTTTGAAACCTCAGAGCCCCCCCACCCCCGTGACACACCTCCTCATCCTTCCCAAACAGTTTCACCAACTGGGGACCAAGTGTTCAAATATATGAGCCTTTGGGGGCCATTCTCGTTCAAATCACCCCATGGGCGTTATAGGAAGTGTGGCTGAGTACAGAGAGCTGCCTCACCCCCTTTGAAACTGGTTACCAGCAAAGACTTGTTCTCTGCAAACTTTACAGAGCATGGCACTGGCATAGGGTGGGTGACCAGCAGAAGGGTCACATGGCATACAGGTGTGGCTCCTTCCTTCCTTCCTTCCTTCCTTCATTCCTTCCTTCCTTCCTTTCTTTTTTTTTTTTTTTTGGTTTTTCGAGACAGGGTTTCTCTGTACCTTTGGAGCCTGTCCTGGAACTAGCTCTTGTAGTCCAGGCTGGCCTCGAACTCACAGAGATCTGCCTGCCTCTGCCTCCGATTGCTGGGATTAAAGGCGTGTGCCACCACGGCTTGGCTTCTTCTTGCCTTTTCATTGGAATGTTTTCGCTTCTCTTACTTGAGGTGTACTGGCTTCTCCCTTAATATACAAGTGATTCCTCTGTCTTTAAAACCTCTCAGCACCAGAAAGGTGGCTCCATGGCTAAGAGTGCTTGCTGCTCTTGCAGAGGACCCAGGCTCTGTTCCCAGCTAACTCCAGTTCTGTGGGATTGGACACCCTCTTCTGGTTACCATGTATACCCCTCCCCCCACACAAATAATAAAAATATTTTTTTTTAATTTTTTATGATTCTTTATAACTGTAATCCCCTGCTTCTGGGCTGCAGTTCTCAACCTCAGATGTTTGCAGCGGCCTTGGTCTGTCTCCTCCATTGTTCAGACTCCTGTGCAGATTCCTTAAGGTCAGCTGTGCCTCGCGTGGGAGTGCTGTGCATCTCTGGAACATGCCTTTCATTTGACCCTTCTAATTACCCTTAAGACCTACACAGCTTGCTTCCTAATTAGCTTTTTAAAACCTGAGGCCAGGCCGTGTGGTGTGTGTGTGTGTGTGTGCGCGCGCGCATTGGCTGTGCAGGCTCCACAGCTGTTTGCACTTACAAAGACCGTTCTCTTGTGTCTCTGCCCACTTCCACTCCCATCCTTCCTCAGCAGTGGATCTGTGTGAACTTCTAACATCCCTAGGCGTCAGTGGCTCTGAGTAACCACCATAGCCTTTGTCAACCGCCCCTTGGAGCACTCCAGTAAAGTAGGGCACTGTGTAAGAATCCCCTTTGAATGGATTTTTTTCTACTATCGCTGACAGGGCCTCTCTATGTAGCCCTGGCTGTCCTGCATTGTCTTTATGTAGACCAGGTTTCTCTGAATCCGCAGAGATTCGCCTGCCTCTGCTTCCTGGGCACTGGGTTAAAAAGTGTGCGCCACCTCACTCTTGAATCTTGAATGCAAACAGTACACATATTTGTGAAAGCCTTGAGGATGAGACCGCCCAGAAGGGCAGCAGGAACTCTGCTGGAAAGCCCGGTACCCACTGGATGGAACTGGTCTTCTGTCCCTTCCACATGCTTGCCACCTGACTTTAAAAATGGGCCATGGCCGACTTTTCACCCATAGAGTCCTCTCGGCAGAGGTTTCGAATGTTTGTTCAGGTTTGGCAAGTTCAGGTGCTGGAGAACCACGAGGCCTGGGGGCCTGTGGCAGAAAGTCTTCTGGGGTACACTGTCAGGGTCTGCTCCTGAGCGACTTGTAGGGTGCACCTAAGAGACCCCCTGCTTCCCAGGGCTCCTGCAGAGTTGACACCTGTCCTGTTCTGGACCTGCTAGCCACGTCTCTTATGAGAAACAGAAAGGAGAGGCAGCACTCAGGGAAGCCATCTTGGGGGGCTGTTTTCCATGAGCACATTGAAGGAGGGGGATCCAGTCCTGGTGGTGGTGAGAGAGGTCATCTGGGTAAATGCTGGGATATTGCCGTGGTGGGTCAGACTTTGGGGCAGTTATCTGGCCCAGCCTACCACTTACCACTGTGAGGGACTCACGGGACTTTTCCAGAGCCCCACACTGATCCGCAGTGCCATCCCGAAAGCAGAGCCAGGGCTTGTGTCTGGTCTGTGGAGGCTGTGTCTCCTTAACGATAGTGCGCCAGCATGATGGATTGTTATGCATCCGTGAGGATTTGATTATCTAGATAATGTGGGTCCTTGGACATGTTTAACCACCCTGTAGCATCGAGAGCAACTGTAAACATGGTCAGAGGTGAGCACGTCAAAACCAAACGTGCACACCTTTAATCCCAGCACTCAGGAGGCAGAACCAAATGCACTTGTATTTAAGTGTTGGGGTTCTAGGTAGTGTGTGAATTTCATGTTGATAAGCACTGTTTTTGAATGAACCTTTCCTTTTGGATAATGATGTACATTTATTTAGTTTCTCCTATGGTCAACAATCAGCGTGTTTTCATGTGTTCCGGTTTTTTTGTTTTGTTTTCCTACTATTGAAGCAGAGTGTGGGAAAGCCCAGCGTGTGGTTTCTGTAGGAAGGCACTCACTAAGGAGTTTCCCAGAGCTAGGTGTGTGTGGACGTGCAGGCATGGTGGTGCACACCATGATCCTACAATCCCAGCACCTGGAGGCTGAGGCAGAAGGATTGCTGTGAGTTCCAGGCAAGCCTGAACTGTAGGATGAGAAGCTCTGTCTTAAAACCCCAAACAGGCCAGAGGGAGAGGGTCATTTAGAGTTGTTTTGTTACTCATTCCTGATTAGCCGCATCCGAAAGTGGTTGCTTTGTGCTTGGCTTGTTTGCAGCTGGGCTCGTCCTCTAGTTTAAAGATGTGGCTCCTGTCTAAGAGAAAGATCCAGGCTCTCACCTTAGGGCCGCTCCTCCCTTGGTTTGCTAGGCAAAGGGCTATGTAGCGAGAATGGCATCTAGGAGCAGCTGTCAGACGGCTGCTCTGTTTTTACACACAGAAAACACCTTTGCGAGCTGTCAGGCCTTGCCTCGCCTTAAAGTTATGCCCTGGTTCGGGTTTTCTACACAAGTCCTTGTCACAGCTGAGGCCTCGTGGCGACAGTCTGAGATGATCAGACTAACTGTCTCCTCCTGGTTCTAAGTGTTCGGGCTTTATCTTCTGTTCCGTGGTGTGTGCATTTTAGTGTTTCAAAGCTTAAATTGTCTGCAGGGGGGGGGGATGTTTTTCTTCTAGAATCCCATAGGATCTTTTATCTGCTTCTGGGGCCTTGAATGATCAGCACAGCCATTGGGGAGGATAGCTTTAACTTACCACATTTTCCTGCTGGCTTACTTTGTGACTCTGCTCAGATGGTGCCCATGCCAGGAGTGGTGGGGCTGGGGTGGAGCGGGGCGGAGGCGTATTCTCCTGCACGGCAAGTGACGCGGGAAAAACGCCTTGCACCTTCCTTTCCCCCTGTGGTCTCATTGCAGGAAGAGAGGGCGGTAAAAGACCGGAACCTTCTCCAGGTTCAAGACCGCGAGCAGCCCATTCAGTGGAAGGTCCAGTTTAACCTGGGCAACAGCAGCCACCCCAGCAACCAGTGCCGAAACTCTGTTCAAGGGAAGGAATTCCTCACGGACGAGCTGGGTAAGACCTCCCTTCCCTGCTCTCAAGGCCCTGCGACTCTGGATAGCCTTGCCTCACAACGCTTTGTCCTTCCCGCTCCTCTGTGTCTTCCATACCGTTCTCTCTGTCCCAGGCTCCCTGCAGCATCTGGGAAGCTTGGACTGAGGAGCCAAACTCCTAGCAGGTTCTCTTTGCTTGCCGCTCCAGCCTTGGCCTCAGGCCCAGGCACAGGGGTTCCTCATCTTGTTTCTTGTGTGTGTGTGTGCACACGCACACACCACGTGGTGTTTGTGGTGGCCACAGGCTAACCTGTAGGAGATGTTTTTCTCCTTTCGCCTTGTGGATCCCAGGGATTGAACACAGGCCGTCAGCCTGTTAGCAGCCTCCTTTACTGGCAGAGCCATCTTGCTGGCCTGTAAGTCTTCCTATCAGAAAATAGAAATTACACACAGGCCTGTTACTTTACCAAGAAGATGCAGTTAGCCGACAGCAAATGGGGAGGGGACAGGGGCCCAGCTTGGAGGTCAGGGCTTGTTTCTACAGACTCAGAAAACAGGAGATTGTAGTACAGATGGCAATTGGCCATTTTATTGTCCTGTAGCTACAAAAACAGTGTTTTCCTTCTAGTTAATTTAGATCGGACAGACTCATGGATTCCTTTAGTTAAAACATCCAATATTCAGCTTCTCAACCCCTAAAAATCCCACAGGGGCCACAGGTTTTATTTTGCCTTTACAAATATGGGAAACGTGGTTTTAATAGAACAAAACAAAAACAACTTACAGCTGTTGATGCTGTTTAGTAACGAGATGCCACCGTATCGCTAGGGTAACAGTGCCGTTAAACCAGATAGCTAATTAGAGTCAAAAACTTTTCAGAAGCTGGAAGTTAATTTTCCAGGCAAGATCAACACATTTGCTGGCCCTGGTCTCACAGGACTTGGTGGAAATATTATCTGCAGAGCTCATCGGCACCGCAGTGTGTGTGTGGACTGAAATATCACAATGCCCCGTATGGTTTGTGTAGGGTTTTTTTGTTTTTGTTCTTTCAACTAAAAATAAATTAGTTCTGGAGAGATGGGTTTGTGGTCAAGAGCGCTGAGTGCCTTTGCAAGAGGGCCTGCCAGGGTTTGAGTCTCAGCATCCACGCAAGGCAGCTCACTAACTGCCTGTGACTCCAACTCCCAGGAATCCAGCGCCCTCTTCTGGCCTCGGTGGGAATCTGCACTCACACATGTGCACACACATAATATTTAAAACTAAAAATTACATGGGGAGAGGTGTGGGTAAGCCTGCTCTCCTCAGAAGTTAGACCTGGTCACTGGGAGGTGAGCACCGGAGTTGAGTGCTGGGAGTTGGCAATGGGAAGAAAAGGGCCTGTAGCTTAGAGAAGGAAAGGGCAGGCGGTGTCAACAGGTTGCTCTTGGGGTCCACGGTATTGTCCATCTCCATAATACAGAGCTGCTGTATTGTTATCATCTTGGGTGGAATCTCCCTGGGAATTCCGTTCAGAACCCTTGTCAACAGCATGAGCGGGGACAGCTGGGGAGGTAGCATCTCCTAGCACTTATCTCTTTGCTCAGGAGACACCATAGCAGAAACAAAACAGAGCCGCCCGCTCCCAGGTGGTGGGAGTTGTTCGCTCCTGGTCTCCCCAGTGTGGCGTGAGGGCCCCCTAGTGTCCCCTCGGTGTCAGTGTTCTGCTACTCTGCCCTCTCCTGCACAGACCTTGTTTTCCAGAGCAGTTCTGAAAACAAGTTCTCCTCCACCAGCCTCATTCTCTGGAGACAGAGCTGGGGCACTCAGATGGGCTGATGCTGGGGACAGCTGCTGCGTACGCATACCTGAGGGGCCCTGCACAGACCTGAGGACCACACGCATACCTGAGGGGCCCTGCACACACCTGAGGACCACACGCATACCTGAGGGGCCCTGCACACACCCGAGGACCACACACACATACCTGAAGGGCCCTGCACACACCTGAGGGCCACACATGCATACCTGAGGGCCCACACAAATACATGAGGGCCCTACACACACACCAGAGGGTCCCTTCCCACACCTGAAGACCCACACATATACACAAATACTTGAGGGGCCCTGCACACACCTGAGGGCCAGCATGCATACCTGAGGGGCTCTGCACACACCTGAGGGCCACACACACATATCTAAGGGGCTCTGCACACACCCGAGGGCCACACACGCATACCTGAGGGGCCCTGCACACACCCAAGGGCCACACACACATACCTGAGGGGCTCTGCACACACCCGAGGGCCACACACACATACCTGAGGGGCCCTGCACACACCCAAGGGCCACACACACATACCTGAGGGCTCACATGAATATAGGAGGGCCCTACATACACACCAGAGGGCCCCTTCCCACACCTGAAGACCCACACACATACCTGAGGGGCCCTGCACATACCTGAGGGCCCCCACATACACACCAGAAAGTTCCTGCACACACCTGAGGGCCAACATGCATACCTTAAGGACCCTACCACCAGAAACACACACCAGAGGGCTCCTGAACACACCTGAAGGACTACACACATACCCAAGAATCCCTGTACAGACCTGAGGGCCCACATGCATACCTAAGAGCCCCTGCATAGACCTCGGGGCTAACATAACATACCTGAGGGCCCCTGCATACACTTGAAAGTCCACATGCATGCCTGAAGGCCCCTGCATACACCTGAGGCCCCCACACTACACACCAGAGGGCCCACAAACATACCTGTTCCCAAAGGGTACAAGGAGTTGTCTGCCTAGATGCTCTGAATAGTGAAGCGGCCCCAGAGCCGAGGCCTGGCTGACACTGGACGTGCTTATCTGTGTGATGGGTTTTCTCAGCTGAGGAGTGAATTGGGTTTTTCTCTCCCTCAAGGGTTTATAGAGCATCACCCCCAGTTCTCGGGGGGTGGCTGTGTCCCTCCCCCACCATGTTTGTGTACACTGGAAGCAGAGTTATGAAGGTGAACTGTGACTTCCTGTTTTAACAGTCCCTTCAAGTGACCACAGCAGCAAGCATGGAGAAGCCATCAAAAGCTATGTGCTTGCTTTTTAAATCCGCAAAGTACTCGTTTTTTATGAATGGGTGCCTTGTTTCTGTTTTAGACTTTTTATTTATATATTTTGTGTATATGAGTGCTCTATCTGCATGTACACCTTCATGCCAGAAGAGGGCATCAGATCCCACTAGAGATGGTTGTGAGCCACCATATGGTTGCTGGAAATCGAACTCAGACCTCTTGGAAGAGTACTCAGTGCTCTTAACCGCTGGGCCATCTTCTCCAGCCCTATCTTAGTCTCTTTGAAAGAGGCCGAGGTGAAAGATTGCTTTCTTATGTTAGCACCCAGCCGCGTGGGCGTGGCGTGGTGTCCAGCCGCGTGGGCGTGGCGTGGTGCGGTGATGAGCTCACACTTATGCAGTAGACTGGAAACTGGTTGAACACAGTGACAGTGTGGATCTAGTTAGTGGTGACCGAGGAGCCTGACTGCCTAGGTGAAACCAGCCCTGGTGCTAAACTGCGTCCCTGGCTTTCAGGCTATGTCTGCGAGAGGAAGAACCTGCTGGCGAATGGCTGCTGCGATGTCAAGGTCCCCAGCACGAAGCAGTACTGCTGTGAAGGGTGCCTGGTCAGTGGTTGCTGTGAAGTCTACGAGTACTGTGTCTCCTGCTGTCTGCAGCCCAGCAAGGTAGGGACTCCAGGTTCCCGCCGCTTTGTCTTCCGGGCATCTTCTGGGGTGCTCAAGAGGAGCTTTATAGGTACACTGGCCTCTCCTGAGAGCGGAGCTGGTCCCTGGCTTATGGTTCCTTCGCAGAGAGGACCATGCTATTGCTAACCAGGGATCTGGTGAATAAGAGAATCCCTCCGGGTAGGCTGGTTTGGCCTGCCGTTACTACCAGTACTGAATACCTTGTTTCCATAGCAACCTCTGCTGGAACGCTTCCTCAACCGGGCAGCTGTGGCCTTCCAGAACCTCTTCACAGCAGTTGAAGACCACTTCGAACTGTGCTTGGCTAAGTGCAGGACTTCATCGCAGGTCAGACGTGGTGCTGGCTCTCGCTGGGGGAGGTGGGAGGGAGGCAGAGCTGAAGAACAAAGCCAGGGTGGAAAGGGTCTTCATTGGTACCATGTTCTGCTGCTTTGGGGGGGGTGCAGGATGAGACATTTAGGTGCAGTAGGTGGTCATTGAGAGGAGGTAGTCACTTGTCCTGAGGCAGATCTGTGGCTTCCTTCAGGATCCCAGGGGTAGGAGGTGGGAATTTAAAGGCCCATGGATCATATCTGAGGCCTGTAAGGCTCTTGGTGAGCATGCACTCAACTGCCTAACCCTGAGCGCTCTGCTCACTTGCCATGCCCTGCCACCCGTGAGGTGCCCTGGAAGGCTTCTGCCCCCAGCTTTGTTTATTTCCCCTCTTACGTTTATTCTGGCCTTGGGGAGGCACATGCATACACGCCGGGACAGCTTTTGTATGTCAGTTCTCTCCATACACCATGTGGGTTTTGAGGCCCGAACTCGGGTCATCAGCCTTGGCAGCGAGCACCTTTCCATGCGGTGCCATCTTGCTGGCCCAAGTTCCCGGCCTCTGTGGCTGGGCACTTGTCATAGCTCTTTGTAAGGTGTCTCTTCCACAAGTACACTCCGCTGGGCTAGCCTGCTCGCGCCTGTCTCTGGCCCTCTGTAAGCTTTGGGTTTGTGTGGCAACTCCCTTTTGCACCTCTAGTTCACTGTGAGAATGTCTGGGCCAGAATAGAAGGAACTCTGAGATGTAAAATTCCACTGGTCTTGACGGGGGGCCGGGCTCCCAGGTCAGTGGGTGTGAGGGAAGTGTGAGAGGGGCTCAGCCGACTCGCTCGTTCCTCCTGGCTAGTGCTGGAAAAAGGGGCTGATGTTATTATAGCAGCTTCCTGTAGCCAACAAAGCGGAAGGCACTTCCTATTGTGCGAGGAGAGACCGTTCTCAATGGCCACTTGGTTCGCGTGCCCAGAGACTGGGCTTCCAGTCTGCTAAGTGCAATTAGTAAAGTGCATAGCTTTGGTAGAGGCTGATTAGTGAGCTCTAGAGCAGCCAAACCTCAAATGGCTCAGAGGACAAGAAAAGTTTGGGAAATCTGTCTTCGGGCGGTGTGGGGGGATTGTCTGGGCTCGACTTCACTCTCTGTGCCCAGCCAGAGAGGCTCTTGGAGGGTGCTTGGCTTGTACACAGGCCCTTAGTGCATGACGGCCATTTGAAGTGGCGTCTCTCAAGTCCCTTGCAGGCCTCCTCAACAGGGACTGGATCTCTCTGCCCACAGTCAGGTGCCGATCCCACTGCATCTCCATCTGTTTTGGATCGTTTTGTTCTTTGCATACTTACTGTTGTGTGTGTGTGTGTGTGTGTGTGTGTGTGTGTGTATGCGTGTGTGTGGCTGTGCCACCACAAGTACGTGGAGGTCAGAGGACAGCCTGTAGAGTTTGCTTCTCATTTTTACGTGTGGGTCCCGGGGATCAAACTGAGGTCTTCTCAGGCTTGGAGGCAAGCGTGCTGTGTTAACCCCTGAACCGTCTCACCTTGTCCTTGTTTTGGGGTTTGAGACATGTAGCTAGGCTGGCCTCAAGTTCACTGTACTGCTGAGAATGACCTTGAGTTTCTATTCCTCCTGGCTCCTGTGATGGCATCACGAATGTGCACCACACCACCCATTTTTTTTTTTAAAAAAAATATTTATTTATTTATTTATTATGTATACAATATTCTGTCTGTGTGTATACCTGCAGGCTAGAAGAGGGCACCAGACCCCATTACAGATGGTTGTGAGCCACTATGTGGTTGCTGGGAATTGAACTCAGGACCTTTGGAAGAGCAGGCAATGCTCTTAACCACTGAGCCATCTCTCCAGCCCCTGCACCACCCATGCTGGGATCAATCCCAGGGCTTTATGCATATTAAGCAAGCACTCTGCCAGGCTGCGCCATACCCTAGACCCCATTTCAGATGGATTGAGAAGCAGTCTCAAAAGCCCAGCTTGCAGCCAGGTTGTTCAAAAACTCCCTGGTAGACAGAAGAAGAAAAGACACAGTAGCAGCGTCTTGTCTGTTTTTGTGGCCCTCAGCGCTAAGAATCCTCCTTCATTCCAGAAAGTTCCTCAAAACCCCAAGGCACGCTGGTTTTGAGGTGGAGTGGGCGGGGAGTATGTGGCGGTCACTGCAGCTGACCCTCTCTGTCCTTCTCCCGTCTTCCTTCGCCAACAGAGTGTGCAACATGAGAACACGTACCGTGACCCCGTAGCCAAGTACTGCTATGGAGAGAGCCCACCTGTACTCTTCCCCGCATGAGGCCTGTTGGAGAGACACCCAGAACCAGCCTGGTCCACGTGAGACGATGAAGGAGGGAGCCAAGGAGGACCCTTGGCTTTGAGCATGTCCTGTGGCATCCAGTGTCTCTGTCTCCCTCACCTCCAGCTGCAGCAGACAGAGCTGTTCTGTAGAGCGGGCCCGGTGTGGCCCCGGCACCTTGCCTGGTTGTGGCCATGGGACAGCTGCAGGGCCAGGTGCTTGGTTCCGTGTTGTGGTTTCTTAGTGACTTCTCAGTGGGGGAAGTCACACTGTTTTGTGCAGGACACCTTTGCCCGTGCTGTTGGATCCACTCAAGGAGGTGACTGCTCTACGTGGTTCCTCACTGTCACAGTGACGTCGTTGCCGCACCAGACCCAAGTATGTCTCCAGGAGTGTGAGTGCACGGGCTTATTTTTGGTTGTTTTAACACCTGGCCAGCAGGCCTTGTATCTATATCCCAACATCTAGGGGTGTGTAGAGCCTCAGGGAGGTGCTGGTACCCACTGAGCCTGCGTAGAGCTGCCCTGGTATGCTCATATCCCTGCAATGGTGGTCGGAGGCCTGAATCCCCTGATGACTCTCCCAGTGGAATTTGCTGTCACTGTACCCCTGTTGAAACCCCTCAGCCTTGGGGCAGGGGAGCCTTTCCCTTGTCTGTCACAGAAGCCGATGGGGACCTGGTGAATGCGGTCTACGGCACTCGTTCGTTCATTCTTACCGCTCGCTCTCCGCTCCTGGCTGTGTGCCAGAGGAGAGCTTGTTAAGCTCCTACTCCAGCCTAAAGTTTCACATCTGCTCTCAGTGGGAGACATTTGCGGTAGCCATGCCGTAGAACATCCCAAATGCCAGCCGTTGTCCAGTACTTGCAGGGGTGGGCAGTTGTCACCGGTAACTGAAACTTGGGTTTCAAGCATGGGGCAAGACCCTTCCTTCTCGACTCTCCTGTCTTTTTCTCCAGTCTCCTATAACACACACGGCTCCTGGAGACCCTTCACTGACCCTTACAGAGGCCACAGCCAGCATTTGTGGTTTGGGCTCAGGTTGCCCTGGTGTCAGGCATGAGTCTCCAGGGTTTCTCTCAGCAGCTTCATAAAGCCGCGTCTCCCAACTGTTTGCCTTCCTGATGGAATTTCCTTCAGCTTCCTCCAGCTTCCTCTTCCTGCTCACCTCTGTGGATGAAAGGACAGGCTGATGAGAGTTGTTCTCGTTTGGGGTCACCATGCTGGGATCAGATCCAGGACTTTGTGTGTGACTGGCAAACTTTTTGCTACTGAGTCCTGGCCCTGGCCAGGGAATCGATTTTTACTGTTAGATCCCAGTCATTCTGTTCCATTTGCTCTGGACTTCTCAGTGTGTGGATTCAAAGTTCACGGAAGAACTCGGTGCACCTGCGCATTCTGGTGCATTCTGGAATGTCCTGGCATGTTCTCACATGTTCTGGCTTGCTTGCTCATTCTTTCTGGTAACTGGGAGATATATAATTTTTTTAAGACAGGGTCTCCCATTGCCCAGGCTGACATCCAGCTTCGTATGTGTTTGATACCAACCTTAAACTCCTGATGCCCTCTGCACCTGCCAAGTGCTGGGGTTATAGGTGCATGCCAGCTGCATGGCTCATCAGCCTTGTAATGCCAGTCTACCGTTGGTCAGTGTTGGTGTTGGTCAGTCACTCCCTTGGGTTCATTTTCACTCTCAGGAGTGGCGACACGGGGTTAATGTAAACATCATGCCCATTGCCAGCTCTCTCTGACCTGGCACTGGAAAGGCATGTGTGTGCAGTCTTTGAGTTTATAGACCCCGAACAGTTGAGATCAAGATTCCAGTTTACTTGTGTTTCACTCGACAGATGAGGAAATAGCTTACCCTCCCAAGTCCCTACCAGAATAGAATAATCAAAACCCACAGAAGAACTTCACCTCGAATCCAGCTCACATGTCCTCTGGTGCACCTCCACATCATCTCCCCTGAGAACAGACAGCTTCAGTTATTCCAGACAGGAGAAAGCGGCGTCTGCGTCCATGCCGAGTTGGTAATGCAGAGGTCACTTTTGATTGACTGTGGAATGTGGGTTTTGTGTTTTAATCACACTGGGGAACACACACACACACACACACACACACACACACACACACACACAGCTGGGGAAGTCTGGGGAGGGGGCTGAGTGAGAAGAGCCCCAGGTAGGAGTGGAATTGAGGAAGCCCGGAGGCCAGTGTTCACATTGGTATTACCTACTTCTCTGTGACTTTCCAGGCAGAACAAACAAAAACCCCAGGACGTTCCTCCCCTGTGAAAACACTGCCTGTGAGTCTGTTGTCTGCAGGCGCGTGTGATACCCGTTGAGGACATCTGGTCCCTTCCATGGGGGTGGCCCGCCCTTACTGAGCACGATTGTTAGCTCAGCTCCTGCAGCCACTTCTCCACAGGGGTTGGAGGTGTCTGTCTGTCCTTCCCTCTGTCCGTTTCGTAAGCTGTTTTCAGTGTTCCAGTTTGTATTTATGATTATTATTATTTTTAAGATCATGAGCCTGTGTGTACCAGCTCAGACTAAATAATGAGTTCTGGGTTGCAAAGAGGATTTTTTTTTAACTTAAGATGTTTAAGGGGCAGGTGAATTAGCCCAGTGGACCTGGGTTCGGTTGCCAGCGCCCACACAGGGGACTCACAGCTGATGGGATGGGGTGACCTCTTCTGTCACAGGTACCCTAATATGTGGCATGCGTTCGCACAGACACTACAAACATACAAAAGTAATGTAATAAAGATAAATCTTTAAAAAACTAAATCACATGTAATCATTGGGGGGTACACACGTGCCATGGTTTAGGTCGGAGGAAAAGTTTTGGAAGTTGGTACGTTTATCCACCATGTGGGCATGGAACTCAGGGTGTCCGTCTTGGTGGCCTTGGCCCACGGAGCCATCTTGCTGGTCCTGCCTGAGTCTGTGTCCATAAATTAAACGATAAAATACACAAGTGCTATTGATTGTGTTTATTAAGTCACAGTGAGCGGAACCCCACATGGTTTGAATGGCCATTTATTTTGTCTTTCTTCCCATTGGTTACTACAGAACATTTTGAAATGAAGCCTTAAGTAATTCTCCCTCTCCCTATCTGTCTCCTTTTTCCTCCTTTCCCCTCTCATTTTCCTTTGAGACCTGGTATCTCTGCCCCACACTAGCCTCACACTCTCCATCCTCCACCCTTAGCCTCTGGTATTTAAACCTCAGCTGAGCGTCTTGCTTAACTTGCCCTTCTGCAACACTTTCAAGCAATTAGCTCACGTTCACAAACCCATCTTTCTAATAGATCTCAGGCTGTAGGTTTGTGACGGGGGGCAGCCCTTCCCCCCACTCCTGACCCTCAGGAGACATTTGAAAGTGTCTAGTCTCCTCATAGCTGGAATGTACCAGCTATATAAGTGGGAAGGTACCATTTGTCCCTGGGGGGAGGGGGCTCAGTGATGCTACTCCCTCCCTGGCCCACAGCGCCTCAGACAGTCACACCATGTAGGCTGGCAGTGCTGAGCTAACTGAGCCCAGCTCTGGGTCACAGCTGTGCCCAAGGCGCTTCCCTACCCTGGAGTTCTACTGAGCTGAGTGCTGATTCAATTACCTGTGTTCCCCACAGGACATGCTCACAGCAGTGCGTTCCTGCCTCAAGGCACAGTGTGGTTACCCTGCACTGTGTCCTTAGCTCACTCTTCACCCAGCAGACCCTTGTCTGCAGAATGAACTGGAGGTTTGTGACCTGACGGTAGAACGGGGCTGGGGGTAGGACCAGGACTGACCCTGCAGATTCTGTTAGACATGGCATAGTGTGAGTGCAAGACAAGAATGATAACAAGCCAAAGGGGAGCTACCTAGGGCAGCTTTCTCTCCCTCTGTCACCAAGGTGTCACCTTCCAGGTTCTTCCTGGGCGTTTGTGACACGTTTCATCCTGGTGTGACTGCAGCTCTGGCTGCCAACGTCACTGGTTTCCCTCAGTCCGCAGCATTCCCCATCCAGATGTGAAGGTGATTTGGTCTGCCACTGTGCTGTGAGCAGGGTGGTTAGATCTGTGCCACCAACTCTGGACTCTCAGCTGAGCCTCAGCAGCCCTCCAAAGACGTACAACCTAGGGTTGTTCCCATCGAGAGTCCAGAACTAAGGAACAAAGACACAGCCTTAAATACTGCAAAGAAACAGATCCAGCAGCCTGTGGTGAGAGCATGGGGGCTGTAATCCCCTCACTGGGGAGGCTGAGGCAGGGGGATTGTGCATTCGAGCTCAGCCTGGGTTTTACAAGATGAGACCCTGGCACCAAATACATAAGCAACCACAGAATTGAGCTGCCAGTAAAAAGAGGAGAAGCAGTTGTTCAGATGTCTCCATGTGCATGTCTATTGAATCTATCAGGACCCTGCATCCCGTGGGTGAGAGGGATCAAACAGCAGAACTAGAAACAGGTTGTTTTGTGTGGTGTGGAATGTAAGCCTGCAGTTGGAAAACACACAGATAGCCTGCAGTGCAGGCACGTGTGGTGTGGGCTGAATGGGAAAGAAGTCTGTGTTACAGACAACGAGTTCTAGTCCACTGGCCATGCCTGTTCCAAGAAGATGTGCGTGCGTGTGTGTGTGTGTGTGTGTGTGTGTGTGTGTGTGTGTGCATGCGTGTACATGAGCATCACGAATGCGTTTGTCCTGTCCCGTGTGGACAGATCTATTGGGTTGTAGGTGTTGAGCCAGGTATGGTGGCACATGGTTTAATTGCCAGTACTCAGGAGGCTGGGGGAGGAGAAATCCAAGTTCAAGGATAGCTTGGCCTTCATAGTGACGCTTGTCTGAAACACACACAAAATCGTTTTTAAAGTTTAATAAAATACTTCCTTGATCAGATGTTGGCAATTGGGATAAATGTGATAATCTATGTGTTGCTCTAGGCATGTCACATGTATTGGGCACGTGTGTCTGTGTATATGTATGTGTGTGTGCATGTGTTTGTGCACGGGGTGTGAGTAGAGGTGGCCTGAAGTCTGAACAGCACCCTGACCCACTTCACAGGAGCCCAGGCATCTGCGAACTTGGGTAAACTCATTGTCATTGTCTGCTTGGAGTGATTGCCAACACATATACTGATCCTAGATCCCGACTCTGACTACCCAGAAACCAAACATGACCAGAGCCGTGTCTCTTCATTGCCCTCTGTGGACTGCGATTCCCACAGGGTAGGTGGACACCAGCCATCCAGACCCCAGTGGTCCTCAAAACAATCCCTCCTCAAGGAATCCTGAAGACAGACCAAACCTGGCCAAACATTTTCTCCGTCGTCCTTCTCTGGTTTTCCTGGGCACCATCTGCTTGTCACCTGTGCTGTCCATGCATCTGTGGAGACAGCTGCCTTTTGGCTGGGATGCCCAGGGCTATGTGCATGCAGATTCCCTTCGTGCAGCCCAGAGATGCTCAGAGGCCTTGAGATGGCCAGAGCACGTCATGTTTCCTGAGCAGCGACTTCACTGGGTATCAGCACAAGGCTGTCTCTTACAAGGTAGAAACAAGCCTTCAAAATTACATTGAGCCAGAGTAGGTTCCTGGTTCCCAGAGGACAGCCACAGCTGCAGTGGGAAGTTTGCCACATCGTGTGTCTAAATGTATGTTTTATATTTGTGCATAGATAGGAATGGACTCCCACTGCCTGCTCTTTTACAGTGCTGTGTTCTGGCAGGTTGACTTTATCCAGGTAGTCAACTCCTCCCACGCAGAAGGTCCAACCTGGAGAAGTGAAACCCATGAGAGGCTACAACCCTTTATAATGGCCTCCTGCCCGTTCTTCACCCTTTCTCCTTGTCTGAATTTACCCAATGGGGAGAGAAGTCTGTCTTTCACAGGCAGATTCCAGGCATTTCCCAGGGCCAGAGCTGAGCTGCATCCAGCATCTTCGGGGACTGGCTGCAGTGTCCTGGGAGGGCTGGGTAAGAAGTCAAGAGCACACCAGATCACTTGAGCGTGTTGTTGGTTCTGGAAAAATCACTAAAAGCAGGCATCAAAAATAAAAAGTGGAAGCCGGGCGTTGGTGGCGCACACCTTTAATCCCAGCACTCGGGAGGCAGAGGCAGGTGGATCTTTGTGAGTTCGAGGCCAGCCTGGTCTACAAGAGCTAGTTCCAGGACAGGCTCCAAAGCTACAGAGAAACCCTATCTCGAAGAACTAAAAATAATAATAATAATAAAAGAATAAAAATAAAAAGTGGGGCTAGTGAGATAGCTAAGCATTAAAAGGACTTGTTGCTCCTCCAGAGGACAGTGGTTGCTCCCCATCTGTAACTCCACTGGGACCCAGCTCCCTCTTCTGGCCTGTGTGCACCTTGTATGGTTGTGGTGCATCTACATACATGTAGGCAAAACACCATACAAATAAAAGTAATTCTTTAAAAAATTAAAAATAAGATTTAAAAACGCCCAGGGAAGGCTCTGTGGACCATCGTCTTCCTGAAAAAGCCGATCCGTGTTCAGGACAGCCCATATCCTACCCCAGCAGCAAAAGCCTCATCCACAGGGTAGTTTTTTTTTTTTAAAGGGTCAAGGCCTCAGTGTGTTCCTTAGGATGCTTAGAGATGTGCTGTCTCCCCTCCCACACGCTAAACACAAATGTTCCTACTGGGTGTGGATCTGGACAGCTCTCCAGGTTCCTTGGGCTCTGTCCATGACATCCAAATCTGCCCGGGCTTTTGCCTGCCGTCTGTGCTTAGCACTGACCCAAGACAAATAGTCTCGAGGCGGCTCTCCACTTGTCTCTGCTGATTTATTTGACGTAAATAAGCTCGCTGACCTGATTTAGCATCGTGGGGGACCACAGAGTGAATCAGGCTGCAGCCAGCGCAGCTCAGTGCTGGTGGCAAGCATGCTGACAGTTGCTGACTGCGCCACTTGGGGGCACCAGCTGCATGAGTTTTTCCATCCCTAGTGTGAACCCGTTGTTGACTGTGGCCCAGGCTTGCCCAAGATCCCCCTGGAAACAATGACTGTGGGCAGAGAGCCAGCTGATGGGCAGCAGATCAGAACTCCTTCTTGGGCCTGGCATTTTGGGGACCAGGACCCTCAGGGACGTGAGAGCAGATCTGCAGCTGACACTGTGTTACTGTGCCCTGCCACCCCCTTCTCAGCCTCTGCCCGACCCCAGGACAAAATGTAGGTGAATCTTCTTGGTCGTATTTGGGTGGCAGCGAACAGGATTGCGAGGGGACCATTCACACCACCCGTCCTTTGCGTCCTCATAGGTAGAGGAGAATTCCTGTGCTCTGATTCTGGTTCTTCTTGGCTCAAGGTCATGCACGCCATCTGCCTTATGGAAATTCCAGACCAGGCGTCTCTGGGGGGCACATCGTGAGCATTCCCCTGTGACATAGTGCTCAAAAGGCTGCGTATGCGCTCACCTGACAGCCAACCCTCTGAGCCAGGCAGGGGCCTTCGCATCTCTGTCTTATTGGACACAAATGCAGAGGGGTTTAGAGCTGTTTCCTGGCTTCAGCCAAGACGATACCCTCTGCTGTGAAGAGAACTTCCTGTCCTTGCTGCAGGGGCAGTAGGGATTCTCCGTGGAGCCCAGGAGGGTAGCAGGTTAAGTATTTGTCCTGAAATTTGTTCTTTGGCCCTGGGGTCAAATCTATTATTTAAGCAAAAGTTTCCACATTAAAAAAAAGACTTGTTTATATTATTTTTAATGTTGTGTATGTGGGTTATGGTTTTCATGAGTGCAGGTACCCGTGGAGGCCGCAGGCATTGGAGCCCCTGGAGCTGGAGTTCCAGGCAGGTGGAAACCACCTGAAGTAGTGCCAGAAATCAAACTTGGGTCCTATAAAGAGCAGTACAGGCTCGAAACCACTGACCCACCTCTCCAGGCTCCTCTTCTGTCTTCTGTCCGCTGGTTGCTGCCAGGAAGGAACTTGGGAGAATGGACTAGAAGGGTAACTTAGCATTTTAGGGTAGCTCTGACAAGTGGGCTACACCTTAGTGTCCTGTGGTTCTCACCAAGTACTGAGTTGTGACTCCCAAAAGCCATAGGTTGCAGCCTTACCCCGGTCCTGCAGAATGTGGCCCTTTGGAGGGTGGGCCTTTAAAGAGATGATTGATGGGCCAATGAGATGGCTCAGTAAGTAAAGACACTTTCTGCCAAGGCTGAGCGCCTGGTTTTGATCCCTGGGACTCACATGGTGGAAGGAGAAAAACCACTCCCATAAACTGTCTTCATACATACACCGCATGCTATGTAAAGAATTGGCGTGTTTGCAGAGGTGCACAAATACATACACCACATGCTATGTAAAGAATTGACGTGTTTGCAGTGGCTCACACATACATACACCGCATGCTATGTAAAGAACTGTGAATTTCAAGGTTTTTCAATAATGGAAGCAACTGAGTTGAAAGGAAGCATCATGATAAGCCCCGACCCAGTGTGACTGGTCCTTATAGGAAGAACAAGAGACACATAAGCTACCACATGCAGAGGGACGACCGCGAGAGGACATAGGGGGAAGGTGGCCACCTGCCAGTCATGGAGAGAGACCTCCGGAGAAACCAGCCTCCCACCGCCTCCATCCACGAGCTCTGGAAAAATAGCTCTGCTGTTTGAACCACCCAGCCTATGGTCATTCTATTGTGGCTAACCAATGCTCAGTCTTCGGAGGTGCTGACATCTGGGCTGATCTCCAAATTCAGAGAAATGCTGCCTCCTTACCATCTGAGGCTCTGCTGGGTCTCTGCATGTCTTGGCCTATATGTCTTTCTGTGATGGGTGAAACAGAGTGACATCCAGGGTCCTTCCAGTTTAATATTCTAGGATTGCAGGTGGCTCCCAGGACCTGGGAAAGATGAGCTAAGCTATAGACCTAGAGGGAGACTTTGACTTCCAGTGCAGAGTCCAGTAATGCTTGCAGACTTTTTCTTATTATATGTCTTTGTGTGTATAAGTATGTATGTGGATATGTGTGTGTGTGTGTGTGTGTGTGACATAGAGTCATTGTGGAGGCTGGAAGACAACTTGAAGTAATCTGTGCTCTCCTTCAATCAGTGTGAGTCCCAGGGATTGAACCCAGGTCCTCAGGTTTGGCAGCAAGAGCCTTTACCTGCTGAGACATCTTACCAGCCCTGAAAATGTTTTTTGTTTGTCAGAGAATATGCTTTCTGGCATCTGATGGTGGAGACCACGCCACTGCCCAGCATCTCCCAGTGATCAGACCAGCCCACCCCCAAGAACTTGGGTCCAAGGTGCTGATGCTGGAAGCCCCAGGCAGTGGGCACTGTAGGGCACCCTCACAACTTGTTCAGTAGTTCCTCTGTGATGAACATTTGGATCTCTTTTGCCTTTTGGCTGCTTTGAATCACATTGCTTTGAAATTTGTGTGTGGTTTTATATGGGGATCCTTAGCAGTGGGATTGCAGGGTCCAATTTAGTCCCCTTTGTTTCTCTTTTGGGGGGACCCAAATCCCCTTTCCATACACACACCACCAACTGGGGATCCGGAATTCAAATACCCAGAATCTCAAAGTCATTCTACTCCATGGCGCCCTATAGCTCAGGCTGGCCTCAAAATTGCTATGTAGTCGAGGCTGGATTTGAACTACAGATCTCTTGCCTCTAGTTCCCAGATGCTGGGATTACAGGCATATACCTCTCTATTAGTTGCTTTTCTATTGCTGTGATAAAAAACCACCGTCATAACACCCACTTGCAGAAAAAGGAGTTCAGTTTGGCTCTTGGTTCCAGTGGGTTAAGAGCCCATCTTGGCAAGGAGGCATGTCAGGCATGGTGGCAGAACAGGAAGCTGAGAGCTCACGTCTTCACAGAGCAGAAAGGGCAAACTGGAAGGGATGAGAGGCTTTTAATCTCAAAGCCCGCTTCCAGTGATGATCTTCCTCCAGCATGTCTACCCTATCTAGCCCTTTCCATACACACACCACCAACTGGGGATCCGGAATTCAAATACTCAAGCCTATAGGGGGGCATTCATTCAAACCTCCACACCCATCCTTCCCCAGACGTCTTTATTTTCCTAGCCGGATGCCTTGTGTGCTCATAGGTTTGCGAATTTGCGAATATTTTCTTTCTATGGACGGCCCCTTTGCATTTTTAAAAACTGTGTCTTTGGAATCATGGGAATTTAGTGTTGACCATCTATTTCTGCATTTTCTCTTCTTGCCTATCGTGTTCCGTCTTGAGTACCATGTGATTTTAATGAATAAGTGGCCATATGCTTTTCAATGGATAGATAGTCCTAAGGGAGCAACTACGAGACTCCAATTTGCATGGGGTTCTTGACTCTGACCACTCAGCCACATGCCATATTCTGGGGACTGTCTCAGAGCGTGGACCCCAAGCCTGTTTTGAATGTCACTGGATTCTTTGAGAGCTCCTGGCTCTGCATGCTGCTTTTTTTCCCTCACAGACGTGTCTGGCAGTACCGGGGCCTCTGCAAAGCCATGGACAGAGGTACCCAGGCTCCATATCCGCAGCCTCTCACAGAAGTGCGACAGTGTTGGAAAGACTTAGAAAACCCAGGCACCCCACAATGCAGTTGCTGTGTCCCACTTTTACACGTGAGGGTAACGCACCGGAAATGGTGAGGTGATGTGCCCAGGGCTGAGCTTTTTAGAAAAAGAGGTGAGACACACAGACAGTCCATGCCAGTCCATGCCCTCTCTTCCCTCCCAGCCTCCTAGGCCCCTGTCCCATCACTTTAAGTGTGTTATGGAGGATGAGCCAAATGAAGGCAACCCTTGTTTTTTCTCAGATCCTCTTTCCTACCTTCAGTCTAATAATATCCCCAAGTCACTGCCTGGTTTAGAAAGTGATGGTTGGACATATGTAGACAGCTTAGCACTGAGTCCAGCAAGTGTTCTCTGTAAGAATAAATACATTCAGCTGTAAATGGGTTCGGTTTTGTGGACACTGAGAATTATTAAAGTCAACGTTGCAAACAAATGAGTCTGGTTATGTACCAATAAAACTTTATTTATAAACACAAGCTAAGGGCCAGATTCAGCCTTCAACCCTAGTTTGGAAGCCCCTGGCTTAGTAGACCAGGCTTTGTGTCCAAGATCCTTCCGTATTGTCCCTTTTATAGATTGCAGATGTGAAGGAAGCCGGGATCTTTTCTAAAATGCTTTTGGGCATGTTGCTCAAAGCAACAAGGAACAGCCTTCAGGAAACCTTGACCAAGTAGTAGGAGCAACAGGAATTTGGATTTTTAACTCTAGACAGATGCTTAGAGATGAGGATTCCACTCTCTTCCCACTACCCCTCAGTGGAAGGCCGGGTGTTTTAATTAGCTAATGTTGGCAAATTGCTTTTCAGAAAATTGTAAAATGTTTCATGTTCTAAGTGCCAAGAGCCCTAATTAGCTCTCCTTAAAGATACCACCTGGAAGTGTGATATTTTGTTGCTTGAATGTCTAAGCAGGCGAGAATAACCTGCAGAGGGAAACGTGGTTTTTAAACAAGCGGACCCCAATAAATGCATCTCTGTGATGACGTCACTTTATTTCCTTCTGTGGAACGCGATTCTCCGCACCCTGCTGCGTTAGAGTCGTGCTCTCTGCGGGGGTGGCTGGTTCTGTGTGTATGGTTATCTGATGGGGACAGGGCAGGAAACAAATTAACCTGTCCGTTTGTTGTCGCAGACACTGCCCTTTGGATCTGCAGCCGTACGCGGGAGGCTGTGCTCCGGCGGCGTGTTGAGGTTATGGAGAGGAGGGGGCTCGCAGCCGCTTCATTACCCGGCGGCCTGCTCTCGCTAGGCGGCAGGATGGGGAGAGCTGTGTGCCTGCCTAGCTGCTCTTAACAGCTGGGTAATGAATTGTCCCCAGCACTCCTATTTCTCACGTGGTCGTTGTTGCGATGACAGGAGCAGCTGATCTGTGTCGCTGTCAAGAGCTGGTGAGATGGAGTTAATGTGGCTCTCCACCACGAGGTGTGTGCCTGAGGACGCCTCCCCAGCCATCTGATGAAGTACTGGCTAAATTAACTCAAGTGGCAGGACCAGGCTAAACGGGAGAGGAACTGGCAGCAGGCAAGAGCCCAATTTAGGGTGGGATGCTGAACCCGACATTGGGCCTGATGGTCAGTACTGGTTGGGACCATCCTGGCAAACCTGGGGTGATGAGCCACCTCCCCATCCTAGATGCCATCAGCACCTCCAGAAGTTGTCCCATCTGGACAACAAATAAGGTCACACAGCGCCTGTTGTCATCAAGAGGGACCCAACTGTTCCTGCTTGAGAATCATGGGGTCAGGGTGTCGAATGGCCTAGGAGTCCCCTTTTCAGGGACATGTGAGCAGTAACCTCCTAGAAAGAGCTACAGAGCCCGTGGACTCTCCTTTATAATCTCTCCCAGAGGGCATGTGGGAGCCCAGGTGATCTTTCCCTGGCTCCTGCTCTCCCACGAGCTCCCACTCCTTGCCTAAGTTATACCAACGCCTTATCAGGTTCTCCCAGGGCCCCCCACAGACGGTTCCTCACTAGGGCCAGAGGAAGCCTCAGAAGGTTTGCTGAGAGCCACTCACTGCTCCAGGGTCCTCCCAGGCTGTACTCGACACCCCCATGCCTCTTCCCTACCTTCTTTCTTTCCTTTCAGAGTCTCATCGAGTTAACTGGCCTTGGCTTCCCAAGCACTGGGCTGACAGGTGAGTTCCACTATGTCTGGTGTCTTCACTGGGACACAAGCATCACCATGGCAGTGACCCACATTTATGCCTGGCCCTATCTCCTGGGCAGAGTGAAGCTCTGTGGGTGGTGATGGCCCAGACACTGTTTAATGTCGGAACTTGGTCATTCTCCTGAACTACCAGTGGGGCATAGTCACTGGGTTAGGAGCAGGGTGAGTCTGTGGAACGTGTTGGCTGGTCACGCATCTAAATCCTGTGCCCCGGACTTCTTTTTTTTATTATTATTATTTATTTATTTATTATGTATACAATATTCTGTCTGTGTGTATGTCTGCTGGCCAGAAGAGGGCACCAGACCTCTTTACAGATGGTTGTGAGCCACCATGTGGTTGCCGGGAATTGAACTCAGGACCTTTGGAAGAGCAGGCAATGCTCTTAACCACTGAGCCATCTCTCCAGCCCTGCTCCGGACTTCTTTAAGAACTTACTTACACAGAAGTCCTCAGATAGCCTCATCCAGGGGCATTAGGAGACATGGGATACTGGCTATATTGCAGCTCCTGGACAGCTATAGACTTTTCCCTTGACTTGCTTTGTGGGAAGGTTGGGCCAGAGCCCAGAGGGGGTGTGTGTGTGCATGCCTGCCTGTGTGTGTGCACATGCATGTGTGTGTGCATTTATGTATGATTGTTGTAATGCTGCAAATTGAACCTATGGCTTCCTTCATGCCAAACAAGCACTCTACCACTGAACTGCACCCCACCCTAGAAGGTGTTTTATTTAACACCAGCACTTGGGGAAGCCTGCTGACCATTCTTAAAGGCACACCAGATTCTGCCGGGAGTTAAAAACGGCTGGTGGTGAGGTCAGAAAATGTAATGGAGGAACTTGTAGAAATGGGAAAGACTGCAGCAGGGGTTGGGGGAGACCTCCACCTTTAACCCATCTGAGCTTCATTCGGTTAAGAGAGCATGCTTGGAAAAGCCCTGCATTTATGAACTTGGGAGAGGTAGGTACTGTATTAATGACATATAAAGGGTAACTAGAGATCTCACCTTAGCCCTTCTCACCCACCTGGAGTCAGGTCACGGGGAGGCATGGTACACCTCAGGACCCTCTATGTCTCCCCTTTAATGACCTATGTCCTTCCCTGTAATTAATCAAGTTAATGAATTAGTACAGTTCATTGCAAAGAGGCACAAGAACCTGGAAACTGGGGTTGGAGATGCGGTTCACGGGTTAGAAGCTCCGGCGGCTATTCCAGAGGACCAGAGTTTGGTTCCCAGCTGCACCCTTGTTGAGTAGCCCCTGATGGAGGAGGTTCATCTGTCTATGTGTTACTTTCATTGGTTAATAAAGAAACTGCCTTGGCCCTTTGATAGGACAGAAAATTAGGTAGGCGGAGTAGACAGAACAGAATGCTAGGAAGAAGGCAATGAGGCAGATGCTATAGCTCTCCTCTCCAAGATGGACGCAGGTTAAGATCTTTCCCGGTAAGCCACCACCTTGTGATGCTACACAGATTATTAGAAATGGCTTAATCAAGATGTGAGAATTAGCCAATAAGAAGCTACAGATAACGGGCCAGGTAGTATTTAAAAGAATACAGTTTCCGTGTAATTATTTCGGGTAAAGCTATCCTGCAGCTGGGAGCTGGGTGGCAGGAAGTGGCTCGCTGCTCCATCAACAAGCCTCCAACTGTCTGCAACTCCAGTGCCCAGGAATTTGATGTCTCTAGTCTCTGTGGTGCCTGCACATGCACACACACATAATTAAATATGATCAAAGACAATTCTTGACAATGACACAGAAACTTCATTCTGCCGGCTAGACTCACACCAGTGCCTGGAACAGTTGGGGTCAGGGTAACCAGGAGTTTGGGAACATGAGCGTTCAGGGCACATTATTGATGTCACTGTGGTTACACACGGCCTCTAGAGCCTGACTTGTGCGGGTAACTTCCTCCCTTCCCTTGGCTCTCCTCTCAGGCTGGCCAAGTCAGCTTATTGCATAGTTGTACCTGCGGTTTAGGTGACCTGTGCCCCTAACCCACTGCCCTGGTGGACTCTGTGACAGTGACTGCTGGCTCTGGCTACCATCCAGTTTGCCTGCATGTTAATATCATCGGCCAGAGTGGACTCTCTGGTGACAGTGGAGCCCTGTGACCCCTCCATTGAGGCTTTTCCTCTGGCTAGCTCTTAGAATGTGGCTCAACTCAGTGCTCAGAATCTGTGAGCCTGCACAATCCCTCCCCCACCCGCCCGCCGCCCCCGCATCACTTGGGTGCAGATGAGGAGGATACACAGGTGACTTCCCTCCTGGCCTGGCCACTCTCAGCAGACTCTTGCCCTGCTAGGACCCATCTCCAGAGCCTCTGTCATGATCGTGTCGCTTTTTCCACGTCAGGTGGGCCTGACTCTGAGACCCCCTCCCCAGCACCTCACCCTCCCCTCCCAGCATGCAGGCTTCATCACTGTGATTACAGCGTATTAGCCACAGTGATTGTTCCAGGCCCGGCATCTCATTACTGAAATAAAGTTACCGTTAATGGGGGTCCCGCAGTTCTGCTCGGCTCACCTCTCCGGAAATGCATTCCGGTGATTAACATGAAGACACACATGCATATATTCATTTTGTAGCATGGCCCTCCTCCCATCAGCCTTTGCTTCTGGAGACCAAGACCAGGGCCCCTTTGGCTGCTGATGGGTGGAGGGCAAGGGGCTAAAATTGTTCTGAATGCATGCACTACCAGGCATCAGACTGTAGCTCGTGTCTCTGCTCCCCGGTGAAAGGAGACAAAGGCCTTTCCCTTTGGGACGTAGGTGAAAACCAAACAAATGGACCTCTGAGGGGGATAAGCCTTGGGTCATGTCGTGACGCTGCCATATAGGAGCCAGGCATGTTGGCACAGTGCGGCATATCCTTCTTGATCCTCGGTCCCCGCCGTTGCCTGCCGATATGGCTTAATGCTGATCAGTGGCTTAACTTTCTGTACCAGACAAGGAACCAAGAAGGCAGAGAGTGAGGGCGAGGATGGGGGTGGAGAGTGGAGGTTAGGGGGAGCATCAGATAGGTGTACAGGATCCCTATTGTCCCCTCCACCCCCAGAGCCTCCTCTTCTACTCCGGCCTATGCTGAAAATATGAAATTCTGCTGCTTGCTGGTGGTTTCTTAGCATTTGCTGTAACTATTGACCCCTAACCCAGACAGGGAGGTGCCCACCTGTAAGTTGTTTGTGAGGTGCAAGCAGGAGAGACTGAAGTCCAAGGTCATTCTTAGCTACATTGTGAGCTCAAGGTCATTCTTAGCTGCGTCTTGAGTACCCTGTCTCAAAACAAAAACAAAACCCGATCCAGAATTGCTGACCCCAGGGCAACACCACCCCACCCACTTCAGACCTGCAGACCCACGAATGACCCTCCCAGTGGGACCCAGGAACTGGCCCCCTGAGTCTGCCAAGTAACCACACCGGGTCTGCAGAGCAACTGAAGTGGGGAGCAGTCTGCGCCCCATGAGCTCTACTGGCAGCAGGCAGGGGAACGTGGCCCAGGGAGACAAGGGACCCTAATGAGATTCCGAGGCACTGTCTCCACCCTCCTGCCAAGGAGACATTTCAAAAGGGTTTTAACACCGAATCCTTACCAGGCTGTCTGCTAAAACGCAAGGTGCAGGCCCCCAGAGAACCCAGCGCCTTCCGTGTGCCCGGGATAATAAGGATGTGCCAGAGTCCGCTGAGCAGCTGTTCCCACCAAGAGGGACAATGGCCCAGCCCCACCCCTCGAGGAGCTGATTTCAGCCCTGTCTTCCCCGCTGCCAACCCTTTGATCACTTTTCACCGCGGATCTGGAGGGCACGTTACAAAGTGCTTTGGGCTGTCTGCCAACAGGCACCTCACTAGAACATGACAACAGTCAGAAGTGTCAGGGTGCCGAGAGAGGCAGAGCTCACCGGATGCCTTTTAAAAAATAATTATATTTGAATTTTAAAAGCAATCTTCGTATATGTAAGTAGTGTCATTTATATGGAAAACTATGCCAGCTGTTCTAGCCTTTTAATATTTGATGGCACTCTGGCTCCCTCGTAGTCAGGGGTCCAGTGGCTTCTCAGGGGCTTCAAGACTCTTAGACTAGGGAAAAAGCCACAGGAGACCCTAGTTGGCTTCTTCCTTGTTCCTCTATATCCCTTTGCAACCTCCCTGCAGCCAGACACTTTGTTTAAACTGATTGCAGAGCAGTGCAGGGTTAAAGGTGGGAATGAATATTACAAAAAAATTGGGGAGAGGGGAAAGTGGAGGACACGGAGTCATGAGGGAGTAAAATGCAATGACAGACTTTTCTGAAAATCTCACAATGAAACACAGTACTTTATATGTTAACTAAGAACTTAATTAAAAGAAGAAATTTTGTTTGCTGTTGTCATCAGCGATACAACTCTTCGTAGAAACATATACACAATGTTGCCATTTTAGCTATAATTAGGTGAACTGCGCAGCTTCTCTGTGGCACAGCCAACACCAACCTCTCCAGTACCTTCGCACCTTACACTGATTAGGTCGCCTGTCACACACTAGCTAACTCCAATCTCCTCTCTCCTGCAGCCCACCAACCTTCCACCTTTCCTTCCTGCGATTTGGAGACAGTAGGTTCCCAAGACCTGGAATCACACAGTATTTTGTATATCATCTCTTTCCGTTAGTACAATGTTCCCAGGGTCCATGAATCTTGTATCAAGGTCAGAATTTCATTTCTTACATTTTTTTTTAAAAAGCTTTTATTTTTGAGGCAGAGCCTGGTATGCCCAGGGCTGGCCTAGAACTCACCGTGTAGATAAATGTGTCCTTGAACTTCTGATCCCCCATCTCCAGCTCCTAAGTGCTGAGATCATAGGTTCATTCCACCAGCCCAGGCTTTCTGTGGTTCTGGAGATGGAACTCAGGGCGTCTGTGCACGTTAGGGAAAGCACCCTGCCGACTGCCGCCGACTGAACTACTTCATCAGTGTCTGTTCATGTGCCCCCCACACCCTCGTTTTTTTCCGTTTTTAAAATGGTGCACGGCATTCCATTGGACGGGTTCTGCTGTGCCATTCTCTGTCTGTCCGTGAACAGTGAGGGTGTTTAACTTCCTTGTATATGACCAGTTGCGAGCTGACTGTATACTCCAATATAGGACACCTAATTTAGTCTGACCCGGCGCCATCAGATGGCTGAGTAAAGAAGGCTCGGCAAGACAAAGAACACACTATAAATTGGGGGAAACTGAGGATTCCTTAGGAAAACCTGTGGGAAATGAAGGTCCTCGGGTGGGGAGACAGTTCAATGGATAAATTACCCCCTGCACCCAAATAGAAAGTGGGGGCCATGGCATTGTTAACCCTAGTGCTGGAGGGTGTGTGTGTGTGTGTGTATGTGTGTGCAGCAGAGGGACACACACACACAGGAGTTCTGGAACGGTATGGAAATGAGCTAGCTCCGCTCCCACACAGAGTATTGCAGAACTGGCTCTTGCTAAATGTGTTAGAATATCTGCGGTTGTCACACTACTCTGTGTGACCTAGTTCCTCAGGGAAGTGGAGGCAGCCGCCTACAGAACATCTAAGAGAAACAGTGGGGCATCTCGCCGAGGAGACAAAGCTGTCCTGGAAAAAACGGGGACAAAGGCCCCGAGTCATCAGGCTGGGACCAGCAGGGGGCTGTTTCTTCAGGGCGAGCCACAGCCGAATCTTTCTAAGCTTCACAGACAAATCAAACTATTGCACGTGGCAGTGGCCTACCTATCGCTCCTCCCTGCTCCTTCTGGGTCTCCAAGCCCAGCGATGCAAGCCCAACAGGGGGCCTACTGCCTTCTGGGTAAAACTGCTTGCCCTGAAAGTTTGTAGTGCCTGAGGTCTGTAACCACTGGCCATCTTGGGCCTCTTTCCTTCGGCATGCAAGGAAAGCCGGCTGTCTGGTTGAGTGAGCGGCGCTATAAATCACAGTGTCACCACTTAGCTAGCCAGAGTGATTTAATTAATCTGTTGTACCATCCCCCGAGCAGCTCCACCTGACTGCTAATCAACCTCCATCAGCAGGAAGAAAATGTGGACCCCTGTCTTTGAACTGCATGAGATGCAGGCGGAGAGGGCAGAGGAGGGGGAGTGAATTGCGAGGTGGTAGTGGCGCGCAGGGGGTATGTGTGTGTATGGGGGGGGGGCTCCGACTCTCACGGGACCAAAGTCTCTGGTATCTATAGCCCAGCTCTTCCCACACTGGCCTTCCTGTTCCCGGTGAGCTGCCGGAGAGGCACACACACTTTTTTTTTTAAAGTAATATTAATATAGAAATCATCTATTGTCCGTCTCTATTTATCAGAAATAATATCTTGCCTTGAGACCTGTGACAGGTTGCATATTGCAAAAAACCTAGGGGAGGCTGCTCTTTGATCAAACATGTGCCTGTGCACGCGCACACCCTTCATTGATGACTAGCTACAAAGGAGGGGATAGGCCCCACTCAGGCAGAGGATTTTGACAGGTGACCACCCCAATTTCTGTCACACACAAGGCCAACACATGCAAGCCACATTCTGTAATGTGAAGAGGCAAGGCTTGTCTAACAGTGTAACACTTTGAAGGTGACATGAGCTTCGTCACTCTGTAGGAGTGACAAATCCAGGGTCCTGGACACCTTGAAGAGCCTTATAGTACCTTTGAATCCTTACCAAATGGCTCCTTTTGACAGATAGAAGAAACTGAGGCTGGCCAGGGGTTGGGAATTCCCAGGAAACTGCAGGCCACAGAGTCTTTGGAAGTAACTCATGCCACAAAGGAAGCCTGTTAAACATGTAGAAAGTCTCTCTGGCCAAACAAACACCAAAAAATCTTCCATCTGATTCAACAATACAACACTTTTCAACAGTTACTCGGAGGCTTTGGTGTATCCCCATCACTCTCCACCCCCACCATGCTCCTGCAGACCGACGTGGAGTCTCCGTGGAGTCTCCGCCTTGCCTCCTCGTGTGGGAGGGTCTTATGTCTATCAAAAACAGGGTGAGGACAGCGTTGGCTTGTCTCGGAACACACTCAGTACAGATGTGTTGGGAACCACGGAGGTTCACTGTACTGCAATCGATAGACGTGCCTTTTAAAAGATAAGAGAGGCTCAGAATGAAACACAGGTGTGGAGCGTGGGTGGCTTGCCCAGCATCCTGGGGGGCAAGTTCATATACAGCCCCATCTTACGCATTGTGATTTCTGGGTCAGTGCCGCTCCTTGAATTCGGGATGGGCACAGAGAGAATCACAGAGTGAGTCTCTGTTGGTGAGAAATACCTAGCTTGCAGCCCAGGGTACTGTCGGCAGGAGGAGATGTGGTTCCCGCATGCCTGTAGAGATAGTTGCAGGTGTGTGCTGGTCCTCCCAACACAAGGTGGCAGTCTAACCCCTCTCTGTCTGTGTGCATTCCTGGCTTCTCTAGGGACAGGCATCTTCCCGCCTGGGGAGAGGAGAGACGGCAACTGTTTTTACCCATCTCGAAGCTCACGGCATTGGAGGGGCATGACTGTGGGCAGTCTGCCAGCATTTCAGGGCATAGTGTAAAAAGGCTGAATTGGATTTGGAGTGGGGTTGAATTCTGGCTATACTTATGAGTGTACACACACACACACACACACACACACACACACACACACACACTCAGAGTTTCCTTCTCTGCCAATCTCATCGAATGGATATTAAGGTGAAACAGGGCCAGCCAGTTGGCTCAGCAGCTAAAGGCATGCTACCAATCCTGATGACTTGATTTCAGTCTCTGGAGCCCACATGGTGGAAGGGGAAGGAAGGAATTTCCCACAAGTCTCCTCCAACCTACATATGAGTACTAGGGCACAGACCCCACTCCCCATGCCATAAATAAGTGTGTTTTTAAAATAGTTAAGAATAAAGTGAAATGAAGCAATCAATACAAAAGACCCCGGCAGACCACGGGGTACAGAAGAGCTGCCAAATCAATGTAGTTTCTTCTGCATCCTATTTCAAGGTCCCCAACGGTCAGGAAGCATACTCCATGGTGACTCTGGGCCCCAGGGACCAGCCAGGCAGCCATTCATGTCTTGTTTATTTTTCCTTACAATTTGGAAGCATCTGTTCCAACATTTTCCGGCTTGTGGGCTGGAAGAACGCAAGGACCGTTTTGGAGACCTGCACATCTGTAATTGGAGGCAGAATGCTTCCCAGCATCTCTGGATCCACAAACCTCGCATTTGAAAGGGAAGGTGCCGTTATTGCACCCAAGGCTCACATTGCATGTAAACAGGTGTGCGCTGATATGAACGCTTGGGTGTAGGAAATGGCAGAACATTTCGGAAAGTCGTGAGCAAAGGTCTGTGTAACTTTCATCTAGATAAGAACCCAGTGGGTGGGCACCGGGGCACTCCCTGACTGCGTTCAGGCACTGCCACTGTGTTTTAATTTCTCTCATCCAGTCTTCTTGCAATGCACATAGTAAAGTAGGTGCCCAGAGGGTTATTAAGAATAGGTGGATAAATATATTCATTTGAAAAAACGTATACTAGTTGGGCACGTGAGAGGTGAAGGCAGCAAGATCAAGAGTTCAAAGCCACGTAGAGAGTTTGTCCGCAGAGTTCAAGGACGGTCTCAGCAATGTAAAACAAACAAAACCAAACAAAAGCAAAATGTACTGAAGGCTGTACATGGTGCTCCATATCTGTAATCTAGTGCTCGGAAACAGAGGGAGGGGATCACAGGCTTGAGGCCATCCTGAGCTACCTGGTGACACCCTGCATCAAGAAACCAAAGCGCTCAAAAACAAAACAGACAAGCGGCACACACACAAACTCAGGACGAATACAAGCCGAACATCTGTTCTGCTCAATCTGTCCTCTGTCTGAGTTTATACCAAGCAGTCCAGAAGCCATGACCCCTCCACTGGGGACCACCAGAAGCAGATCAACACGGGACAGAATCATCGTCAGTGTTGGCTGTCACCATGAGCCAATGAATTTACACTGTGGGAACTACAAAGTGGGGGGTCAGGGAAGGGTTTACAAGGAGTTCGCTGGCCAGAAAATGAAGAAGGAAATTAGGAGACGCAAGGAGGGGCATCCCCAAAGACCAGAAAAGCAAGAAGACCAATGCCAAGAGTCACAGAGAGCATCCTCTGGGCACTGTATTCCATGATGTGCAGTGTGCAAACTGTTATCATACACCACCATATTTCTGTGGTGTGTGGTGTGCAGACTGCTATCATACACTGCCGTATTCCATGACGTGCAGGGTGCAGACTGCAGACATACACCACTGTATTCCATGACGTGCAGCGTGCAGACTGTATACATACATCACCGTATTCCATGACGTGCCGTGTGCAGACTATAAACACACACCATCTCACTGCCTCCTCTAACAACCAGGTAGCATTAGCCCGCTTTTACAGATGAAGCTCTCAGATGTTGCTGGGAGAGGCTGAATAGCCAAGGTCACGGGCTAACAAGTGGAGAAAGGCTGTTCCCAGGTCTGCTTGTCTCAGCTCTCCCGACCACCCTGCTTGTTACGGTTTGAATGCAAACAGATGAAATTGATGAGGATGGGGTAACAGGGTGGGGTGAGAAAGCAGGCTGCAAAGGAGCTTTCATGATGCGGTACAGAGTTGGGACAGCTTCCTATAGGCAGTGGGAGGCCAGCAGAGGTTTTTAAGTGGATATTGATTCTGCTACCAATGGGAGATGGATGGGGAAAATAGACTGCGTGGGACTGAAGCCCCGAGCCTCGGCCACCCATCAGTTTCTCACGCTGTCTGCCAGCTACTCCGCTGATAGAAACAGACTCTGGGGAGGACTGGCCGTGCATGTCCCACCAACGGGAAGCCATTTTCTTCTGTGTCATATTGGCTTGGGTGTGTAGTTTTCTACCATGGTACAAAGCTTGCATAACATATATGCACAAGTTAAAACACACATACATCACACACACACATTAAGTGGTAGAAGAGAAAAAGACAGCAAACAAATTCACCAGGCATGGTGGTGCATGCGTTTAATTCCAGCACTTGGGAGGCAGAGGCAGGAAGTCTCTCAGAGTCTGCGGGCAGCCTGGTCTGGTCTACAAAGTGAGTTCCAGGCCAGCCAGGGCTATACAGAGAAATCCTTTCTCAAAAATAAGTAGATAGATAGATAGATAGATAGATAGATAGATAGATAGATAGATAGATAAAAATAAAGTGCCGTCTAGTCCTTCCTTAAGGGATCCTTTTCTTGAAAGCGTCCACGAGGCAAAACTCCTACTTAGCTGGGTGTGGTGGCACAGGCCTTTAATCTTAGGACTCCAGAGACAGAGGCAGGCAGATCTCTGTGAATTTGAGGCCAATCTATTCTACAAAATTAGTTCCAGGACAGCCAGGGCTGTTATACAGAGAAACCCTATCTCAAACAAACAAAAACAACCCAAATCAACAACAAAAAGTCCAAAAAGACAAACCAAAATTATTGTGGAATATCATCATCATCATCATCATCATTATTGTTATTATTATTATTTATTATTTTTCGAGACAGGGTTTCTCTGTAGCTTTGGAGCCTGTCCTGGAATTCACTCTGTAGACCAGGCTGGCCTCGAACTCAGAGATCTGCCTAGCTTCTGCCTCTCAAATGCTGGGATTAAACGTGTGCACCACCATGGTTCGGCTAGGAATGTTATTTTAACTGGGCAAAGATGCGTTACATTTGTTTCTGCTGTGGAGCATTACTGTAACTGTGTAAAGGTTGTTACATTTGTTTCTGCTGTGGAACATTACTCTAACTGTGTAAAGCTTGTTACATTTGTTTCTGCTGCCTTTTGTTAACTATGTAAAGATGTGTTACATCTGTTTGTGCTGCACTTGTTTAATTGTGTAAAAACTTGTTACTGTTTCACCTTGACTGCCTAAGGCACCTAATGGTCTAATAAAAAAGCTGAATGGCCAGTAACTAGGCAGGAGAGGGATAGGTGGGGCTGGCGAGCAGAGAGAATAAATAGGAGGAGAATTCTAGGCTTGAGAGAAGAGGAGAAGAGAAAGGAGAAGGAGAGGGACACTCCCAGGGCCAGAAGCCAGGCAGCCACTAGTCAGACACTGGAGGAAGCAGGAAAGTAAGATGTACAGAAAAAAAGAAAGGTTAAAAGCCCAGGGCAAAATGTAGATAAAGAGAAACAGGTTAAGTTATAAGAGTTAACAAGAAACGAGCCAAATGTAAGATCGAGCATTCAACTCAGTGTCATGATTTGGGAGCTGGTTGTGGCCCAGAAGAGAGTCTGCTACACAAAACAAGCTCTCCACCTAAAGTTTTACCTCATGTTTTCTTAAGAGGTGCCCATTTCTGGAATTTTCTATTCCCATGTAAGAGTATATGTATGTATAAACTTTTTTCTGTTTTCATTTCTTAAAATTTATTTTTGTTCTATGTGTTTGGGTGTTTTGCCCACATGTTTGCCTGTGCACCACACATGTGCAGTGCCCTTGGAGGCCAGATTAGATGAAGCAGGCGTAATGACGATGCCTAGCATCCAGCTCTCAGGAGGCTGAACCAGCTTTGGTTATAGTGAACCTGCCTCACAGAAACAAGTAACAACGAAAAGATAAAAATAAAAATGCAAAGAATACGACCTTTTTCTCGTGTTGTTAGGGTTAGAAGGAGCATTTCAGGTTCTGTAAACATTCTAGATTAGACTCTTAAACCTATGTCCATTGATCTGTCTTTAAAGAGCTACTTTATTGAAGAATGATTGACATACAAGGAATGGTATATCTTTAGCGTCTATGTCTGGGCAAGTTGGCAGCGGAGCACAGGCTCACAGTTCTCTCTCCAGTCAGAGTCAGGAACATAACTGTAGCTGCAGATGCCCGCTGCAGCAGAGTCAGGAACATAACTGTAGCTGCAGACACCCGCTGCAGCAGAGTCAGGAACATAACTGTAGCTGCAGACGCCCGCTGCAGCTGTTCCCCATCCTCCCCTCTCCTCCCCCGCTTCTTCTTGTCATCTTCCATTACTCAACATGTCATCAACTCTGTTAGTTGACTGTCGCTGAAACAAATGTGTAGAGGCAAGTCAATATAAGAGAGAAGATTTGTTTTGGCTCAAGGTTTTGGAGATCTCTGCCCATAGTGTCTGGTGTGTGTGTGTGTGTGTGTGTGTGTGTGTGTGTGTGTGTGAAATTGGGTATGGAACTCAGGGCCTTGTACAAGTGCGTGGCAAGTGCCCTGACACTGAACCACACTCAAAACCCAAGTTCACGAGTGACATTCTTTGCTTTGGGTTTGGGTAGCACATTTTGGTGGAGGCCTATGGCAGAGTAAAGCTGCCCTTGCCCGCTCCATGCCAGGGAAGTGAAGGAGAGGAGAGGGAGGCACTGGGGTTGCACATCCCTCTGTGATGGCCGGGGTTCACTGTTGGCACACCTGAGAGGGATTTTTTTTCTTTTTTATTGATTTTATTGAGCTCTACATTTTTCTCAGCTCCCCTCCTTGCCTCTCTGCTCCCCTTCAACCCTCTCCGATAGTCCCCATGCTCCCAATTTACTCAGGAGATCTTGTCTTTTTCTACTTCCCATGTAGATTAGATCCATGTATGTCTTTCTTAGGGTCCTCATTGTTGTCTAGGTTCTCTGGGATTGTGTTTTGTAGGCTGGTTTTCTTTGCTTTATGTTTAAAAACCACTTATGAGTGAGTACATATGATAATTGTCTTTCTAGGTCTGGGTTACCTCACTCAATATGATGTTTTCTAGCTCCACCCATTTGTCTGCAAATTTCAAGATGTCATTATTTTTCTCTACTGTGTGGTACTCCATTGTGTAAATGTACCACATTTTCCTTATCCATTCTTTGATCGAGGGGCATTTAGGTTGTTTCCAGATTCTGGCTATGACAAACGATGCTGCTATGAACATAGTTGAGCTCATGTCCTTGTGGTATAATTGAGCATCCTTTTGGATATATACCCAAAAATGAGGACGGTTGTTTCCTAATTTTCTGAGAAATCGCCACACTGATATCCAAAGGGGCTGTACCAGCTTGCATTCCCACCAGCAATGCAGAAGTAAGTGTTCCTTTTACTCCACAACCTCTCCAGCATAAGTTGTCATAGGTGTTTTTGATCTTGGCCATTCTTACAGGTGTAAGATAGAATCTTAGAGTTGTTTTGATTTGCATTTCTCTGATGGCTAAGAATGTTGAACATTTCCTTAAATGTCTTTCAGCAATTTTAAAGTCCTCTGTTGAGAGTCTGAGAGGGATTCATATATTAGCCTCTAAGACTTATCCATGATCACCTGGATTACTTTAGCCGAGGTAGGAAGTCCTGACTACTGTGGGTGGCACCACTCCCTGGGCAGGTGGAGAAGGTGAGCTGAGCACTGGCGTGCCTGCCTAAATTCATTATCTTTGCTCTTGACTGTGAGTGTGTTGCTTCCATCTGCTTTGACCTCCCTGGAACAATGGGCTGCACCCTGGAATTGTAAACCAGAGAAGCCTTTCTTCTTTAAGCCATTTCCATCGGGGTGTTTTTCACAGACATCCCCTAAGACCAGGAAACTTCTCATTGACTGTATCACTTAAAGGTCCACCACTCTGGGAGTAAACTTCTAACATAAGGCCCATGTGGCATGTTTAACTAGATTGTCTCCCTTCTTAGTGAGGGAAATCTAACAACTGGGGCAGAGTCTTGCTATGTAGCCCAGGCTGGTCTTGAGTTCACCATCCTTAGGACTGGGATTACAGACATGTGCCGTCATGCCCAGTTCCTTCATATGTTTTAAGCATGCAGTACAATTCTGCTGGCTGTAGGTACCATCCACAGATCTGGGATTGAGCATCTTGCATTGTTGAAGCTTTGTGTTTCTTGGCAGCATCGTCCCTACCCTAGCCCCAGCCTCTGGCCTCCATTGTGCCATCCTTGCATCTGTGAGTTTGACATGTTTTTTTAAGACTCCGCATATGAGGGTCCCTGTAGCATGGGTCCTTTTGTGTGCAGCTCATTGTAATTGACATCATGTCTTCTGGTTTGTCTTTGTTTTTTTTTTTTTTTTTTTTTTTTTTTTTTTTTTTTTTTTTTTTTTTTTTTGTGCCTGCTTTGCTTCTGTTTCAACATTCCATTGTGCAGAACACCACATCGTCTTCGGTGGACTGGGGTGGCTTCTGTCTGGGCTGTTGTAGAGCATGCAGTGACCCTGGGTGTAGAGGGAGCTTCGGGGTCCCAACTTCAAGTTCTCCGGACATACACCTTGACCTGGACTATCTTTTTGCAACAGTTAGAAGAGCATTGTTGAGATGTTTTTAAAGAGATACCAAGAGTTGGAGAGGAAGCAGAGAAAAGGTCGGGACTGTGGTGATGTAAACTGAGGCAACCACTGAAGAAAACAATATGGCGGCCCTCTTAACGCCGAAAGGGGAACAAGTGCGGTGATGCCCATCTGCAGTCTTTGGTACTCGGGAGACAGAGACGGGCGGAGCTCAGTGAGTTTGAGGCCAGCCTGGTCTACAAAGTGAGTTCCAAGACAACCAGGGCTACACAGAGAAACCGTGTCTCAAAAAAACCATAAGGGAAAAAAAAAGCGAGAAGAAAAGCTATCTGAGAGTAGGGAACCTCAACTGAGAAAATACCCATCCTGTCATGTTGTAGGCAAGGCAAGCCTGCTGGGCATTTTCTTAATTAGTGATTGATGGGGGTGGGGCCAGCCACAATGGCATCTCAAGAGCCTGTTCCAAACAAAACTAAGAAACACAATCAGGTCTCTGGGGCTGCTTCCTCCTTCCTCCATTTGGCATTGTGTTCTCCACGCTGTCACATCCCTGCAGCAGCTTGTAGTACCGCAGACTTCACTTCCACAGCCTAACACTGCTCCATTGTCTGCTTGTGCCCCAGCCCCAGGGTTGTCCGTCTATAGATTATTTCGACTTTGTTTAAAAAATTTATTTTATTATGTTTATTTATTTACTGCGAACGTTGGTTTGGAATTCTGTCTAGTGTACCAGGCTGGCCTTGAATTGCCCCAGCTCAGAGTCAATGCCCCCCTACACCCTACTTGTCTGACTCTATTTATATGAACTGCACAGAACTGGCAGAGGTACAGAGATGGAGGGTCTAGTGGGGGGGAGGGGTGGGAAACCTGGGCTCACTGCTATGGATGGGGTTTCTTTAGGGGACCCACAGACTTTCCAGAATTAGGTTGCGGAGATGACCATGCAACCCCGTGGGTTCACCAGAACCCTTTTGATACCATGCCTGTCTCGGTGCGTGGATCCTGTGTGAAAAGACCATTTAAAAGAGAACAAAGGTTCATGCTTTGGGAAACTTCGCCACGTAGACAATACCAGTGTCACCCTTTGTCACAGAGGACAAGGCTGCAAGTGCTGACGCCGACCGCCTGCCGAGGCATTAGCAATTGGTAGCCATCAGCAAAAAATAAAATAAGATTTTTTTCCAGTATTGGATCAGAGTGTCCCTCCTGTATTGTCCCTCCTGTATCATTTACTAATACGGCATTTCACGCCGGCAGCCAGCACCGTGAAAAGGCACATTGATTTTTAGCTCGTGATGGCAGAGGGATTTTTAAAACTTCTCTTTGTGTACTGTATGTGTAGGTGCGCACAAGGCACAGCACGTGTGAGGTCAGAGGAGAGCTCATGGGAGTCGGTGGTCCTCTCCTCCCACCAGATGGATCCCAGAGACTGAACTCAGGTCAAGTTTGTGGCAAGTGCCTTTACCCACTGAGCCATCCGTGGCAGGGGACTTTTTAACAATGCCAGGGCTGCACCTGATAGAGGGATGTCCCAGCTACCAAACTGAAGTCAAATGTGAACCAAGGGGTGCTAGCGTTTGGACACCTGTTTGTCCTGTTTGTCACTAGCTCGCTCTCTGCCCCCACCCCCGCCTTTGCGTATGTGTGTACGTGTGTGAGTGTGTGTGTGTGTAGTGCATGCATGCGTGTGTGTGTGAGTAGTGCATGCACATGTGTGTGGTGCATGCACGTGTGTGTGGTGCATGCACGTGTGTGTGATTTAATTCCCCTCGGGGCTGACAACAAGCTCTCTACCTTCTGACTCCATCCCTCCCAAGGTGCTGGGATTCAGTGATAGAGTGGATTAAAAATCGCTGCTGTCTGCCAGAGGCAGGCTCTGGTGGCAGCCTTCCCTCCCCGTTCCTGTGATGCCTGCAGCCCCTCTCATGGGTCTGACACAGCTGCTCTTGGAGAGAGTAAGTGGTAGCCACACCCACCAGAGCCCCTCTTGCAAGAGCCAAAGTCTCCTTTAACCTTCTTTAGCCTTCTTTCCTCCAGGGTGCCCAGCACAGGACTTCCTGCCTGGATCTCCCGTGTTCATAGACTCTTTCTGTCCCTAACTTCTCTGCACCCTAGGTTAGCCTCCTTCTGCTGCCTTTTGATGTCTTCCCTGTTTCTCATCACTGTGACACACCACAGCCTGGGGCTTGGATAGACGTCCCCTTTGCTGGCTCCTGCCATCAAACACCACCCAGCTCCTTAGCTAGAAAGCCCTTGACCTGCGTGTTGTTTCACTACAGGACAAGGAAATGTTTGTTTCCGCGAAACCTCTGCCGGTCCCACACCACTCCCCGAGGGAGACCTTGGCATCGGTAATTCTCCCACGCACATTGTGAGGCTTCCTCTGGGGTTTCATCCTGCAGTTCAGACAGGCAACTAAATGCAGCTGGCAGCTGTGTTCTTGTTGGGTAAAGTGTGACCCTGCTTGGGCACAGCTGCAGCAAGTGTTTACTGAGCACACACCGAGAGGCAGGCTCTCTGTGAGATGCGGTAGCTTACAAGGAAGTCTAGCTTGAACTTGCTCGTGCAGAGCTGGCAGTCCAGGGCATGAGTGCGAAAGAGCAAGCATGGTCAGGGCTCAGACACAATGCTTCGGGACACAAGGAAAACATTTTACAGGGAGACCTGACCAGGGTGGCGCTGGTACATGTTCAGAAGGCCCTATGGGACTTTTCGCCTTGGCAGACCTCTTTCTCATTAAGGAAAAACATTTTCTTTTTTACAAGTTCATTAATAGAAAGCCAGGTGGCCAGATTCATCATTACGTAGCCACCTTTTCATTCTTTTAATTTTAAATGAAATCAAGCTTTTTAAACTCACCAACCCTAGATAGTATAACTGCTGTGCCCGGAGCTTCCGGGAAAGCATATTCATGAAGAAAAGACAACTAAGCTGATGGGTCAAGATAGATAGAGCTAGCTCTTGACTCCCCAGGGGTTCTTGTCTCTGCCTTCCATTTCACTATAGGAGTGCTGGGGTCACAGGCATGCAGGACTGCTGGCTTTCAATTGTGTGTGTGTCTGTCTGTCTGTCTTGTCTGTGCATACAGGTGTGTAGTGACTATGGAGGCCAGAAGAGGGCACTGGGTTCCCTGGAGCTGGAATTAAAGGGAGTCACGTATTCCCGTGTCTTCTCAACTCCACCGCCTGTGGATAGTTCCTGATTTCTTGTCTGGAGATAGGGTCTCATTCTGTAGCTCTGGCTAGCTTTCAATCCTTGATCCTCCTGCCTCTGACTCCCGAGTGCTGGAATTATGGGTGTGAATCACTATACCTGGCCTCTGCTTACTGATTCTTGTTTGTTTGTTTGGTATGGTTTGTCCAGACAGGGTTTCTCTAGGTAACTGCCTTGACTGTCTCTTAACTCAAAGCTGAAATGGAGGTGGACATCAAGCCAAGCGGGAGACTGTCCAATTCCCAGGCCTCGGCAGCCTCGTTCAGCTGAGTCTTCTCCGAATCTGTCGGTCTGGGAGTGGAAAGTCCACAGGCCAAGCTGGCAAGAAGACTCCACAGAGAGAAGCCCGATGTCCCACACTCAGTTCCTGGACGAATGGTGGACCTCCACAGGCACACCGTGAGATGTGTATACTCACACACACACACCAACACACATCCTACATCCACACTGAAAAGGGAAAAAAGAAAGGAATAAGGAACAGTCATAAATTTAGCACACAGCTCCTCTTCTAGTTGGAATCCTGGTACAGAGCCCAATGATGATGGTACCTGGCTATGATCTTGGTTACTTGGGAGTCTGAGGCAGGGGGACTGTGAGAGGGGGGGGGGGAACAGGACAAACAGGTGGCAAGATTCTGCCTACAAAGAAAGAAAGAAAAGAAATAAGAAAGAAGGAAGGAAAAGAAAGAAAGAAAGAGTTCTGTGTGATGACAGGGCTGTAACCCCAGAGCTCAGTAGGTGCAGGTAGGGGGGGATCAGAAGTTCAAGGTCATCCTTACCTCACATAGGAAGTTTGAGGTCATCCCGGAACAAACCTACTAAAGCTACATGCTGTTCACCAGTGACTGGTTTGCAAACAGGACTTCGTTCCCACAGGATTTTCTCTATTTTTTTTCTTTTCCTTTCTTGACAGACTCTTATTTAACCCATGCTGGCCTCAAGCTCTCTAGGTAGCCAAGAATGACCTCGAACTTCTGCTTCTCCTGTGGGCTGGGATTACAGGCCTGTGGCGCCACACTCTACCCACTAAGCCACACCCCCAGCCCCCTGTTGGGTTTTCTTGAAGCAAGGCACGCCTGTTACCTAGTCAGTAGTCTAAAGAGGTGAGTGGTTGGGACCTGGCTAGGTCAAGGAGCATCCCAAACCTTTGTCCACATGTCCAGGAGGAGGAAAGACAGATGCTCCAGTGCACAGAAGGTACCAAGCACGGGTGTGTATAGTGGTTTACGTGGCCCTTATATACAGCCTCAATTAGCTTGCCCTGTACCTGTCCGTCCTCCTGTCTTCTCGTTCCCTCATGGTGTGGACAGACCCATGGTGCAGAGGCCTTTCTGAAGGGCCTGTCTTGCTGTGGCACATCTGTGTTTTTGGACAATTGTCACCCAGGCCAGGGCTGCATTTCTCAGCACCTATCCTAAAGATGCCTCCACACAGGAGGTGGATTGGGGGTGTCAGCCATGGTGGCACGAACCAGTGCTCTTTAGATTTGTCACTTTGCCCGGTGACTCAGGATAATGAGATCTTTGAGTTCAGTTCCATGCTGATTTCCCAGCTTGGAAACAGACACTCTCAGTGGACACTCACCCAGTCTAGAGCAGCAAGTTTGAAGCCCAGATTTGTTAATGTGCCTGGCCCCACACAGTCCTGACAACAGGTCACTGTGGTCATCGTAGTCACATACCAGGAGGCTAAACGTCCAGCCACCTACAGTGATGTTTACAACTGTCTGCCTCCAGAGTGAGACTCCAGGCAACCTAGATCCAGAGTCTTCAGTTCTAACCACTGCACCCCAAGATAAAGCCAAACTCTCTTTTAGCCTACCCAAAGGTCACAATCAAATCATCGTTCTGATGCTGTCAAACACTGGTGAGGTCACTGAGAGACATCTGCACTGGATCACCAGGAAAGCTTGTGGGGTTTGGGGACACTTTCGTCTTACCTGTGCCTATTTTTGCAGTCTGGGAAAGACTCACCCATGGCTTGAGTTCCTAGCTCACTTAGAAAGTGATGAAGGCCCATTATCCCAGTTACTCCGGAAGCTGAGGCAGGAGGATTGCAAGTTCAAGGTCAGCCTGGGTTACTGAGCACGGTCCTGTTTCAAAATGAAAACTGCCAGAAGGGCTGGAGATATACCTCCGTGGTAGAGGGCTTGTCTTGCGTTCAGCTTCCAGGACAGGAAAAAACAAAATAATAATTTAAAAAAGAAAGAAAGAAAAAGCGAGGGCTGGAGAGAAGACAAGATGGTAAGTTTTGCATGCACGAGGGTTTGGTTTTGATTCCCCAGAACCTATGTGAAAGAAGCCAGAGATAGGGGGCTGGAGAGATGGCTCAGAGGTTAAGAGCACTGCCTGGTCTTCTAAAGGTGCTGAGTTCATTTCCCAGCAATCACATAGTGGCTCACAACCATCTGTAATGAGATCTGCAGGCATGCATGTAGGCAGAATACGGTATACACAATAAATAAAATAAATCTTTTTTATTACAAGTACGGGCTTGTAATTCCCAAACTAGCAAAGCAGAGAGAGCTGCTCAGTGAGTCTCTCTGGCCATCCACATTAGCCTACGTGGCAAGCTCCGGCCAATGAGAAAGCCTGTCTCAAAAACCAAGGTATTCATGAGCTGATCCCCTGATCCCAGGATCTGTCCTGTGGCTTCCACATGCACACACAGGGACACGTGTGTCATTGTGTGTGTAGACACGCATACCCCTGCACTCACTTATATCTTCCTCTTTTTGTTGAAAGTGAAAGATAAGACTCAGAGAAAATGGCAAGAAAGCGATCTCTGGATCAAGAACTCCTATGCCAGCTTTGAACTTGGGCTCCTGACTGCAGTGTCTACATTGGCTTCCATCTTGGGGAAACCTATTTTTTTTTCTCAAGGCACAAAGATTGCCTGATGTCCCTGGTGTCCTGGACTCTGTGCCAGGCCCCTTCCCCCAGGGCCACAGTGGCCATAAAGTGGGTAGAGATCCCAGCTGCGGAGCAGGGGTGGGCGGCAATCCCCCCCCCCCCCAGCTCTGATGTGCAGTGGGAGTGGAGTCCCTGCTGGGACAACATTTACTTTGTACAGTGGCCAGGAGAGAGGGAGAGAGGAGGGGGGTGGGGTTCTGAGTGTACCCCATTCCAAAATATTTCTGACAAAACCTGGCACTTCTGGTTCTAATTAAAACCCTGAACTTTGGAACAAATTCCATCCCACAGCCCTCGCCTGGAAAGGGGTTCAGCAGAGACTTCGCTTCATAACCACAACAAAAATAGCTTCTCCGGGGGAAAGTACACCACACTAACAAGGCCACTTTTGTTTTTCCTCCCCTGCCATCTGGCTGAAGATGCCAGGGGCTGGCTCTGGTCCTGACTCTTTTGGCAGAGAGGGCACCGGAGCTGGGTGGCGCTATGGACAACTTCTCAGCCTCCTGGCAGAGAGGGTAGTGTAAAGGCCTCCTTCAGATAGCCAGTCGGGAATCCAGGGCAGATGGAGCCCTTGTCCAGCCCAATGCTATGCCCAGTGTGCAGGAAGTGTGTGGGTCCAGCGGACAGCAACAAGCAAGTGGAGAAGGGTCTCGGGCTTGTAGAATGTTCTAGAGCAGTGGCTCTCAACCTTCCTAATGCTGCGACCTGTTAACATAGTTCATCAATGTTGTGGTGTCCCCAAACCATAACATTATTTTCATTGCTACTTCATAACTGTGGTTTTGCTGCTGTTATGAATCGTAATGCAAATGTGTGATACGTGTGCTCCAGTGGTGTTTCAGCCTCAGGTTGAGAACCCCTGATCTAGAGCATCGCATCCTGCTGGCTCTGGAGAGCTGGGAGTCTGAGTCCTAGGGGAGCGCAGACAATTATATTACTATTATTTCCTCCTGTCCCTTCTCTGTCCTTTTATTCCTACCCTGCTATCCTTTCCCCTTTTCATCCACCTATTTTTTTCTCCTTTTCTTCTTCTCCTTTTTCTTGCATCCCCAGTTCCTCCTTTTCTTCTTTCCTAATGTTTCTCCTGTTTCTCTGCCTCCATCTTGTTTTGTCTCATCCCCTTCCTCCTTCTTCCTCCTCCCCTCTTCTCTTTTTCTTCCTTTTCTTGTGGTTCAGCCTTTTTAAGCTACTGGTTCCGTGACCTTAGGAACACGCGCTTGTCTTGGCCTACGTGAGTTCACCTGTGGGACAGCCACTTGCTCACGGAGACGAAGAGACACACCAGTGTGCTGAGTTCAGTGAGGAGGAACCTGCACGGCTTCCAGAAGGCTCGAGCGGCCTTTCTCGAGTTCTCTGTAAGGCATACAGATGGGACATGAACATTGGAGTTTGGGTAACAAAAATGACCCCGTGACATTTACTCCTTCCAAGAAGGATGCCCCCCAAAAAAACATGATTGTACACATCAAATGTCACGCACCATGTCCAGGGGTTCATGACCTCTGAAAGCTATCCATCTCCTGTGGGGACCACAGGGAGGCCAGGGAAGGAAATACATCAAGCCTTACACCGCCTACTCCAGCGGTTCTCCACCTTCCTAACCCTGCGACCCTTTAGTACAGTTCCTCATGCTGCGGTGACCCCCAATCATAAAATTATCTCTGTTGCTACTTCATAACTGTAATTTTACTACTGCTATGAATTGTAATATAAATATTTTTGGCGATAGCAGTTTGCCACATGGGTGTAGACCCACAGGTTGAGAACCACTGGCCTACTCTGTCATGGACGGAGACAAGCTCTCTAGAATAGCTCTAGGATTTTATCATCCCCCACACCTCATGCCAAGCACAGGCGAGGCTTGGACTTTAGGACGAGAGGAATCTGGTCTCTGAGGTTTGCATCTGGATGTTGAGGTACCATGGGGTTCCACAGCCGTGAGAGTCAGATGGTCTTTGGGATGCTCTTGTCCATTATCCCTGGGTCAAAGCAGAGCAGGCCTGAGGAATCCTGAGGTCAAACGCTCACTGCTTGGAGGACTGGACACCTCCCTGCCACACCGAGGCACATGGCTTGGCAGGGTGTATCTGAGCCAGCTCCTGTCCATCCCTAGTCCACGTCCCATCCAGCTCTTCATAGGTCTTTAAGTTTTTCTTCATGTGTGTGTAGTCTTGTGAATGGGTGTGCTCACCTGTGTATGCACATGAGGAGACCAGAGGCTGACATGCTTTCGTGCATCTCTCTCCGTCTGATTTTCAGGGTCCCTCATTGAACTTGGAGCTTACTGTTTTGACCAGACCAGCTAGCACCCCCAAAGGATCCTCCTGTCCTTATCTCTTCCCCAATCCTGGGGTTTCAGGTACATGCTACTACCTGGCTGGGGGTTGAGCTCAGGCCCTCATGTGTGCTCAGCAAGCTCTTTACCCGCCAGGCCCCCTCCCCAGTATCCCCAACTTATTTCTTTTTAAAAATTTATTTATTTATTTGTTTGTTTATTTATTTATTTTGTATACAGTTAGCCAGAAGAGGGCACCAGACCTCATTACAGATGGTTGTGGACCACTATGTGGTTGCTGGGAATTGAACCCAGGACCTTTGGAAGAGCAGGCAATGCTCTTAACCACTGGGCCATCTCTCCAGCCCCCAACCTATTTCTTTGACACATCTTTCTGTCACTTTCCATTTACGTTGAAAGGTGAGCAAGCAGGGCCCCAGAAGGCAAAGTGCTGGGGCCTAGTGTGAGGGGTTTAAGTTTGGGGACGCACCTCTGTGAATAGGTTAATGAACGTGCTGGAGGTTGCGCGTTCATTCTTGCTTCTTCCCATTTTGCCTTCACCAGACCCATCTGCCTACTCCGTGGTTAGAATCTCTCTCCACAGGCAGGGCACTCGGCCTTGAACAGGAACCCTTCCCAGTGGAGAGCAGGCAGTCACATTCGCTGTGTCTAAAGCCGTGGTTCTCAATCTGAGAATGAACCTTTCGTAGGGGTCACCTAAGACCTTCCTGCTTATCCAATATTTACATTGCAAAGATAACAGTAGCAAAGTTACAGTTATGAAGTAGCAATGACAAGAACGTTATCGTTGGGCTCACCACAGTATGAGGAACTGTATCTAAGGGTCACAAAGTTAGGAGGGTTGAGAACCACTGGTCTAAATTCTGTCAGCCCATCTGCTAGTCATAAGACAGACAGAAAAGAGCTCAGGGTTAGAGATTGCCTAGCAAAGGTAATATTCTGGGTTTGATCTCCAGTGTGGGAAGAGAGGTGAGGGAGGGAACATAGGACTCTGGCCCTCCCCAGATTTTTGGGACAGCAGGGATCTAGATATTCAACATGCATAGTCACCCAAAGAGTGGCATGAGCTGAATTTAGGAAATTCTAGGTAGGAAAAATCCAGCCCATGGGAACATCTTGAAACAGGGAAGAATCCTGGTGGTTCTAGAATTTTCTATGTCAAAGAACCCCACTGATGTGTTGCAGCTCAGCTTAAAATAGCTAAGGAGACAGGAAAGGCACAAAGGAAAGACAGCCACTGCTGAGGCAGGGCAGAGTCGGTGGCCAAAGTCTGTGCCTGGCCCGCTCCAGTGCCTGGCTCTGGAAAGGACTGGGGCTGCCTAGAAGAAAGACAATCCTTGTGGAAGGTGATGGGGGTGGCAAGTTCCACCAGGCAGGAGGAGAGGCTCTGGGCAGAGTGGTGGTGGTGGTGGGGCAGAATTTCTAAAACAGGATCTGTGGGCCATGGGGTGAGGTTTATTATGGGTCATGGCACTGTGCAGGCACTTGAGGCCATCTGAGTCCTGCAAAGCCAGCATCTCTGGGCAGTTATGTGGAGCCTGCCACGTGGTCAGGAGCCTGCAGGGCTGTTTCAGGCCAAGGGAGGACTTTTTGAACCGGCTCTTCAACACCAGCAGAGGGCACCTCTGACGTCAGTTCTTCCTTTGGGCAAGAACCAAGTGGCACGATGGAAGGGCCGAGGTGCCTCCACCACCCTCTGCTGCCCTGGGGATACTTCCACACTACTGAAAGGATCTGACCATCTGGTCCCCAGGCAGTGGTTGGGGTCTCAGATGGCCTAAGGCTTCCTCCCCGTCCTGAAGTCAGTAGCTCACTGGCAGCACAGGGACTCCCCCTCCTCTACTGTGCCATCTTTCACGAATGGCGCATAGTGGGCAAACCTGGGAGACGGGATGGATCTTTCTGTGATCTTCCAGGCTCCTCCTATCCTGGGATTTGAGCTGTCCTTGCAGAGCAAGGAATCATATTGACAGTTACCTATCTGATTCCTTAAGCGTCTGCATCCTTCAGGGCTCCTGGGCTGATATGGGAAAGAGGAGCCTCCTGCCCAGCCACTCTAGCCTGGAGCCACACACAGGCTGGCCTCTGTCTTCCAGGCGTGGCACAGGTTTTCAGTCCCTCCATTTTACCAAAGACCAACGGAGACAGAACAGGGGAGGAGAATTGATCTGAAGTCTTCTGCTGTCCTTGACGAAGCAAAAACCCACAGTCCCGGTTGCGAGCTACATGGCAACAGAGAAATGAGCCAGCCATGAAGACGGCTAATCCGAGAAGAAAGCCACGGCCCGGCTCAGCTCTCACACTCTTAACTGCAAACATGAAGCAGAAAGAGAAAACCGGGAGGAGAGGGAGCTCTATACTCTTGTATATTATATTCCAGGGACACACTTCCTCCAGCAAGGCTGTACCCCTTCCACCTCTGTGACTAGCACCAGAAGCAGGGGGGCAAAGTATTCAAATGCCTGAGACTCTAAGCAAGACAGTTTCCAGTCAAACCATTGGAAACTGTTCCCCCACCCCTCACTTCAACTGATACTATGCTTTTAGGTGAATTCTCCAACTTTAACAAGTGGGCTGACAAGATGGCCAGGTGAATAAAGACAACCAGGTAGGCGGAAAGGAGAATTGACTTCGCAAAGTTTCCTTCTGATCTCTGCACGCTGGCCTTGGAATACAAGCCCCCAGCCCCACCATGGTGCACACACATAGTATAATAAATGTGAAAACTTGCTGTGCTTAGTCTGACTATTTGTATTTCTACTTATATCTTATAATCACTTTGTCAATCTCATAAAAAAGAAAAGAAGAACCCCAAACACTGGAATGCTGGTTGGGGCCAAGTCGAATCTCTTAATCTATTTGGGAGAATCAACAGGATGGCGACTCAGTCTTCCATCCATGAAGACGGCATGGCAGGTTCCTCCCCTGGTTGTTTTGAGATTTCACCGCATAGGCTTCAAATGCTTTCTTCATTCTCACAGATGTTCGGGGTCACCGCAGGTGGAATCGGGCTGGTTGTTCCCGTTTCCCGCTGCCCGTCCTCTTTCCTCCTTCCTTCTTTTTCTGTTTTGATGACGTGACTTCTGCCTTCCTGGTCCTTCGTGCCACCCACATTCAGATTCTGAACAGACCCTGCATGCTGATGTAGCCGAGGCCTGACACAGAGGTCATCCTATGACATCATATACGATCATCAAATGACCATCTCTCTTGTCAAACCCCTCCTTCTCTCCCACAGTCTGAAGACTGTATGAGGCGAGGTGGTGACGTGACAGCCTCTTGTCCTGTTTTCTGGTCACGAGTTCCTGAACGGAGATGTCTTGTGTAATCCCTCTCTGGCTGGAGTTGTCCCCTGGACTACAGCACAGACTATCACGTATGGAGCAGCCACAGACACGGCACACATTGCCACGGAGGTCAAATGTTAGCAGTGTCCTGCTGACAGGGTAGGGATGGATCCTCGTTTCCTCCCGCATCCTAGAGTGTTTAAGTGTTTCCATCAGTTTCTTTCTTCTCTATTCCCAGTGGATTGAAAGTGGTACCTAAGACATGTTAGGCAAACACTTTCCGCTGAATTATTAACCAAGTCCTTTTTGGTTTTTATTTCCAGATGGGCTCTCCAGAGTCTCACTTACGCTGGCCTTGAACTCACTCTGTAGCTCCACCTGACTTTGAACTTGTGACCTTCCTACCTCAATCTCCCCTGTAGCTGCAATGACAGACTTGTTCCTCGCTACTCAGCTCCTCTTATGACAGTTTAGATCGTGCCCCAAATACAAAAGTAGCACTAAAAGGAAATACAGAATTGTATTTATTTTATGAGTGTGTATTGCCTGCATATATGTTTGTGCACTACTTGGGTGCAGTGCGTGCAGAGGCCAGCAGGGGGCATTGGATGATTTCCCCTGGAGCTTTAGTTACAGGTGGTTGTGAGCTTCCATATGAGCACTAGAAACTGAGCATAGGTCCTTTGCAAGAACAGCCAGTATTCTTAACCACTGAGCCACATCTCCAGCTACACAGCTGGATGTTCTGCCTCAGCACCATCGGGACTTCAGACTGTGCTACGCTTTGTGTTGAAGGATGTCCTGAGAACTCCAGTCTATAAGGTGTATGTCTCCATACATACTGTCAAGCATCCCCTGCTCCCATGCATCCTGCACCCCCCAGTTCCCAGAGATGACTAGAATAATCACAAAGGGTAGGAAATCTTAATTTAAAGGCTACAAAATATATAGCTCATATAGCCCAGGCTAGCTTCAAAAGTGTAGCCTAGGACGACCTCGGACTCTGGGACCTCTGGTCTCCACCTCTGACGAGCTGGGATAGCAGGCATGTGCCACCATGCCCCGCTTTGTAATACTTCCCTCGTGGTGTGCTGGGGTTGCTCTCATTGCTGGCACCGTGACTGGAAGCCAGGCTTGACTTGCCCCAGCTCCTGCCTCTGCACACCTGGGGCCCATGGTGGCCTCCTTTACATGGAGGAAAAAGTCATCTCTCTGCTTTAGATCAGGACAAGGCGTTTGGGAACAAGGCTGGCGCTCTGACATGCCAGGAGCACTGTGCCCTTCGTGTTCTAGAAGTCTCTGAAGACCTGACTTGTTCCACCCAGTTCCTTGAACTGGAAAAGGTATGTGGTTCCAGAAGAGAGATTGAAATGCAAAGGCCAGCACCATCTAGAAGAAATTTTTAAAAACCAGCATGTGGGTTTTCAAAGGGAAGGGAAGATTGTGGAAGGACCTTCAAAAGCTCTCTGCCTGCCCAGCACCAAGTGTGCTTCTGGCAGGGGCTTCCTAGTGATGAATCTGCAGTCAGCTGGAAGTGTGCATGGAAGGCTCTGAGTCACAGGCTGATGGTATAATGGCCCTCCTCAGAGTAGACAAAGCTCCCTGTCTGGAGCCAACCTTGTCCCTGCCTACCGTTAGCTTGACGTTTAAAGTTTTAGTGTGGCGGCAGCAGGGAACCCTGGACCCTGGACCCTGCTCTGGGGCCTGGGGTTTGCTCTATGATACAAACTGCTCAGGTTGTAGGAGAGATATTCACCACACCAGGAAGCTGTACTTGTAGTGTGACTTTAAAGCTTCAGGTCTGCAATTCCTGTGCTGGGAAGAGGAGAGAGGCAAACCCCTGGGGCTCAGTAGCTAGCCAGCCTAGCCTGCTAGTAAGTTTCCAGCCAGGGAGAGACCCTGTCTCAAGAAAACAATGTGGACATCAGAAGTTGTCCTCTGGCATCCACTTACATGCATACATGCACTTACATGCACGCCAATGCACACACACGCACATGCATGCACACACACACACACACATATATATATACACATATGAACAATTCAGGGCAAATAAAGATGACACAAATATAGCAGTTTAAAATATTTGAGCGAGTGCCTTTTAGCATGTTCCGTGTAGTACCAGCAATGCCTCTATTTCATTCAGAACATACACAAACTTATGCCTCGCTTCGTCATCCGGGTTACCCTCTCCGTGGACCCTTGACAACCCCTCATCTGTGTCCTTGGCCTGTGGTTTGCCTGTCCTAGAGTCACGGTCCATGTAGGCTGTAACTGGCCGCTGTCACTCAGCGTCGCCTTCCAGGCGTCTTTATGCCATAGCACGCCATTCCATTTCATGGGGAGATAATATTCCAGCCCGTGACCTGATGACATTTTATTAGTCCATTGGCTCGTTGGTGGACAAGGGTGTTGTTTCTACCTCTTGACTTCTGGGAATATTCATGTGTCTCAAGGTTGGGGAGAGTCTGTGTTCTCAGCATATCACACCAATGATTTGCATGACAGTCTTTGAGAGGCCCCCACGTTTTTCTCCCTTCTACCTGGCATGTGCGTGCATGTGTGTGTGTGTGTGTGTGGTGTGCCTGCGCACATGCACGGGGAGGCCAGAGGTTGTCATCAGGTGTCTTTGTCAATGGCTCTCCACCTTAGGTAACCCTCCCACCCCGAAGGCCTTGACTTGCTCACATTTTGTGCTATTTAGGGAGACTTCACAGCTTCCTAGAACCTACTATGAAACATTATTTATTTATCATTACAGGTATATAGGCATGTCCTATGTGTGTGATTGCAGGTTTATGTGTGCCATAACACACATGTGGAGGAAGAGGATAATTTTGTGCTTCTCTCCTAACTTTCCATGGGTTCTAGGTAGAACTGGGTCATCAGCCCTGCACAGCAAGTGGTCTGCGCTATGTTTTTCAAAAACCATCGAAAAAAGTCCCAGGCTGCTCTTAAACATATGATTCTCCTGCTTCCACTTTGCGGGTTCTGGGTCTTCCGTGCCCAGCTTGGACGCACCTTTGGAGGGCCAACTTCTCAGCCTGCCTCATAGGGGCCCGGGCTTCTACCTTTCCACTTCGGTGCCACGCTGATGAGGCAGCTGCCACCTTTGCTGATAGATGGGAACTTGAGGTCCCTGGAATTTTACTAACTTGCTGGTATTCCTCCTATAGCTGGTACCTGCACCTGGTATCATGACCCCCACAGGAAAGAACAGGGCAAGCTAGGTCACTTATGCAACACCGAGGAATCCTTTTTGCTTCTCAGGTACTTCAGCGTTTTTATCTGCAAAATGAGAAGCAAACCTCCCCTGGCCCTGTCGGCTGAAATGGGATCATTTCCGCACAAGTTCTTGGGGTGTAGTATGTATTGTGCAGCAGCATGGGGCTATTTTTACCTAAAGTCGGCTCACTAGGACGTCTGTACATCAGTCATGACATGGCTGAGCACTGTGAGTGAGATGCCAAATACTTCTAAAAATCCTTAGGGGCTCAGAGCAAGTGTTTACCAGAGAGACAAAGGAGGTTCTGATGTGGGCGTGTTTTAAAACAGACCCTGGCTGAGGAGTTATACCTGGGATCCAGGTCCAAAGGAAGACAGCGGGAGAGGAGGAACGATTTCAGAAGAAAAGGGAGTGAGAAGGGCAGTCTATTCCTCATGCTGCTTGGTTCTTTGTGAGCTACTGAGCAGTGTGTGTGTGTGTGTGTGTGTGTGTGTGTGTGTGTGTGTGTGTACACGTGCGCTCACAATTGCACCCTTCACTGATTTTGTCTGCTAATTCCCTGCACTTTCTTTCACTTCTGTAATAGACAAAGGGTGATATGGAGCATATACATAGATAAGCAGTAAAATGACTCCAAGAAAAGAAAATCAACATCTTCATCAAAATTGATTTTTAACTGGACAGGTCTCGACTCTGCGTATGTCCTGTATTAAACATCTAGATCAGGTGTGGAAAAAAGGCTCACTCTGAGTGGAGCTCTCTATGCTGTGCCATGGCAGACATCACTAATCAATCACCGTGACCCTGCACTCCAGACAGCCAGTACAGTCAATGAACTCATCTATTGCCTCTGTGCTTGCTGATAAGCCTAAAACATAAGTTCCCCTGCATTAATTAATTTACTTAATTCTAAAGTCTTTGCCCCTGGTGTTTGTACCCGAGCAGAAGCAGCTCATTAGCCATCTTAACAATGTCTGGTTCACTGGCAACGTGGCAATGCCAGCCGCCAGCCACACACTTTGCAGCAAGTTCTCTGCCCCGAGTTCTTACAGAAGATCATTTTTGAGGAAACTGATGCCCTTCGAATAAGAAGCTGAGGAAATTCCTTCCAGGGTGCTCGTTCCTTCAGTTTATTATGGTGCTTGTTACTGTTTAGTTTTAGGAGGACTGGGGACACTGAAGTTGTGAGTAGCCTCATGAACAGTCAAGGGAGCCAGAACACAACAATTGTGTGTGTGTGCATGTGCGCACACATACACACACGTGTAAAAGACTTGATGTTCATGTAGGAAACCCCTCCTCAATCACATTTCCACCTTATTCCACCCCTGGGTCTCAATCAAACCCAGAGCTCACTGATGCCACTGGTCTGGCCAACCAGTTTGCTCAGAGAATTGCCTCCAGCCCCCAAGTCTTCCAGCACAGGTGAATCACCACATGGAACTGGAACCCTGGGCCTCTTGCTTGTGTACCGGCTGCTTTGAACCCACTGGGCCATCACCCAGACCCCGAGTTTACATTTTAAATATTGAAGTGTTGCTCAGCCAGATGTGATGGTATACATGTGTGAGCCTCAGCTGGTCAAGGCAGGCACACCTTGAGTTAGGGGCCAGAAGCAACAAGACCCGGGGATGGAGCTCAGCGGTAAGATACCTGCCAAGCCCATGAGACCTGGGTTTGGTTCATAGCAACACACACAGACACGGAATCCAGGAGGGTCTGGCTTGGGAGCCTCTTCGCTCCCCAGTGTGTCCCCCTGCCTTTGCCTGGCTTGATCTGTTTTAGCTTCTGCTGCGGATGAGCAAACCAAAAGTCAGATGCACGCAGACTTTCCTAGCCCAGCTGCGGCTGTCCTCTAAGGCAGTGAGTGTCTCCTTCCCAGCAGCCAGCACGGATGCCTCACTTCGGCTGACGGAGGTGTGCGCTCCTGTGACCTCAGCTCCTCCCATCTCGCCTCTATTATCTTTAAAGTAAATAATGACCCCCCCAAATTACGTTTATTTCTCACTTGTTTTCAAATTTGTTGTTGTTATTTAAGACAGGCTGTAGCCCGCGTAGCCCAGGCTGGCCGAGACTTCACGGTGTAGCGGAGGATGACCTAGGACTTTTGATTCTCCTGCATCGGGCAAGCTGTGGCTTACAGGCATGCTCTGTTGTGTTCCACTGTCTGCGGTGCTGGGGATTGAACCCAGGGCTTTTCATCTGTCTGCGTCATCATGTAGGACCAAGTCGCTTGACTTTTGGCGAAAGGCTCGTTTTTTGTTTTTAAATTCTGTCTCTCTCTTTCACTGGGTGTGGCATCCGGTGTAACACACGTCTAGGCAAGGGCTACACTCCCAGATCAAGCGACTTCATTTCTCTGTCTTTGCCCAAACATCTGGAGGAAGAGAGAAGGTGGGACGGGGGGGGGGGGGGGGGGGGGCTTAGGTGACATCAGGGGACACAATAATGCCTTTCAAGTGCTCCCGGTAATTGGGGCTCAGTTCATGTCGGCAATTAAGACCCAAGCCAGGAGCGGGGAAATGTGTCACCAGAGGCTACGGTGAAGGGCTCTGGCCTGTTTGCAAGGCGACAGTCACGTCTCTTCACTGGCTGTGCTGCTGTGGATTGTTGACCAGTTGGCGCTAATTCAGAGCGGGCTACAAGGTCCAAGGAAACACATACACATTAATATTAACCACAGGACAAATATTTGTTCGACTCCCGTGGCCCTACATGTTTGCCTTCGCTCTGAGAGATGTAGTTATCGGAAGTAACATCAAATAGAGACTCTTCCCATTATGCAGGGAAGGGCACCCTCCAGACTTCCGTGGAGAGGGCTTCGGTAATTTGATATCCCTACAACAAGCAGCGTGTACCAGCATTTAAATGCGGCAGTTTTAAATCTCAACGTTTAGTTTCATTTCTGTTTTTTTTTTTTTAATCTGAGCTAAAGTCCTATTATATAGCTCAAGCTGGTCTCAGACTTGTGATTCTCCTGCCTCAGCGTCCCAAGTACTGGAGGTGAAAGGTAGTCACAATGCCTTGCAACACCCGTCCCTTTGTAGACCCCTTTTCCCCGTGTCTGCAGGGGTGATAAGCACGGGCCCTTGCAGGTCCTAGGCTGAGTTAGTGCTTCTGGCAGAGACATGCTCCTTGCATGTGGGATGAGCAGTTTTGTTTTCTGTCTGGAAACAGTCCCGCTCGGGGAAAATATTCCCAAGGAACCGCCATGGAAGCTAAAATCTGGTGTGGTTTGACTAAGGCTATACCAGCATCTGATGCAGATCTTACCACCTCTGACCTCCTCCTGCTGGAGACAGACTTCGATGGCTCTGCTGACACACACATATTTGCCAACATGAAAGTAGGCACATGTGCATTCGTATGAACATATGCATACGCACACACATCCAGGTATACATACGCTTGCATGCACACACTTGCACACACATGCATGAAGGCACACATGCATGTATATGTGCTCAAGTGCATGCATACACACATGTAAGCAGGCAAAAACATACAAGGAGGCCTACACACATGTGTATGCACATACGAAAGCAGGCACACACATGCTGGAACATATACACACACACACTCAAATACATACACATGAAATCAGGCACAAATATATACAAGCAGGCCTACATACATGTGTATGCACACTTAAAGGCAGTCACATGTACACTTGTATATACATATGTGCACGCATACAACTGTATGCAGGTGCACATGTATGCACATGCGTGCATGTACACACACATACTTGCAGGTGTGATTTGCTCTCTCACTGTGAATCATTGGTTGTCTTTCGCTCACCCACTCTTCTCCCATAGGGTGGAGAGAGCCAGAACATGGTACTCCGGGGCCTCCCCAGCTCAATCCTGGGTCCTCTGTCATCTGTCCTGGTCAAGGATGCTCAGTTTCTTGGTTGTTTCCACATGTCTCCTGATCACTGACCAGTCAATTTGCTTTTGACACTAAAGCAGAGGTTTTCTGGTTCTCCCGTCTACTGCCTCCATGAGCCCTTTTATCTGATTGTTGTGGATCATCGAGGTTCACCCCAGTTACACAGGACTGCCCAGGGAAAGCGCTGGTGAGGCCGGGCCTGATGCCGGCAAGCTGCAGCCTGTGTGGGTGTCAGGAACAGGACAGCCCAGCCTCCCTCTATTGATTCACAGGGTAGGGCAGAGCCAGGGCTCTGAGGCTGGGAAGGACAATCTCTCTTTCACCAGTAGGGGATTAAAAACCACTATCCCAAGAAAGCCGCCACAAACAACAGACCACAGGGATGCCACCCAGACGGACACGGGGGAGGTGGTGGTTCCTGAGCGCTACTTGAGTTGGAGTAAGGGAGATCTCCAAAATGGGGGTAGGGGAACAAGCTGCGGTCATCCCACTGCTATTGTTAGCATTCTTTATGTGTATATGTGGGTACGTGTACGCATGTTTGCAAGCATGTGTGTGTGCACGCATGCACGTGTGTGCGTGTGTGTGTATGTGTGTGCGCAAGCACTCGAGCAAGCCACAGATCACATATGGCGGTTATGTGAACCGACTTTCTTGAGCTGGTCTTCTCCTTCCATCATGTGTGTCCTGAGGCGTAAACCCAGGTCGTCAGTCTTGGCAGCAGGCTTTACCTGCTGTGGCATCTTGCTATTTTTAAGGTACTTTCTGATAAGCCATGTGTCTGAGGCTGGACACTCATAAAACTCTCTTGGGACAAGTCTAACGAACCCACAGACCCTCCTGTGTGGGGCGGAAACCAGTGACGAGAATCCATCAAGCCTGCGGCTGGCACTTCCCATTCGGCACAGCCCTGGATCCTCATTTTCAAAAATAATCTCTTATTTTTGTTGTGCGGTACCCACACGTGTCATTTCCCACCCCAGCCACCGCGCACACACAGAGCAGCGACACCACGTGCACTCCCGAGGCTGCCCGAGTGCACAGAGACCTCTCATCTAGAACCGAAACCCTGCGACTGCTAACTCACACGCCACCCATCTCCAGGCCCCGCAGCCGCCCACCGCCCTCCCTCCTTTCTCTCTGTGAGTTTAGCGAGGAGGCGCAGGGGCTCCCAGGTGCTTCCTGTCAGTGGGAGCTTCCACTGTGTCCTCTCAGAACTGGCTCACTTCACAGGAAATGTTTCGTTTCTTCTGTGTCCTACTGGGTGTCAGAACGACCCTCTCTCTTTTTTGAGGCTGACTGATAGTCCCTGTTATGACAGACTCCCAATTCATTCACCTGCTTACTCACCAATTGGGTTGTCTCTACTTCCTGGCACTGTGCTGTCAACCTGAGTGTAGTCTCTCCTCTCTCTCTCTCTCTCTCCTTCTTCCTCTCCCCCTCCTCCAAATCCTAAAACAACACAAAATGAAACTTTAAGTTGGGTGGGTAGGGAGGTGGGGAGGATCTGGGAGGAGTTGGTGGAGGGGAGAAACATCATTAAAACATACTGTATGAAAGAAAAATTTAACTAAAAGAATCCTACTGTTGGGGCTGGGTAGATGGCTCAGTAGTTCAGAGCACAGGCTGCTCTTCCCGAGGGTCAGAGTTTGATTCCTAGCGACCATGGGGCAGTTCACAGCTATCTGTAATTCCAGTTCTGGGGGAATCCACTGCCCTCTTCTGGCCTCCATGGGTACTGCACACACATGATGCACAGACACAATGCAGGCACAATGCCTATAGATATTAAAATTTTTTATTTCTAATGTTTATCTCTCCTCCCTGTCTCCTCACAGGTTGTTTCTCAGAGGATACAGTCCAGGAGTGCAAAGGCCAGCTATAGAAGTCACATATGACCTTGGGACACATTGAATACACCCTCCCTTCTAGAATAAGCTTGGCTTTGATGACTAAATGTCCCCACTCACTTAGGAGAGGCTGAGCACCCACCTACTGTTCCTGTGTAATTTAGATGTCTACCTCTGTACTCAGAAGGACCGGGTGGACAGGAATATATATGGTCACTCTGTGGAGCAGGTTAAAAATCGAGCTAGAACAGAAGGTTTGCAGTGTGACTGCCGGGTCCAGGACAGTGGTTACTAGGAAGGATTCTGCATTCAAGCCAGGGGACATTGGGCCATAGCATCATCACCACAGCATGTCTCTATAAGCATCTAGTAGGTAGAGACCAGGGCTTCTACTCACCCTAAGACACACAGCACAGCTCCCGTCCCAAAGAAGTGCCCAACAGGAATCAACAGGGCCCAGAAAGTGCATACTTCTTAGAATACTAAAATAAACCCTGATCAAGGCAGGCAAAGAGAAAAGAGGATGAGAAGGGATAGTTTTCACCAAGACAGAGGGAGTGCAGAGAGAAAGACTAAGCCTGTAGACTACTGAGTGTGCTGGCTCACACCTGTAATCCCAGCACTCAGGAGGATGAGACAGGAGTTTGAGGTTAGCCTGGGCTACACGATAAACCCCAGGACAGTCTAGGCTATTAAGTGAGACCCTGTTTTGAACAGATAAACACACACAGTATCCGTGTGCCCTTTGTAGCAATAGCCATAACCAAATGGCAGCTCCCAGCCAGGAAACAAACTTGGCTTTTCTTCTGGTGATATTGGACAACTTCAAACTTCATAGTGTCTTGTCTCCTTTTCCCCCTGCCTTCTCCTCTGTACCCTTGAGGGGAGGGGGTGTAACTCAGGCTTTGTCTACCTAACACAGTGGCTGGGAGCAAGTTCATAGGTGTACCAGGTCATTTAACAGGCCTGGCAAATGTAGAATCCATAGACACTGGGCCACCCACCAGCTCTGATGCATAGATCGTCAAATCTGAGCCTCGCAGAGGTGGGGGCATCTATCACCCATCTAAATCCCTGAGGAGGGAAGCAAGGAGGGTGAGGAGGGCCAGGCTGCATGCCAAGGGCAGCTCCGGAGTGCCTGGTCACCCACTGGGGACAACAATTATCCACCGTTTACTCCTGAAGTGGGCATTGCTTCTGGTGGCTTGCTAGCCCCAGATGATGTGTGGCCTTTTCAGGTCCTGTTGTGCGCATCCTAGCTTGTGTTTGGAGCCAGGGAAAGAATGCAGAGAAGACCTCCAGCCCTGTCCCTTCCTATGGCACATTTTAATATGCGTACACATTCCCTGCATCCCATTACGTAATGGTCTTGCTTGCAAGTACTTACCTGTCTAGTCAGAACTCAATTAGCAAATCATCCCTCTCTATGAATATTCATTAACGATGAAGTCAGTCAGAGCAGTGGAATCCAGAGAAAGATCATTAAGAACCCTATCACAGCCTCTCCCTCTCCTCAGGCCTGTGAGGAAGACAGGCCAAGGGCAAGCTGGGACTCACATGGCAGGAACTTCCAAGAAGCCTGGTGGAGGCTGGGGAGATGGCTCAGGGGATAAAGGAGTTGCCATGCAACCCCGAGAACCTGAATTTGAATCCCACAGAATCCTTTAAAGCCAGCCTATCTGTAAGACCAGGTCTCCAGCAGCAAGATGGGAGGTGGAGACGGGAGGGTCCTTCAGACAACAAAGAGACCCTGTCTCAGAGGAGATGGAAGGTAAGGACCAGCATGCAAGGTTGTCCTCTGACTGCCGGGTGTTCCGTGACACAGGCATCTGCACATACACACGTGTGCAGGCATGTGCACACACACACACACACACACACACACACACACACAAGCTGGAGTCAGGTCAGGCCAGGACATGCTTAAGATAGTAACAGTGGGGACCTGCTCATGTGCACAGCACTGAGTGTCCATCCTGTCTTCGGTGTTCCAGAGCTCAGATCTTCTGCTGGCCAATGAGCAATTCCCCCCGATTGCTGTGGAGTCTGTTGGGAAACCTTCATGCCAATAAAAATACATGCAAGGCTCTTAAAGAACCCATGTAGATAGACCTTCAGAGCTTGCTTCCACACAGACACACTGAAAATCCAGACATCCACCGGATTCACCTTCCACGGGGGCAAGGCCTGCATTAAAGCCAGGCAGTACTCGCTTCAGCCCACGGTCACCCGTGGGCAGCAAATGGAAGCTGAAGATTCCCCTTGGGCGAAAAGTGCACTTTCTCAGAGACAGAAAGATGAGGTCTCTTGGATGGGCAGCTTCGTTATTCTGGGTGCTAAGAATAGGAGAGACCAGGGCTAAGGAGATGACTCAGGAGGTAAAGTAGTTTGCTGCCAAGCCCGGTGACCCACTGTGGTAGAAGGTGAGAACAGATAAATTGACCACTGACCACTACACACATGCCATAGCTCTCATGTATGGGTGCCACGGTATAATGCGAGGACAACCAGCTGGAGTCAGCTCTCTCATTCCACCATGTGGGTCCTGGGGCTCGAACTCAGGTTATCAGGCTTGGCAGCAAGCTCCATTACCTGCTGAGCCATTTTACTGACCCCAACTGAGGTTTTGAGTTTGATTATAGAGTATTTATTACCCATAGGGCTTAGGACCAGAAGTGTTTTCAGTTCCTCTCCTCTCCCCTCCCCTCCCCTCCCCTCTCCTCTCCTGTCTTTTCTTCTTCTTTCCTTCCTTCCTTCCTTCCTTCCTTCCTTCCTTCCTTCCTTCCTTCCTTCCTTCCTTCCTTTTCCTTCCTTCCTTTGCTTATTTTTTGTTTGTTTTCAGTTTTTTTCTTTTCTTTCTTTTTTTTTTCTGAGTAGCCCTGGCTGTTCTGGAACTCATGCTGTAGACCAGGCTGGCCTTGACCTCATAGAGACCCACCTGCCTCTGCCTCCTGAGTTCTGCGATTATAGGAGTGCAATACTTCTGCCCCATTTGAATTTCTTTATTTTATTTTATTGGGCTATACATTTTTCTCTGTTCTCCTCCCTGCCTCTTCCCTCCCCTTCAAACCCTCTCCCATGGTCCCCATGCTCCCAATTTACTCAGGAGATCTTGTCTTTTTCTACTTCCCATGTACATTAGATCCATGTACATTTCTCTTAGGGTCCTAATGTTGTCTAGGTTATCTGGGATTGTGATTTGTAGGCTGGTTTTCTTTGCTTTATGTTTAAAAACCACTTATGACTGAGTACATATGATAATTGTTTTCTGGGTCTGGATTTCCTCACCCAATATGATGTTTTCTAGTCCATCCATTTGCCTGCAAATTTCAAGATGTCATTATTTTTCTCTGCTGTGTAGTACTCCACTGTGTAAATGGACCACATTTTCCTTATCCATTCTTCGACTGAGGGGCATTTAGGTTGTTTCCAGGTTCTGGTTATGACAAACAATGCTGCTATGAACATAGTTGAGCACATGTCCTTGTGGTATAATTGAGCATCCTTTGGATAGATACCCAAAAGTGGTATTGCTGGGTCTTGAGGAAGGTTATTTCCTAATTTTCTGAGAAATCGCTATACTGATATCCAAAGGGGCTGTACCAGCTTGCACTTCCACTAGCAATGCAGGAGTGCTCCCTTTACCCCACAACCTCTCCAGCTTAAGTTGTCACCAGTGTTTTTGATCTTGGCCATTCTGATAGGTGTAAGATGGAATCTCAGAGTTGTTTTGGTTTGCATTTCTCTGATGACTAAGGATGTTGAACATTTCCTTAAGTGTCTTTCAGCCATTTTAGATTCCTCTATTGAGAGTTCTCTGTTTAGGTCTAAACTCTATTTTTTTTATTGGATTATTTGTTTTTTGATGACCAATTTCTTGAGTTCTTTGTATATTTTGGAGATCAGACCTCTGTCTGATGTGGGGTTGGTAAAGATCTTTTCCCATTCTGTAGGCTGTCGTTTTGTCTTGTTGACCATGTTCTTTGCTTTACAGAAGCTTCTCAGTTTCAGGAGGTCCCATTTATTAATTGTTCTCTCAGTGTCTGTGCTATTGGGGTTATATCTAGGAAGTGGTCTCCTGTGCCATTGTGTTCAAGTGTACTTCCCACTTTCTCTTCTATGAGGTTCAGTGTGGCTGGCTTTATGTTGAGGTTTTTGATCCATTTGGACTTGAGTTTTGTGCATGGTGATAGATATGGATCTATTTTCATTCTTCTACATGTTGACATTCAGTTATGCCAGCACCATTTGTTCAATATGCTTTCTTTTTTTCATTTGATATTTTATGCTTCTTTGTCAAAAATCATGTGTTCAAAAGTGTGTGGATTAATATCCTGGTCTTTGATTTGGTTTAATTGGTCCTCTTGTCTGTTTTTATGCCAATACAAGGCTGTTTTCAATACTGTACCTCTCTGTAGTAGAATTTGAAGTCAGGAATTGTGATGCCTCCAGAAGTTCTTTTACTGTACAGGATTGTTTTGGCTATCCTGGTTTTTTTGCTTTTCCATATGAAGTTGAATATTGTTCTTTCGAGGTCTTTTAAGAATTTTTCTGGGATTTTGATTCGCATTGCATTGAATCTGTAGATTGCCATTTTTACTATGTTAATCCTACCTATCCAAGAGCATGGGAGATCTTTCCACTATCTGGTGTCTTTTTCAATTTCTTTCTTCAAAGATTTAATGTTCTTGTCATACAAGTCTTCCACTTGTTTGGTTAGAGTTACTCCATGATATTTTATGCCATTTGTGGCTGTTATGAAGGGTGTTGATTCTCTGATTTCTTTCTCAGCCCTTTCATCATCTGTGTACAGGAGGGCTACTGATTTTTTTGAGCTAATCTTATATCCTGCTACATTACTGAAAGCGTTTATGAGTTGTAGAAGTTCTTTGGTAGAATTTTTGGGGTCACTTATGCAAACTATCATATCATCAGCAAATAGTAAGAGTTTGACTTCCTTCTTCTTTTCTGATTTGTATTCCCTTGATCTCCTTTTGGTGTCTTATTGCTTTAGCTAGGACCTCAAGAACTATAATGAATAGACATGGAGCGAGTGGACAGCCTCATCTTGTTTCCGATTTCAGTGGGATTGCTGTGAGTTTCTCTCCATTTAGTTAAATGTTGTCTGTTGGCTTGCTGTATATTGCCTTTATTATGTTTAGTATGTTCCTTGTATCCCTGCTCTCTCCAAGACCTTTATCATGAAGGGATGCTATATTTTATCAAAAATGTTTTCAGCATGTAATGAGATGATCATGTGGTTTTTATTTTTCAGTTTGTTTTTATGGTGGATTACATTGACAGATTTTTGTATGCTGAACCATCCCCACATCTCTGGGATGAAGCCAACTTGATCATGGTGGATGATGGTTCTGATGTGTTCTTGGATTTAATTTGCCAGTATTTTGTTTAGTATTTTTGCATCAAATGTTCATGAGTGAGATTGGTCTGTAATTTTCTTTCTTAGTAATGTCTTTATGTGGTTCTGGTATCAGGGTAACTGGAGCTTCATAAAAGAGTTTGGCAATGTTTCCTCTGTTTCTCTTGTGTGGAACAATTTGAAGAGTATTGCTATTAGTTTTTCTTTGAAAATCTTGTCGAATTCTGAGCTGAAACCATCTGATCCTGGGCTTTTTTTGATTGGGAGACTTTTGATGACTGCTTCTATTTTTTTTTAGCAGTTATAGGTCTATTTAATTTGCTTATCTGGTCTTGATTTAATTTTGGTAATTGATATTTATCCAGAAATTTGTCCATTTCCTTTAAATTTTCCAATTTTGTGGAGTACAAGTTTTTTGAACTATGACCCAATGATTCTCTGTATTTCCTCTGTGTCTGTTGTTATGTCCACCTTTTTATCTCTGATTTTGTTAATTTGGATATTCTCTCTCTGCCTTTTGGTTAGTTTGGATAAAGGTTTGTCTATTTTGTTGATTTTCTAGAAGAGCCAATTCTTTGTATCATAGATTCTTTGTATTGTTTTCTTTGTTTCTATTTTGTTGATTTCAGCTCTCAATGTGATTATTTCCAGCTGTCTACTTCTCTTGGGTGAGTTTGCTTCTTTTTGTTCTAAAGTTTTCAAATGTTCTGTTAATTCACTAGTGTGGGATTTTTCCAGCTTCTTTATGTAGGCGTTTAGTGCTGTGAACTTTCCTTTTAACACTGCTTTCTTTGTGTTTCATTATACTTTCATATTTGCAAACATGTTAAAGACTTGGGGATAGAACCCAAGTCTAATCCCAACATCCACGTCTTTCATCCACACCTTACACAGCTGCTTGATGGTCTCCCATCTAATCCTCTGCAGCAATGTACAGGATAATGGCTGCAAGGCCTGGAACTTCCCACTTGACATCGTGTCAACTCCCAGAAAGTTTCTGGTTCCAAGCTCTTCTGATTTTGGATTATTGGATCAGGAATACACATCTTGTATGAAACTGGTGCAGACATAAACACTTGGGTTTCTCAGCAACAGATTCCAGTCTGCCATCCTGGTGTCCTGAAATGGTCTTAATCATCCTCATTTCTTATGAGCCTCTTGTGTAATTTCTCTAGGATTTCTCCTGTAATAGGAGAGTCTTTGTTACCCACCAACTCTCTGCATGCATCTAGGGGCATGCTAAAATATAGATGTTTGATAAGCTGGAGAGATGGCTCAGAGGTTAAGAGCAGACAGCATTGTCTGCTCTTCCAAAGGTCCTGAGTTCAATTCCCAGCAACCACATGGTGGATCACAACCATCTGTAATGGAGTCTGGTACCCTTTTCTGGCCTTGAGGCAAACACACAGACAGAATATTGTATACATAATAAATAAATAAATATAAAAAATATAGATGTTTGAGGACAGGGCCAGTCCTCAGAAGGTCTGTGTCCACATGAGAGACTTGGCCCTCTGGACTATCCTGGCCTCTGCGAAGGACATGAGACTGGACACTTGAGATCAGCCCTTTGGTGGTGATTCAGTCTGCCTCACCTATGAAAGAAAATCAGATACAAACCCTTGCACATGAGCTCTGGGGCTTCCTGGTAGGGGTGAACACAGAGACATGGCCAGAGGTAGCCTGCCTTAATGGAAGGCTCACAGGAGCTCTGGGTTCAGTGACCTCCTACCCTCACCTTGACCATCTTTCCCTTGTTGGTCTTGGTTGTGTTTTCTATGATAACACACAACGAGTATTCGGTATGTATGGTGCTTTCCTGAGATCTACCAGCTGTCCCGGTGAATGACTAAACCAAAGGGGAGGGGTGGTCACTGGAGTAGCCACTCTCTGGTTTTATAGCCACTGGTCAGAAGTGTGGGTGGCCTGGAGACCGTGGTTGTAGCTGGTGTTTCATGTGAGGCAGTCTCACCAGGAGCTGTGCCCTTAAAACCACCTCAGGTGGTTGGTTGATGCTAGAGATGATCTGAAGTGTGCCAATTGTCAGAGTAACATCCCTCTGCTGTTTCCAAACTCTGCCCTTCGGACTCCAAGGTCAAGATGAGGAGCTACAATGGTCTCCAAGAGACCACTAACAACTTACACAGCCCTAACAGCCTCAGTCCTTGGAAGATGCACAGTCTCTCTCTCTCTCTCTCTCTCTCTCTCTCTCTCTCTCTCTCTCTCTCTCTCCTTTCTCTCTCTCTCTCACACACACACATGCACACACATGTCTGTTCACAACTACATGACTCATCCTGAAAAGGTGTTAAGAAACGTCTGTTCACCCTGAAGAGAAGGTTCCATCCAATCTGAGAGTTGCTGTCAGGTGACTCAAAGCCACCACTAGAAGTCCCCTGGGTGTCTTGGAGGATGACTCACAAAGAGCTGTACCACCCTCCCACAGTCCCCGGGGAGGTGGACGGGCAGCTACACCCTCAAGAGTCCTGCAAGTCAATTCGTTCACATTATCTCAGGGTCTCACGAGAACCTCATGAGTCCCTTGGGCCTCTTGAGCCCCATGAGACAAAAGCTAGCAGGCCTGATGGCATGTCAGGTGCTATAGCGGGAATCCTTAAGACTGTTTTATCTTCTATTAAATCAAATCCATGCTCCATGATTACAAGAAGGGAGGAGGAATCCAAGCCATGTAGCTGGCTGCTCCACTGATCCAGCTCTCCACCACTGCGACATGACCTCGTTCCTCAAGGGCAAAGGGGAACCCCAAGCTGTAACTCTGCCAGGTCCCTCACTGTCCCACAGAGAGTACACAACCCTTATCCTCAGTTCTTATCTGTTCACATATCCAGAGAAGATTGTGCCCATAGGGCTAATTCACCTCAATACCATTGGCTTATTGGACCAAATTCCCACAACATTTCCCCTTTTTGTCTAATTAAGAAGGTTCTAACCCTAACATAAAACTATATACAAAAAGAATAATTATCAAGTATTGTCCAAAAGAAAGAAAAGGTAATAAGATAAACAAAAATGAGACCAACAGGGGACCACAGCTGCAGTGGTTAAAGTGGCCATGATCATGTCCCACCAGGAGGAAAGTTACACTCCACACACCTATGTGCATGTGTGCACAGATCTGTGCACCGTGGCCCCTCCTCCACAGATTCACAGTTCCCACCTGCTCCACCCAGCACCCTCTGTGGTCCCTTGTCATCTATTCACCATGCACCTGCCATTGGAGACCTGGGTGCTGAAGAGATGGGACTCTTGATTCTGCAGGCACATGGGGTGTGAACATCACCACGGAGCTGGCAAAGGAAGGGTAGGACTGGTGAGATCTGGGTGAGGTTTGGTTTGAGGAAGCTGGCACTGTCTGGCTGCAGATATCTGGAGGAGATTCCTGGGGACCAGAGGCTGAGTGAGGAATCACCAGAGGCCTCGCCTGACTGTCTCTCTGATACATGTTCAAACCAGACAACCCCAGTACTGCATGTAATCTCCCTCCTGGTTCTTCATTGTTTCTCTCTTCCAAATTTTTATTTTATTATTTGACAATTTCATATATGTGTATGTAGTATTTTGGTTATCCTCTTTCATCTCCTTTTTATTTCCTCAGAACCCCTTCTTCCCAACAGACTTCATACTATTATCTTGTGGGGGGGTTGTTGTTTGCTTGTTATTTCTATTATTATTATTGTGTGTGTGTGTGTGTGTGTGTGTGAGAGAGAGAGAGAGAGAGAGAGAGAGAGAGAGAGAGAGAGAGAGAGACCTGTTGAGTTGAGTTAGGGCTGCTTGAGTGAGTATGGCTACTCAGAGTGGCCACACCACTGACGAATAAGCTTCCCATTCCCCCAGATGTTATTAACTCCCCCCAGAGGGTGGGGCCCCACGAGCTCCCCACCCCCACCCCAGAGGTGACAGATGTTGACAGGCTCATTCTTGTGTAGGTGGCATGTGGGCAATCACAACTGCAGTCAGGTCATGGGCACAGCAGCCCCGCCACGTCCAGAAGGCAGTGTCCATAGCACCCCTCACCTTCGGGCTCTTACCCTTCCTTCCTCTCTTTCTCCATGTTCCCCGAGCCTTGCAGTGGTGATGCAGATGTCTCTTTCAGGGCTGAGTCTAATTTGTTCTAGACACAGTGTCTCACACTGTACACCAGGACAGCCTGGAAGTTGTGGCCATCCTCCTGCCTTAGGCCCTGGTGTTGGCCTCAGAGGGCATGAGTGTACACACCCAGCTCCCCATCGTGTGCCTCCCCAGGGCTACAGCAGCAGCCGCACGAGCAGCCACGTGGCATCAGGTGGCCACTAGACATTCTCTTTAAAGCTGACAACTCACGCGAGGCTGTTATCAAACCCATTTAACAGATGAGAAGTGTAAGGTTGACAAAATCACACGCTTGGGTAGAGGGGCCATACAAACATATCCTGCAAATGGCAGAGCTTGGATTCTGTCTCTAGTCTCTCTAATTTCAAGTCCAGGCTGTGTCTTGACCGTGACCTTCCAGCAGCCCAGCAAGGCCCTTCTGTACCCTCTGGTCTAGGTGAGGCATCGCCATGGGTTCCTAGCATCTGCTGGGCTCACCTTCTCCTGCATGGCCCTCTCCTACCCAATGAGAAGAGAGCGGAGGGAAGGGAAGTGTCCCCAGCTCACCCTAGCTTTGGGTGTAGCCCTGGTTATAAATATCCAGCAGTTTTTGGAAACTTCCAGTTACACAAACTCGGGTTTTGAACCTATCTGGTCAGCCCGCCTCCAGAGTCCCCGCGCAAGCGCAAAGCTGGCGTTCGGTTCTCTGAAGCCTTGCTGACACAGCTACTGGGCTGAAGCAGCCACTGGGGCTCCATTATCACGGTTGTCTCACCCAGTTCTGTCCTGTGACAAGATTTTTTTTTTTTGAATGAGAAAGGCTTACCTTCCTTCCCGCGTGACATTCGTTTTAAAATAGCTTGGGCCCAGCTCTGAGCACTGTAGGTGGCACGGTGGAAACGCTTTTGTTTTGCTGTCTTCGTTTTTCCCACTTCTTGGGATTTAACGCTTCACGCAGGCAGATTGTCCCCTGGCAGGAGGAAGATGTGCCTCGCAGGGAAGACAAAGGGTTGTGGCGGGTGGGCTAAGAAGAGCTCCCGTGGGGCTGGCTGCGGGGTGGAACCGAACTGGACCGGCACGTGTCTTCCTGTTTACCTGGGGGTGTTGCTGAAATAGGGGTCACTAGGGTCATTTTCCTGTGATTTAAATGCTGGATGTGGGAATGGCAGAGGGAGCCGTGTGCCACCTTCCTGGTTTGGGTGCAGCTGGGAATGAGGGCCCTTGTCTGGTTTGGAATTGAGGTACACAGCTGTCAACGGGAGAGCTACCCTGCAGAACACTGGCAGAGCAGCAAGCCCCGCTGATGTGACTGTTTCCAACATGAAGGCTCGAAAGCCACCCAAGTCAGGGCTGTTCCCTTTCTCTCTGGAGAAGTTGCCACCTCTAGTCTACGCCAGCTCCTGTGGTCCTGATCTTTCTCTGGCAGCCTGAAGTTAGGAGTTCAAGGCCTGAGAGCAACTGCCCTGAAAATCTGCAAAATTCTTTTCTTTTTCTTTCTTTTTTTTCTCCCTTCCTTCATTCCTTCTTGCCTTCCTTGTTTTTATTTTATTTTTTTTTTCAAGACAGGTTTTGCTATAGCTTTGGAGCTGCCCTGGAACTAGCTCTTATAGACCAGGCTGGCCTCATTCTTTTTATTTCTTAATACAAAAATTATACAGCCCAGACTGGCCTTGAACTCACAGTGATCTTCCTGCCTCAGCCTCTTGAGAGGGCTAGAATTACAGATATGTGTGGCTACCCCTGGCTTGAGCTTATTTTTTCGCTCCACTTCCTATTTCTTTTCTTTTCCTTGTTTCTCCTCTCTCTCCCTTCCTGCTGCCCTTCCTTCCAGCCCTGTGGACACACTCAGCTTGATTTCCCATCCCCAGTCGATTGGTGTGCGCTTCCTTCCAGCCTCTGTGGACACACTCAGCTTGATTTCCCATCCCCAGTCGATGGGTGTGCGCTCATTTGCCGAGACAGTCTTCAGTGGAGAAGCGGGCTCCGCCACCTGCTCCTTCCCAGGAATGTCTGCCTGCTGATGTCTCCATGAAGAATTGCTGATGCGACAGGCACATGGCTTCCTATAGATGCCAAGACAAGTCACCACTGACCTGGTGACCTCAGAGCCCAGACTCTCTCCCACAGCTCTGTAGGTCGGGAGCATGAACGAAATTTGACTGGACTAAGGCAGGGCTCATTCTGGTCCCTGGCCAGCTGCCCTCCATCCTCAAAGACCACATCAGCCAGCGGCTCCCCAATATCCCTTCACGCTCTCCCCTCCCTCTGCCACCTTCTTCTGAGAACACGTGGTCATCCCAGCCCATGGGGAAATTCTGTGTTTCCTTCCCCAGGCAAAAATTTTAATTAAAAAAAAAAAAGGTATGGGAGGGATTGAGGAAGAGTAAGCCACACCAGTTCGGGGGAGTTTCCTGCCTGCCGACAGAGAAACTGGCATTTTATGGAGTTCTTTGAGGGATCTGGGGCATGAACCATGAGGTTGCCTGTTTGTTTGTTTCAGAACTATCTTCCTCGTGGTTTAAGGATCCCCTGCCCTCCCCAGCAGGATACAGGGTCTGTTGTCTTGGGGACATACCCACTTCATCTTTTACTTGAACTCTTCCCCTGGGATAGCGTAAAGGAGTAAGTGACAGACATGTTCCACACATTAATGAAGGGAAGTGCTTCTATGGCTCAGGAGTGTTTGAGCCTATAACTCAAACTATGTACATATATACACATGTATGTGTACCTGTGTATGTTTGCATATGTATATTAGTATGTATATATAAACATATATACATGCATGTACACACACATAGAGAGAGAGACAGAGAGACAAAGAGACAAAGAGAAAGAGACGGACAGAGGCAGGGATTTCACACAGCGCAGGTTTTGGCTGAAAGTTTGCCATGTAGGTGAGATTGACTTTTAACTCTTGATTCTCCTGCCCCTACCTCTAGAGTGCCAGATTACAGATGTTTGGCAGCACACCTGGTTGATAAGGTCCTGAGATGGAGTCCATGGCTTCCTGCTAGGTAAACCCTCTACCCACTGAGCCACACTTATGGTAAGGGGTGACTTTTGTGTCCTAGAGTTTGTAACAATTCATCTGAATTTGTTTCCCCCTTACTAATACAGTTTTACTCAACTGGTCTTTGCCAATTTGCTAATAATAATAATAATCTTTTTGTTTTTGCTTGTTCATTTGTTGTTGTTGCTTTTGCTTTGAGACAGGGTCTCACTGTGTAGCTCAGGCCTGGCCTGGAACTCACTATGTAGATCAAACTGACCTCAAACTCACAGAGACCCTAGTGCCTCAGCCTCCCAAATGTACCACCACACCCAACTTCAGTTTGATATCAGTAAGGTTGAGAGTTTGTTTGCACATTCGAGAGCCTTCTGTATATTATTTTATTATTTGTGTCCTTTGAATTATCCCACTTTCCCATTGACTTGTGACTCCTTGGAGCAGAATTGACCTTTGAGTTGAGTAGCCAAAAGAGCTGTCATTACCAACCCATTGTCACAGATGAAGAAACTGAGGCTCGGTGAACTGTCATTACCAACCCATTGTCACAGATGAAGAAATGGAGGCTTGGGACTTTACATAACACAGTCAAGACTACAGACGGAATCAAAATCATGCCTTACCTTGGACTTCACTGTGCTGTGGTCCTATCAGCTGGAGACCCAGTGGTCACTGTATCAGACCATATGGTAGAGACAGCAACTAAAGCCAGGCACAGTGGTATACGCCAGTCATTCTAGCACTCAGGAGGCTGAGGCAGGAAGATCGTGTGTTCAAAACTAGTCTGAGCTACATAGTGAGACCTGTTTCGAAATAAACAAATAAATAAACAAAACATCACACACACACACTGGACAAATAAATCTATTGTTAGCAATATTCTAGGAGCTTTAGTTCATACAGAAAGAAACTGAGACTCAGAGAGTCTCCTGAGCCTGGCTGAAGTCATGTGACCACTGTGTGGCAACCTTAGGTCAGAACTTGTTGCCAGCAGCTCTAAGATACAGTCACAGCTTTCCACGGTTTCTAGAAGAGGATACGGAGGCTCAGAGACGTCAGGCAGATTCTCCAGGGTCACACAGCTGGGACGTGGCAGAGCTGGGATCTGAGCTCACATCTTTCCAAGGTCGTACACTCCCAAGCCTGGTTCCACATTTGCTAATCCCAAAGCTGTCTATGTCTTAGTGATTACTACCTGGGATGCCAGTCAACCCAACATGGCCTTTAGCTATTTCACTTGGGCAGTGTTAGGATCTGAGGGCCAGCCCACCCAGCGCTTAAGGGGCCTTTCTGCTCTGCCATTAATTGTTTTAGCTGCCCAGCACCTCCACGGTGCAGGCAAATACAATTAACTCATTTACAAAGCAGCAAAGTGGAGAGGTTACATGGCTCCCTAGTGCTATCCGGTAAGAGAGTGGCTCAGCCAAGAATAATAAATAATATTATTTCAGGAGACTCAAATACAGCGGACCTCATGGCTTCCTGGGGCCCCTGCTTCTCCAGAGCCAGTAGGCACTTCCTGGCCCAGGCCCTTCACAGCTCACACTTCCCACCACAGCAGAGGCGGGCACACCGCAGCAGAGGCAGACATACCGTAGAAACCTCGAAGTTGTTCAGGCTATGGCTGTGAGCTTAGGACCCTGAGCTATTTTTTAGTGTGTGTGTGTGTGTGTGTGTGTGTCTGTGTGTGTCTCTCTCTCTATGTCTCTCTATGTCTCTGCATCTCTCTGTCTCTCTCTGGATCTCTCTGTCTCTCTTTGTCTGTCTCTCTGTCTGTGTCTCTCTTTGTCTCTCTGTCTCTCTGCATCTCTCTGTCTCTCTCTGTCTCTCTTTGTCTGTCTCTCTGTGTCTGTGTCTCTCTTTGTCTCTCTGTCCCTCTACGTCTCTATGTCTCTGGGTCTCTCTCTCTCTCTCTGTGTCTGTGTCTCTCTGTTGTCTCTCTGTCTCTCAGTGTCTCGGTGTCTCTGCCTCTGCCTCTCTATCTGTGTGTGTGTTGTGAATGCCAGTGCATGATCTCAGGTATTTTTCCTTCGTCACTATCCTTTTATTTTTCATTTTATTTTATTTAGGCAGGATTTCTCACTGGACCTCACTGATTAGGTTGGCAGGCCAGCAAGCATCAGGGATCCTCCGGTCTCTGCCTCCCCAAGCTGGGGAACAGGCATGCAGCATGATACCCGGCTGTCTTAGTCAGGTCACTGATGATGTGATGGACCACGATGACCACAGCAGCTTGAGAAGAGTTTGTTACGTCCACAGGTCCATCATCAACAGCAGTGAGGGCAGGAGCCTGGAGGCAGGAGCAGAAGCAGAGGCCATGGAGGGGGGCTTGCTCCCTGGCGTCTCAGCCTGTTTTCTTACAGAACCCAGGACCAGCAGCCCAGGGATGGCACCACCCACAGTGGGTTGAGTCCGTCCACATCAATCACTAATTAAGAAAATGCCTTATAGACTTGCATGCAGCCTGGTCTTATGGAGGCGCTTCTTCCCATCGAGGTCCCTCCTCCCAGATGACCCTAGCTTGTGTCAAGTTGACATAAAACCAGCCAACACAGCAGCCTCGTTTAACACGGACGGACGCAGCGAATTGAACTCATGTCCTCCCTGCATGGCAAGAGTTTGACTGGCTGAGCCACCTCTCCAAGCTTCTTTTATTTTCCGATCAGAGTCTGATGCATTTTTTTGCATCAAGAGGATACACAACACGGCACTTTGTGTGTGTGTGTGTGCACGCATGTGTGTGTGAATATGTGCATGTCCGTGTGTGTGTACATGCGTGCGTGTGCGTGTGTGTTTGTGTCTGTGTGCGTGCATGCAAGGGTTTGTATGGATGTGTGTGTGAATGTGTGCACATGTGTGTGCATGTGTGCATATGTGTGTTTGTTTGTGTCTGTGTGTGTGTATGCATGTGTGGGAGGGCAGTAAAAATAACTCAGGCATTGCTTAGGTCCCACAGGGCAACCTTGAAGGTGGATTAGCCTTGACCATGTTGCTCAGAGCCCAACACTGGCAGAGGGGAGGGGAATGCAGAGGCTGCAGAGGCTGAACCTTGGTATGGATTCAATTCCCTCCCCCTGGGCTCCACCTGGCCACTTCCCTGGAGTCTTGGCTATGTTTTCAGTTCCCAATAACCAGTGTGACCTTCAGGAATAAAGGTGACACTGCCCGGCGTCCATCCGTCAATCCGGTGAGCAAGGACCCTAAGGAAGCTGGTCATCAGAGACGCAGCTGGTGAGATCGCCTTTCCCTCCCTCCCTCCCTCCCTCCCTCCCTCCCTCCCTCCCTCCCTCCCTCCCTCCCTCCCTCCCTCTCCCTCCTCTGCTTCTCTCGCCTTCCCCTCCTGTCTGGTTTTTTGTTTGGACAGGATCTCACTGTGTAACCCAGGCTGATCTCAGACTTTCAATCCTCCCGCCTCAGTCTTCTGAGTATTGGGATTGCCTCTCTCTGCCTGTCTCCTGACATATTTATTTTTGAGCTGCTCAGCCTTCTAGAACCCAGGTGAAGTTTCAGAAACACTCATTTTGCAGAGAGAACCATTGAGAACTGACTACTCGGTTTTTATGTGTTCCACGTGCTAAAGAAAACACCAGTGGGGCTGGAGAGCTGGCTCAGAGGTTAAGAGCACGGGCTGCTCTTCCAAAGGTTCTGAGTTCAATTCCCAGCAACCACATGGTGGCTCCATCTGTAATAAGATCTGGAGCCCTCTTCAGGCCTGCAGGCAGAATATAGGCAGAACATTGTATACATAATAAATAATAAATCTTAAAAAAAGAAAACACCAGTGTGTTGGACCATCTAGGACCTGTTTCCTCATCCCCAGGTCCCCCCAGGTTCCTCCGTGTTCCCCTGGAAGAGGATTCCTATTTAATTATTGTGACTCCTGTTGGCTTGAGTAAGAGTTGGGGGTCTTCTCTTTTATTACATTTTTAAGTTGTATGTGTGTGTATGCACGCATGCACACGTGGAGGTCAAAGAACAATTTGTAAGAGTTCTCACTGCCCAGCATTTGAATCCTCTGGATTGAACTCAGGTCACCAGGCTTGGCAGCAAGCACCTTTACCTGCTGAGCCCTTTTGCTGGCCCAAGTCAGGTCCTGTGGGCCCAATGGCCAGGACTGGGGTCAGTTAGGATGTATCTCAGGCACAGGAAATTCAACTCATGTCTGAGTAGACGGGTATAAAATTCTCCGGTTCTCATTCATAAAACCGCATCTAGATCTTTACGCACATTTTGGCTTCTTTGAATGTGAGGAGCCCCTGAGTCCGGGCTGTTACTTTCATTGGTTTCTGTTGGCTGGGACTTTCCCTTCTCGCCCAGCTCTACCGACACCTGCAAGCGTCTTTAAACGTCTGTGTAACTCGCATTTCTTAAAAAAGCGTTATACTAAGGAAACCGTTTCCCCCTGTCTCTGGATTGATTACTTTCGAAGAGCCCAACTCCAGTTTGCGCCTGGGGAACGGTGGGCGGCGCTACCCTGGTTCAGCTTGGCTCCCCAGCACTTCTGACCACAGCTGATCCTCTGAGAGCCCATCTTGTATCCTCTCCAAAATAAATGATGGCAGCGATGTGGCTCCAGTGGCGTGGAGAGCCCGTCTGCCGGTGCCATCTGACGACTCTGCAGGCAGAGCCGAAGAGCGCAGGATGCGGCAGCCACTAACTAGGGCGCGTTTACAGGCTTCAGGCTGAGGTGGGGGAGGATGCGTCATGCCCTCCCCTGGGGAAACTAAGCTGGGACGGAGGCGTGGTTTGCACCTCTTGTCCTTAGAACTTGTGCCAGCTATTCGCCTGGACCTTGCTGCCTATGAGATGGATTGCTCCCAGTGTGCTGTGTGACCTTGGGCTGGGCACTTCTCTCTCCGCCTGATTTACCACCTTTGTCAATGGAAAGAACGTCATTAATGGGCACATTCTAGGTGCTCTCTTTGTACGCCTGAGGGGTTAAGACAGTTGCTCACGTCACAGAGTTAGCTGGTGACACAACCAGAGTCTGATCAGGCGCTCTGACAAGCCCAGGCTCTGACCCCATCCCGGCAGCATAGTGTATGTCACCTGGGAGTACCCAGAGCATAGCTGATGCTATCATCCATCACAGTCCTTAGAGTCCTCAACCTTCCTAGCGCTGCGACCCTCTAATACAGTTCCTCGTGTTGTGGTGACCTCAACCATAACATTATTTTTGTTGCTACTTCATAACTATAATTTTGTTACTGTTATGAATCATAATATAAATATCTGTGTTTTCTGATGGTCTTAGGTGACCCCTATGAAAGGGTCATTGAACCCTCAAAGAGGCTGTGACCCATAGGTTGAGAAACACTGGGTTACAGGCAAGCAGAGGTTGCCTGGCTTTGTTTCCACCCCTGACAAATCCTGCTTTTCAGGTGCAGGTGATACACATGTAAGACGAGGGCTGGAGAGGTGGTGCAGTGGCTAAGAGCACTGGCTGCTCTGCCAGAGGACCTGGGTTCAATTCCCAGTATTCACATGCTGGTCCAGGACTATCTGTAACTCTAGTTCCAGGGGTTCGGACACCTTCATACAGACATGTTTTCCCTGTGTAGGGAAAACACCAGTGAACATAAAATAAAAATAAATAAGTTAAAAAGAAAGAAATCGAAGATGAGGAGGCAGTGCTCAAATCTCCAGGTGGCTGCAAAGAGGGGGAAGAAGATGGCACAGCAGCGTGGGCCTATGATTGCAGCTCTCGGGAGGAGCAAGAGGATCATGAGTTTGAGGTTACATAGCAAGACCCTGCCTCAAAAAGAAAAAAACAAAACAAAGAGCAGAAAGAGCATGGTGGGGCAGAGTCTGTGTAGCTCAGAGGACAGAGTGCTTCTAGGGAGGAGTCTGTGGAGCTCAGAGGACAGAGTGCTCCTAGGGAAGAGTCTGTGTAACTCAGAGGACAGAGTGCTCCTAGGGAGGAGTCTGTGTAACTCAGAGGACAGAGTGCTCCTAGGGAGGAGTCTGTGGAGCTCAGAGGACAGAGTGCTCTTAGGGAGGAGCCTGTGGAGCTCAGAGGACAGAGTGCTCCTAGCTCTTAGGAAATCTAGGGTTCCCTTCCTAGCAATGCATAATATGGCTGTGGTGTCACACTTATTAGGCAGAGACAGGAGGATTAAAGTCATCGCCAGCTACATAGCAAGTTCAAAGCCAGCCTCAGCTACATGAGACTGTCTGGGAAAGAAAGGAAAAGGACCATGAGTGAACTGCTGAAAAAACCACACGAGAGAAGGTAAAGTGACCCTTTGATTCTGGGCTCCTCGGCCAGCCCCACAGAGACCTTCCCGCGCCACCCAAGCCTCTTTTAAATCATGACCCCCTGTGCATTTCTAGAGACACCAGAAACAGGGCTCCCCAAGACGCAAAGCCCCGAGACTCAAAGTCAAGGCAACATGAACGCAGAGAGCATGCGCTTGAGGCCCTTGCCATCTACCCTGCTGGCGCTTGCGCTCTGAGCACTTCGTGCACGTGTCTTCTGCAGCGTGCCATCCTTCACGGCACCCCTTCTCCGTTGTCTGCTCATCGATACCAATGCCTCATGCACAAGTCACACCTTGAGGTCCATGTCCTCAGGCAGTGGCCAAAACAGTCACAGTTGCTGCTTGGAAAGGGACGGCCTTCGTCAGGCCATACCATGTGCACTCAGTGTCGGTTCAGTTGTGTTGGTTTGTTTGAGGCCCGGTCTCACCGTGGAGCTCAGGCTGGCCTCCAGTAGGTTTCCTGCCTCAGCCTCCAGGGTGCTAGGACCACAAGATGGCCCAGTGGGAGGGGGCGCTTGCGGTCAAGTCTGATAACCCGAGTTCGAAACCTGGATCCCTCAGGGTGTATGGAGAGCACACACTTTCTCACGTTGTCTTAGGAAAGGCTGACTTCTGGAATTTTCTATTGAATAGTTCTAGGTCATGTACTTCACCTCTAGTGACTGGAATCATGAAAAGAAAATCTAAGGATAAGTGGACACTCTCCCCTCCAGGGTCTCCCTGTGAGGTCAGTGCTTAGAGAACATTGATGGATGGTTGCAAGTAGGAGACAGAGGCCTGGTGGTGCACACCCACAGTCCCGGCACTCAGGAGACGGAGGCCTGGTGGTGCACACCCACAGTCCCGGCATCCGGGAAAGAGAGGTCCTGGTGGTACACACCCACAATCCCCGCACTCGGGAGACGGAGGCCTGGTGGTGCACACCCACAGTCCCAGAACTCGGGAGACGGAGACCCTGGTGGTGCACACCCACAGAAGGATCTGGAGTTCAAGGTCAGCTACAAAGTGGGAACGCAGGAGGAAGTTGTCCCTAGCTGCCTCTCAAAGTTCAGGAAGGCAGAAGGCAGGATGCCATGCTCCTAGCTCCTCAGGGAGACCGGTTCTTCCCGACACTTCGGAGCTCCAGACACAGCAGAGAATAACCCCATGTGGTTTAAGCCACCACGTCCGTGGTCACTTGTTGTAGCTGCCCCCAGAAGACGCCATGCAGACAGACGAGGGCCTATCATGGTGTCTTCAGCATCTTTCCCAGAACCTGCAGACAGAAGGGCCAACATGGGCTCCTGGAGACGAGAAGGCCTCCCTGGCCCCTCTGCAATGTCAGCTCCCTGTGCCCCAGGTGGCTCCTGTATCCTTCCCACTCCAGGTCCCCAGGACGGTCTCCGGCCTCCCTCCAGAAGTGCTATTCAGATGAATGGCTCCTTTATGTCTCGATAAGGAATGATTGTTCCCAGTGATGTGTGTGTCTCCATGGAAACATTCCTACACACTGTACGTTGACTTGGATTTTCCAGCAGTGGATGTCTTGGGAGCATCCGTCTGTGACTGTGGCCTCAGTCTACACGGGTGGGGTGCGGGTGAGGCCGTGCTTCCTGTCTGCCAGACCTTATGTGGGGTGAAGCCATGGAAAGAGGGCCTCGGGCTTTAGGACGCCAGCCCCAGCTGCCGTGTGTGACCTTGAACAAGCTGCCAGTCCCACACTCTCTGCTCCTTTGCTTACAAACCGCGTTAAATGACAAAGAGCTGTTGTCTACGCTAAAGCCCAATAGGACTGGAGACACGTGTAGGTAGCTGCTGCTTCGTTCTTATTTTTTTAAAAAAATATTTATTTGTGCGTGTGCTTAGATGCATGTGTGAGCTTGGAATGTATGGAGGTCAGATAGAGGTCAACCTTACATCATGTTGTTCCTTAGGAGTCATTCGTCTTTGTTGAAATAGGAGCAGCAGGGCTGCATCCCTAGCACCCCAGCGGCCACCTGCTAGCTCATGCCCGAAATAACAACACACAAATTGTATTCTTTTAAACACTACTTGCCCATTATATCTAGCCTCTTCTCGGCTAACTCTCACACCTGGACTAGCCCATTTCTAATAATGTGTGTAAGCACCCCAAGGTGCCCTTACTGGGAAGATTCTAGCCTACGTCCATCCTGAGTCGGAGCTTCATCGCGTGTGTCTCTGAGAGCAGAGCTATCTCACGTCTCTCTGAGGAGTCTTACCTCACTTCCTCTTCCTCCTGTTTACTCCTCCCACCTATGTTTTAACCTATCAGGGCAAGCAGTTTCTTTATTTAATTAACCAATGAAATCAACAGATTGATATATGACACTTCCACATCATGTCTTGATTTTTTTTTAATTCTTTGAGACAATGTAACCTTGGCTGTTCTGAAACTAACTTTGTAGACACACTTGCCTTGAACTCACAGAGATCCGTCTGCCTCTGCCTCCTGAGTGCTCGGATTAAAGCTGTGTGCTACCACCGCCCACCTCACCTTGATTTTTTTGAGACAGGGTCTTTTTGCTGGACTGGTACTCACTGCCCTGGCCAGACTGGCTGAACTTGGAGTCCCAGCCCCCCCCCCCCCCCCCCCCCCCCCCCCCCCCCCCCCCCCCCCCCCCCCCCCCCCCCCCGCAGCTGCCTCCAAGTGTGCACCACCACACCGGGCTCTTCACAAGGGCACTGTCAATTGAACTCAATCCAGTCCAGGAGACGCAATGACTTCCACCCTGTTCTACTGCATGTTGATTCCAGAGTTTTCTGTTTTAGTGTTTCCTGAAGGTAAAATAAATAAAAATAAGAATGCTTCTCCTGCTTTACTGCCAATCAGGGAGGGTTTTTTTTCCTCTCTTTCGTTTTCGATTGTTGAGAAAGCAGGTTTTATTCAATAACTCGGGCTTCTTACTAACAGTGTGATCCTGTATTTCTTGTTTGAGTTTACTTTGTTCTGATTTTCTTTCTTTTTTATCTGTCTATCTATCTATTTGTTTGTTTGTTTTTTAGACAGGGATCCTCTGTGCAGCTTTGGCTGTCCTAGAACTCTCTTTGTAGACCAGGCTGACCTTGAACTCACAGAAATCCACCTGCCTCTGTTTCCTGAGTGCTGAGAGAGTAAAGACGCGTGCTACTACACCTGGTTTTGTTCTACTTTTTAAAAAGAACACACTGGTAGATGTCTCTGAAACTTTTAGTGACTACCAATGGCTTTGGAAATCAAATTGAACAGGCCTCAGTGGTGTCATGCACGCCTTTAATCCCAATGCACAAGAGGCTGAGGGAGCAGGGCCCTGGGATCGATGTCTTTTTAATTTTTATTTATGAGTAAAGTAGACTCAGAGAAGGTAAATATCTTCTCCCAGGGTCACACAGCCCGTAAGTGGCGAAGCTGGCGGTGCACTGAGCCTTCTGGTTCTGGGGCTGTGAGGCCACCACACTGGGCTTTTTGATTTTACATGGATTTTGGGAATCTGAGCTTTGCATGTGGGCAACAGCTATTTTACTCGCTCAATCATATTCTTAGCCCTACATAATTGTTTTAGAAAATAAAAACCTTACTAAAAATTTAAACTTTCACAGTATGGACCATTCTTGTCACTCTAGAATTATCAAAATTCTTGAAAACACAGTCGTCCGGCTCAGGAATAACCCGGTCATGCACATCGCAGAGAGCCAGTGTCGCTGTGACCTCCATACTTCGGTTGAAGGCCAAGGTCTAGAAGACAGCCAATAGTTTGGGGTGATGCTGTAGAGACCATGGCTAAGGAAGGAACACAGTAGCGGGAGATTCACACTGAAGGCCCCTAACATAACAAGGGTGAAGGCGGGTACTCTGAGTCTGGGTCTGTACAGGCCACAGACAATTTGGCCCCCTTTTACTGCTATGCAGAGCGAGTCCAGTGACCCAACCAGAATCTACAAACACACGACCCACAGTGGTTCAATTTCCTGATGACAAGTGTCCCATCAGGGGACAATCTGTTGCTGGACCTCAACCTCTGCTGACCCTTCCCAGTCTCCAAGGGAACACTGGTGTCAACAGAAAGGGATTTTAGTGGTTAGAGCTAGTTATTGTCCCAGGCTTTCCAGTTCTTGGTCATGGCTAAAATATTTATTTATTTATTTATTTATTTATTTATTTATTTGTCAAAGATTTCCGTCTCTTCCCCGCCACTGCCTCTCATTTCCCTCCCCCTCCCCCAATAAAGTCCCCCTCCCTCATCAGCCCAAAGAGCAATCAGGGTTCCAAGGACCACCCACCTCAAAAGCCTGGATATAAAACCAGACTCGCTGAACATAGCAGACAATGAGAACTACTGAGAACTCAAGAACAATGGCAATGGGTTTTTGATCCTACTGCACGTACTGGCTTTGTGGGAGCCTAGGCAGTTTGGATGCTCACCTTACTAGACCTGCATGGCCAAAATTTAAGGATAAACCAGCCAACCACTAGAGAGGCTAAGAGGAAGGAGATAGAAGAGAAGTGGGAGGAGACAGAGGTGAAGGGGAGGAGACAGAGGCGAAGTGGGAGGAGACAGAGGCGAAGTGGGAGGAGACAGGTGAAGGGGAGAAGACAGAGGTGAAGTAGGAGGAGACAGGGGGAGGGGAGGAGACAGGGGGAGGGGAGGAGACAGGTGAAGGGAAGAAAACGGGAAGGGGAAAGAAACAGGTGAAGGGGAGGAGACAGAGGTGAAGTGGGAGGAGACAGGTGAAGGGGAGGAGACAGGTGAAGTGGGAGGAGACAGGGGGAGGGGAGGAGACAGGTGAAGGGGAGGAGACAGATGAAGGGGAGAAAACGGGAAGGGGAAAGAAACAGGTAAAGGGGAGGAGACAGAGGCAAAAGTGCTCTTCACTGCTGAACCATCAAACAGTCACGTTGTTAACGACGACAGGGATGTATTCTGAGGACAGCATCAAGAGGCCATTCTGCTGTAAGAAAATCACAGTGAGTGTTTAGGCAAACCTGGTGACATCGGCACTGACCGTTCCTCATACAATCAACACTTGGGAACAAGACAGACACAGACACTCTTAAATAGAAGCCCAGAGTACAGTACGCTGAGTGACTGCCCATCACTACCACTGACAACATGCGCTGAACTTAACCGTGCGCCCTTTACTTTGAAAAAACTGGCGGCATGGTCTTGCTTATGCAGGTTCACAGAGCGTCACCTCCAATCAGAGCTGTGTGTTACATTGTGACACTGAGACAACCGCCACATTGGCAGGTGACAGGCACTTCCCAGCTGTTACAACCTTTCAGACCTCAGTGACATTTGTATCCATGGTTGACTGAACCTTCTCCCTCCCTAGCACCTGACTGTCCAGGTGCCTCCCTTGTCTTGGTGGATCTTGATATATCCTGTGGCTCTCCTGTTTGCCAGCCTCGTGGGTTTTCTTTGCTGGGTGGCCTTGTGGAGGATCTAGGTCCGCACCTGCTGGCAAGCCTTTCCTTAGCACACTTCTAGAACTTTCTGCCTGTCTGCTTTTAGGAGAGCTTTTTACAGCAGGACACGGGTGACAGCCCTGCAGTTGGGCAGGCCTGTGTTCTTGGTTAATGTCACTGCCAGCCATCTTGGAATCCTTTGTATGTGTGTGTTACACGCATGTGTGCGCATGTAAACATGGGTGTGTGTTATTCAGAGCTGAATCCTACTACCTGTGGGAGTTCAGCTGGGCCTGCTTACCAAAGATCACCACAGCTGGGCCTCCTGACTGTTAACCTTCTCTCACAGAAGGATGAGTGGAAGGGTCACGGGACTCCCACCTGAGTGTCCAGCACCCCTTCCAAGCAGTTAGAGGCAATTCTGCCCTGACTGCACGTGGGCTTGGGACAGAGACTTGAGCAGTGGTTCTCAACCTGTGGGTCTCCCCCCATTTGGTAAACCTCTATCTGCAAAAATACTTAATTACAGTTCTTAACAGTAGCAAAAGTGCAGTTATGAAGTAGCAACAAAGGTTAATGTTGTGGTTGGGGGTCACCAGAACACAAGGAACTGTCCTAAAAGGTTGCAGCGTTAGGAAAGTTGAGCTAGCCTTGCTGGCCAGAGTTCCAGAAGTCCACCTGCCTCCACTTCCTCCAGCCCTGGGATTGCAGGTATGTGGATTCTGTGGATTGACTTCTGGTCCTCATACTTCTAGAGCAAGTACTTTACTGACTGGTAGGTGTTTATAGTGTAGCCTAGGTTGGACTGGAATTCATGACTTTTGCCACCTTATTGAGTTTCGCTACAAGCCTTGCTATTGGTAGATCCCCACCCTCAAATGCTAGTGCCTCCAAATCCATTTCTGTCTCAGTTTTCCTACGTTACTCTAATCATTAAATCATTCAAATAAGCCGAGAGAGAGAGAGAGAGAGAGAGAGAGAGAGAGAGAGAGAGAGAGAGAACTGAGAGAGCAGACAGCCTGCTCATTCTTCATGGTTAAATCAAGGTCACCGTTTCCTCGCTTCCCCTCCTCTGGTTTGTCTCCGAGTGCTAACCACAAGCTTCTCTGATCACATTGTCACCTTCCAGTTGAGGCTTGTCCCTCTCCACACTCAGTGTGTCCTCTGCTCAGGCCACTGGTCATCAGCCTCTCTTTGTCCCCCATTTAAACGCTGTCTATGCCTGTCCCCTCCTCCCCACCACGGTAACACTATAGACTTTTGCAGCCGTTGCCAGGAACGTTTGCCTCTTACTTTTGTCTTTTCGTTTCTTGAAAATGGAGAAACTTGATCCAGCAGTTCTGAGGAATTCAAAGTGGCCCAACAGGAATTCACTCTAGTGCCCATTTATCCTTGAGGATGGAAAGCAGGGAGGAAGATATGATCACTGTCAGCCCCCACTGGGTGTCGGGATGCAAGTGCTTCCGGTAGGTTCTTGATATTGGCTCCCAATCGACAAGAAGACCAGAAGCTGGGAGAGGTGCTGGGCCAGTGCAGCTGCAGTGAGGCTCTCTTAGTTAGGGTTTTTATTGCTCTGAAGAGACACCTTGACCACGGCAACTCATAAAAGGAAAGCATTTAATTGGTACTGACTTATAGTTCAGAGGTTTAGTCCACTGTCATCATGGTGGGGCAAGGTGGCACACAGGCAGACGTGGTGCTGGAGAGGAGCTGAGGGTTCTATGTCAGATCCACAGGCAGCAGGAAGAGAGAGTGATACTGGCCCTGGCTTGGGCTTCTGAAACCTCAAAGCCCACCCTAGTGACACATTTCCTCCAAGGCCACACATCACTGGCACCCAGAGCCTAATAGTGTCATTCCCTGTGAGCCTATGGGGGCCATTTTCATTCAAACCACCACAGAGGCAGGGCTGGAATTTGCACCAAAACCTTGACAGTTCCTGTGCTCTTGGTCAGGGAGATGAGTGTCTGCTGGGCAGGTGTGAGGACCCGAGTTTGAGCCCCAGTATCCACTTAAAAGGGAAGCACGATGACATGTCCCTGCAATCCCAGTATAGGGGAGGCAGAGGCAGGGGGATCCCTAGGACTTGCTGGCTAACCAGTCTATCTGAATTGTAGTGCTCTGGATTTAGTGAGAGACCCCGTCTCAAAAGAACACAAGGACAGCCATTGGCAAAGATGCCTCATGCTGGTCTCCAGCCTCCACGCGCCCAGAGGAATGTGTACGCGTGCCGCACGCACCCACAAGAAAGCTCCCATTCACCAGTGGGAAGATGTTACTGAGAAAACAGTGGGATCAAAATAAGACTAGCTATTTAGTTCCGAGGAGGGGATGCAGGAGTCTTTTTGGTGGTTGGGTGTTCGATACACAGGCCATCACCACAAAGGGAAAGCTTGGTAAAGGACCCCTGTGGGAACCCCGGCTTGTTTTTACACCTTTCTCTCTGGAAACTGACACTATTTCAGTTATAAACTGTTCTATGAATTTTGGGCTCTGGGTGCCAGTGATGTGTTGACATTGGTCAGTCCCTGATAACTTGGGGGTCAGTATAAAGTGGGTGCTGGGGATGGATGTCTGAGTATGTATGGACAGGGGTCAAAGGGACATCTTGGTACCTATCATTTTGCTTGACTGTGAAGTCTAAACGTACCCTAAGACAAAGAGCCTTGGTTTTATGTATATTATCTTCTTCTTCTTCTTCTTCTTCTTCTTCTTCTTATTATTATTATTATTATTATTATTATTTTGGGTTTTGCGACAGGGTTTTTCTGTGCAACAGCCCTGGCTGTCCTGGAACTAGCTCTTATAGACCAGACTGGCCTTGAACTCACAGAGATCGGCCTGCCTCTGCCTCCTGAGTGCTGGGATTAAAGCATACACCTTATGTATTATTTTATTTTATTTTATTTTATTTTATTTTATTTTATTTTATTTTATTTTGTCTAGTAGCCCAGACTGGACCTAAATTCTTTATGTAGTTGAAGATGGCCTTACATCTTTGGTCCTCTAGTAGTTATAGAAGTGCCTTGCCACACCTTTTCTCTGTGGCGCTGTGGATCAAACCCAGGGCATCTAGAATTCAACCCTGCAGCTCAGAAAGTCTTTTTAAAAAAGGAAGGAAGAAAGAAAAAAGGAAGGAGGGAAGATGACACTTGCCCATCATCCCTGCATTCTAAAGGCAGAGCTGGAGAGATTGATTGTGAGGTTTGAGGTCAGTCTGGGGTGGGGTGGGATAATGAGAAAGGAAAAAGGAAGATCTCTCAACCTTTCTAGAACATTCTAGAACAATCTCAGCACCTCACCCCTGCCCTTGCATTCAGCCATGCATCAGTGCTCATGTGAACTCTTTGGTTAGGAACAACCATCAGTTCATCCATTCCCAGCAATAGAAACCACGGAGGAGCTAGCCTCGGGGTGCCTATCAGTCATGGGGTGCCTGTCAGTCACAAGAGAGCCATGCCTTCCTGTGCACCTTTTCTACCTACAAAACTTTGGAACCTTCAAATAGCAAAGACCCTCCCTCCTTTCTCTCCGCTTCACCCCCCCCCTCCTTGGGTGGCCTGCTCCCCTCCCTCTTAGCGCTGGCTTGTAACCTTGATGATCCAGCCAAATGAGTTATTTGAGATGGAAACGTTAATTTCTTTGAGCAGATGGGTGTCAGCGCTGCTCTGTAAAAAGGTGGCTGTCTGCCGCGTTGGCTCGAGCTGGTGCAGATGACAGCCCGGCTGCTGGCTCAGTTGCGGAGTGTGAAGAGAATCATATGGTAACCGCGGCGAGGGAAAAGCCTACTTAGGCCCAGCCCTCCCAGAGAAAAAGCATTCATTCTCCCATCCTCATTTAAAAAAAAAAAAAAAAAAAAAAGAATCTGGGTTTTCACATCTCTGATTTCCTGAGTATCTGAAGAAAAAAAAAAAGAAACTCATTATATCTCAAAGTGCGGGCCAGCGACTGCTGGGAGCAGAGCCACCCAACGCTTATTAGGAATTTTCTGGAGACCCCCCTCCCACGTCTACAAGCTCCCTCTCTCAAGGGTGATGACTTGGGGAAGGTTCCAGACTAACAAGCTCCCTGGGGACAGTCATTCCTACAAAAGTTGAACCATCTTGCCCACTCATGATGAAATGACATTGTCAAAATGCAGGTAAACTTTCAAAGCGAAACAAAATTGAGTATAAAATCTTGAGATTTGGTATGGAGGGTTTTTTGTTTGTTTCGTTTTGTTGTTTCTCTTTTTCTTCCTTTCAATTTTCATCTACTTTTTCAGATTTAATGCCAGAAGAAAAAAATCACCTTTACAGTCGTAAATAAAGAATAAGGAGACAGCACAAAGCCAAAGACGGTTTGGAAATTCCAGAGATTTCCAAGAAAAACCAATTCCTGTCCTTGGCAACGGAGCTCGGGTCCCTGCTGCCCCCCATCCCCCGCCTTCCCTAAGTGTTCCATCCAATTTTCTCTTGAATACATGAGAAGAAGCCTCAATGACTTCCCCGGGGACCTTACTTATAGGAAACCTCGCCGCTGGAGGATTTATGAAGCGTCTGTAAAATGTGTATGTAGGAACTCGGGACATTTTGATCGCTACCAAGGAGAAAAAAATGGACAGTTTCATACACGTTGGATTCGTGAGCATTTTTTATGGGTTTTTAAAATTAATTAATCTCTTCCTCCTTTGTTAGGAATTCTTGGCACAGACATAAGCCCCCTGGAGAAGGGAGACATTGCCCACGGGCTCTATGTCTAAACTGTCAGAATTTCAACCCCCAAATCTCCAGAGGCGAAGCCAGGCTTCACAGGCCTAGGATCGAGTAGAGAGCCGATTGTCACCGCTGGGGAGATGGCATGGATTATTAGCGGAGCTACCGCCCCTGCCTCTAGCAGCCTTTGTGCCACTGGCTAGAGCCAGCGGTCCCTGGAGCTGGGTCCACACTCAGCCGTTTCCAGACTGGAAAAGCAGCAGATACGTGCGTCTCACAGCAGAGCCTGGGACACCTCTGGCACCTAAGGCGGGAGCAGCTCACTCAGCATCTATTTTCAGGGTCACTGTTCTATGTTTCGATTTTGCCTCCATAGACAAGGGGGTTCCCGGATGTAGGAGGGAAAGGCCTGTGTGCGTGCCGCTTTGATCACTAACCCATCTGTGTTCCTTCTCTAACTCAGCTTCGCTATTTATACAATTTTAAAAATCTGAAAATTCTGTTCTCTAAACTGGTAGAAGTCACACAGCGGGAACAATTTTGCTCCCATCTTCTCCCCCGACCCAGGGGACATTTGGCAATTGGCCAGAGGTGTTTTGGGATTGTCACCATTTTTAGGAGAAGGTTCGCAGTGTCCTCTAGTGCACGCAAACTCCCCTAGGGCGTGGCTCAACCATGCCCAAGACAGTTCCTTCTCACCGAGGGTGATCCAGCCTGAACACCAATGGTGTGAAGTGTGCCTGGCCATGGTTATTAAAGTAATAAAAGAAACATGAAGGAACACAGTAAATGTAGTCAATAAACCTTAGCAGTGATTGCTAGATTCAAGCATTGGCGGCTTCTGCCTCAAAGGATTCTAAGGCTGCAAAGTTGCTCAGTTAGACAGCGTGGTGATTGATTAGTAATGTCTGCTGTGGCCCAGTAGGGGGAAAGCAGCAGTCTTGGCTCCTTGTATTTTCTGACCCTGGACTGTGCAAGGAGAACATCTGCTTCTGTGCCGACATTCTGTAATTCTATTGTGGGGCTTCTGCGAGTCAGTCTTCAAAGTCCTGCAGTCAGCATTATTTACAGAATATTTAAACAGCACAGGCTCCTGCAGGCTCATGTGGTAGGGGTGAGTGGTGAACTGAGAGCCAGGAAGAGAGCCTCTTCTGCACAGGGGAAGATGAATAGCTGCTGACAGCAAATGGTGGTGCTTCCCGCCCTGCACCCTCCCCCAAATCTTCCCCATTTTGTATGGGGCTAAAACTTGTGTCTTTAGAATAACTCCATCGAATTAAAACAGCATGTTCAGCCGCACAAATGTTACCACAAAGAGACTAGCTTGCAGCCCGGCCCAATGCAATGATCTGCTAAATAGGTTGTCGCAGAACAAGAGCTAAGTGGGATGGAATGAAATGAAAGGTAAGTTATTTCTAAGAACAGAATGAAGGGGTGAGGAAGGCAGAGGGGAGGATGCCAGCTAGAAGCCCTGTGGACAGAATTCTAAAAGGCAGCATCCTCAATGAGTTCAGAGATTATCTTCCTCCAGGACCTTGGGAGTTGAAACCTGCAGATCCTGTGACCCAAGAAACCACAGCGTCCCAGGCCAGCAGGTGCAGTACACCACCCCAACTCGCTCTGTGGCTCTTGTTATGAGTCATCTCCCAAGTTGCTGCCTGGACTCTCTTTCTGGGTAGGCTCCTCCCTTGCTTATGAGCCCTCTGTGGCTCCCTAAGACTCACAGGACTAAGTCAAATGCCTCCCCACAGTCTGAGTTGAACCCAGGGCTATGTCTTGGTACCATTTAGTCCTCCTTTTTCCTGCAATGAGCCCCCCAAAACCCAAGCCCCTCTTTGCATTCTCTTATGTCTCATGCATTATCTCGGGGACCCAATGCATGCGTTCAACTTTCACCAGTAGCCAAGGGTTTAACCATCTCAGTATTTGAGTTGTCAGAGTCTCCTGGTACAGACAGTGATGATCATGACTCCTGTTTTGTGTTCGGGGGAAACCCCACTTGTTTCAGGGGGGCCCTCAGTTCCTTTGGAGTATGAGAGTAAAGTTATCAGGCACATGAGAATGCCCTAAATGAAAAGTATTTCCTCCCTTCTTCCCTCCCTCCCTCCTTCCATCTTCCTTAAAAATCTCCAGGCAATTTCATACAAACCACCGGATAGGTCCCTGGTATGTGTCTAAGAGCTAGGTAAAATAGCTGCCAAGCCCATCTGAGAGATAGAAAAACAGAGGTGCCAGTCAGAGGTCCTTCACTCAACAAAACAGGGTTCCTGAGGGAGGCAGAGAGAGCCCAGCAGGTGGCTGTACTGCAACTAACCAGCTCCTGATGTCCGCGGTGCACGCCTGCGGTCTTTCCTTTGCCCCTCCGGCATTTGCTAATTGGCCCTTCTGTGCTGGGCAGCTTTGTAACCACAGATTGTCTCTGCGAACTGCAGCTTACACCTTGTCCCTGTGTGAAGGTCTTTATCTGTCCTTGCGCCTGTTACGTTCACAGCAACCCCTTGAGATCTGGTAATGGTTACTGTCGCCTGAAACAGTTGTGGGATTGAGGCTGAGGTGTCAGGACTCCAGGCCAGGTCCTGTGGTCTCTATTCTTTTATCTCCTCCTTTGAGATGGCTATCAGGTAACACAGGCTGATGGCAAGAGTTCTATGTAAATGTGACCTTGAACAACTTCTGATCCTCCTGCCTCCACCTCCCAGTACTAGGGTGACAGGTGTGTGCTACCATGCCCCGTTTATGCAGTGATGGAGAATTGAACTCAGAACTTCATGTGCGCTAGGTGGGTGCTTTATTAGCTGACCCATATCTCCATATATACTTGGGGTTCCCACTTATTATATGGAGATAAATATACCACTTTCCTGAGGTCTAGACTGAGCAAGAGAGCTTGCAGAAAGAGTACGTACTGCCCACCAGGTCCAAGCACAGTCTTTTCACCTTACCTGGCATAGGAGCTACTATGGCATCCAAAAGAAACGAAGGCCACAGGGTCACATGGCTAGCTGATGCTGGCACGACTGTCTGTGGAGGACAGAGGCTGGTCTTTGCGTGGTGACACCATCTGGTTTGTCTTTTCTGCTCATGTGAACCCTGCTGTCCCTAAAGATGAGTGATGGGGGCAGGGAATCTAAGGTCACCTAACCACAGACAACTTCTCCAGTGACTTGTACCTGATCTTAATTACAGACCAGGCAGCCGGCCAGGATGCGGAGAACCTCTGCCCTACCCATCTGAGAGGCAGGGTGAGGACCCAGGGTCCTGAATCCCACTTGAGCCCCTACTGCCTGTGATGGGCAGCAGGTGGCGCCACGGCCCTGGTTTAACAAGGACAGTGGGCCGGTGAAAAAGGAGGGGGGGAAATCCAGTAAGAGAGCTAGTGAGAACAGGGACTTAAGTGAACAATTTGTTCCAAAACATTTGCCTTGTAACGGGGTCATCTATAAACTCTGGGGTTTCCTGTTTGCAATGGAACAGGCCGGCCGGCGGGCGGCCGCCGTACTCCCTGCTGCCAGGGAGACACTTGTGAAGGACCACTCAAGAGCTCAGGCCTCCTACCCACCCCTGAGCCAGACTGGCTCCCCAGCTTCTGTGCCCCTGAATGAGATCCGGTGGGGTGGCGGCGGCGGCAGCGTTCCACTGTCCAGACATCGGGTTCCAGACGTTGGGAGGAGGCGGGCTGAATTCACAGTCATTTCCAGAGCCGCGGCCGGCTCTGATCTCGGCATACCCTCTGCTGTCGGCCTTGTGCCAAGGCAATAAAATAAGCGAAAACAATAAAATAAAAGAGATGAAGGTGGCCGTTTGACAAAGGAGGGAGCTGCTATGACTCGGGAGGGAAATGCTTGGTGCCAAGCCCAGGCCTGGCTATTTGGGACAGAGAGGTGGCATATCGTTCAGCTACTGTAATCACTTCACCATCGACTCGGGGCAGTCAGGCAGGGGGAAAGGGGTGGGGGAAGTGAATCGGCCTGTGGTTGAGCTGAGTGACCTTCAGCGGGCATTTCATGTGTTTGGATGTCAGTTCCTCTGTAGACAACTGGTGAACAGTACAACCTGCCTTGCCGGGACACGGTTGAGACTTGAGATCTTGGAAGATCACTAATGTCAGGTCTTGGGTCTCTCAAAAGGAGGCAAGCCAGTCTATTTTCTGCTGTCAGTCCACCTTAAGAGCCAACAGGTTGTCCCCATAGGTCCACATAGGACCGAAGCACAGGGACATTGAAGGGAAGGCAACTTATTGACTCGCAATGACGCCTCCTTCACACATCTAATAGAGTCCTGCGACGCCGTCATCCTCACGGGCTGTGATTATGTGATTATGATGAGGATGCTACAAGATGACAGAATGGGAAGTCGCTGGCACCCAGAGACTCTTCACTGTAGCACAGAGTATGTTGTCTGTGTGTGGTGTTGCTGGGTGACGGGTCCAGACGTTCTGCTGGATGGCTAAGAGCTCAGTGAAAACTTGAATTTGACAGTAAAGTGTGGGTTTATGGATGTTCTGCTTGATTCTTTATTATTATTATTATTTTCAAGGTTTTGGGCTTTTCTCCCGCTTTTAAGACAGCGTCTCACTATGAAGCCCTGGGTGGCCTAGAACTCACAGAGATCCTCCCGCCTCTGCCTCCCAAGTGCATGTGTGTGCCACTGTGCTGTTATTTTATTTTTTTTTAAAGACAGGTCTCAAGTTATCCCAGACTAGCTTTGAATGTGCTACATACTGAGGATGACCTTGAACTTCTGCCCCTCCGAGCTTCCATCTCCCAAGGTAACAGGCAAGTACCACCTTACCTGGTTTATATGCCAGCATCAAATCCAGGATTTCTTCCATGCTAGGTAAGAACTCTGCCTTCTGAACTACAGTAGCCCCGCCCCATGGTGCTATGCTTCTATAAACAAAACACTGACTGTAGTGTTTGCATTTTTACCAGTAGTGTCCTGACACAGTTCAGGGCAGCTTGGCTGGGCCTAGTGGTACACACTTGGAATCCCTGCACTTGAGAAGCTGAGGCAAAAGTGTGGTGAGTTCAAGGCCAGTTTGGCTCACACTAGCTTTAAAAAAGGTATGGTAGAGAGTATGTGTGTGGGTGTGTGTATGCGTGCGTGTGGCATGTGTGTGTGTGCATGTGTGTGCGTATGTGTGTGTGCGTGTGTAGGGAGAGAGGGAAATGGCTCAGAGATTAAGAGCACTTTTTAGTCTTCCAGAAGATCTGGGTTCAAATTCCACACTCATGTGGCATCTCACAACCATGTACGACTCCAGTTTTAGGAAATTAACACCTCTTCTGCCCTCTGTGGGAACTGCACACCTGTGCACAGACATGCATGCAAGGCAAACACCAGAATAAGTCTACACAAAGACCCAGTTGGTTGACTTAGAGCCCCAAGATTTGCCAAAACATGTTCCATGATGTTTAGGCCATGATGAGCCTACTTGATGATGTATGTCTTGGTGTGCACCCCAGAAAGAATGTGTGTCTGTTGCCTAGCAGCCTTGCAGATATATAGAATCGTGCTTTCTGACCTGGAAATTCAGTTGGGGCCACATGAGGGAAGCAGAGCTGTGAACTGGGCTAATCGTTGGGATAAAAGTTGCGGGGACTGACTGGGCACAGTTCAATTACACGACATCGGACGAGTCACGAGTCTCCCTGGGTCTCAGTTTCCTCATTTGCACAGAGCAGTATGGGTGGACAGGAGGAATTACTGAGTCAGAAGTCTTCAGGGTCAGACACATGAAAAGAAGCAGCCTGGAGGCGGTGGGGCTCTCGGTCAGCAGTCAGCGTGGGCTTCTTGGGAGACGCTGCTAGATGTGCAGGAAGTCAGGAGCTGAGGAAGTGGCTCAGGCAGTAAACCTGAGTTCAGGTTCCCAGAACCCATGTGAAAAAGTCTGGTTTGGTGGAACCCCTCATAATCCCAGTGCCGGGGAGGTGGGGACAGGTGGCTCGCAGGGACTCATGGGCCTAGTTTAGCCTAACCTGCTTGGTGCAGACCAGCGACTGACTGTCTCAAAAACAGTGGATGTCACCTGAGGGAAGTTGTTCTTTGGCCTCCTTCTGTAACCGTGCAGATGTGCCCGTGCACATATAGGAAGCCAGGAGTCTGAGGGGTTCGCTGGAAATGGTTCAAATTGTACGTGGTTCTTAGGCTCAGAGTCCACAGCCTTGTGAATTCAGGCAGCCCTGAGAAGTCTCACTATTCTGCCATGAGCTCAGAGGCAGAACCCTTTCTTCCCAGGCAAAACGCCTTCCCCTGCAGCCACCATTAGAACTTAAAACACACATGTAGACAGGCTTTCACTGTGTCTTCCTGTCTGGCTTGGAATTAACCGCGTAGCTGACTCTGAACTCTCAGAGATCCTCCTGCCTCTGCCTCCTGAGTGCTGAAATTAAAGGCGTGCACCACCATGTCTGGCTTTTTACTTTTTTCCTTAATGGAAACAACCACATTCTTCTCTGATGATGTCATTTATGTTCACTGTAAAAACTTTTAAGTAATCCAAAGAAACTTTGATGTATTTTTTTCTGATGGTCTCAATGTAAAACATTTTGGAGAAACAGAAAAAGAAGGGAAGAAAGTAAAAACTAGAAACACATTATCATCCTGGTTGGTGATTTAATACGTGTCGCTCTGTGCATTCGCTCTGTTCTGAATGTTTATACATTTCAAAAAGCGAGTTATGTTATATATGAAATTCTACATTGCAAGTTTCCCTTAATTTTAACATCTAAAGCATATCACATGAAATTAATAACTATTAGCTGAGTGGATGGATGGATGGATGGATGGATATGGATGGGTGATGAATGAATGAATGGGTGATGAACGAATGAATGGGTAGACATGGAAGGGTGATGAACAAATGAATGGGTAGATATGGATGGGTGGTGAATGAATGAATGAATGGGTATATATGGATGGGTGGTGAATGAATGAATGGGTAGATATGGATAGGTGGTGAATGAATGAATGGGTAGATATGGATGGGTGGTGAATGAATGAATGAATGGGTATATATGGATGGGTGGTGAATGAATGGGTAGATATGGATAGGTGGTGAATGAATGAATGGGTATATATGGATGGGTGATGAATGGATGGATGAGTGAATTGATAGTTGGATACATAGATGGGTGGATAGAATGAATGGATGGGTGGGTGGGTGACGCATGAGTGGAAGGGTGAACAAGTTGATAGTAGCTTTGATTATAACTCCGCAGAATGCAGAAGGGTCACTTCTTTTTATGTAAATAGCACTACAATCAATTTCCTTATACCTAAACATTTGATTACCTTCTTGATTATTTCTTTAGGGAAATTTCCTAGAAGGAGAACTAATGTGTGAAAGGATATGGCTTGATTGAGACCCTCAGCGAAAATTGTTAAATTGCGATTTGGAAAGGCTGTGCCAATTAGTGCTCCCGTAGACGCTATAGTGGGATGCCCTTCTCAGAACACTTTGCCAGACTAACTTGCGTAATTTGAGAAACTTTGATAATTTGATATCTGTTTATTTAAGTTTGAATTCCTGGCACCTATGATCTCAGTATGCAGGAGGCAGAAGCAGCGAGCTGACTTGAGTTTTAAACCAGCGGGGATATATAACGAGACCCTGTCTCAAGAACATTAATTAAAGGCTGGGCGTAGTGGCACGTGCCTCTACTCTCAGCACCCAGGAGGCAGAGGCAGGAGGAGCTCTGTCTACACAGCAAGTTTCAGGAAAGCCAGGACTACATTTGGGACTACTGCCTCAAAAAAATTAATTATTTTGGTTGAATTTTTATTACTAGTGCATTTGAACATTTCAATGTGATTATTTCTGCTTTGTTTTAGAATTTGTAAAGATATAATTTCTAACAACAGAAACTTTTGTATCTATATCAATTGGGAAAATAATATAGTTGTTATCTGTATTGTCTGGATTGGTGGGTGGGTGAATAGACAGATTGGTTAGATGGGTGGGTGGGTAAGTGGATGGGTTGGTTAGTTGGATGGGCTAGTAGGTGGATTGCTTGGTTAGGGGTGGGTGGGTAGGTGGATGGGTTGGTTGTTAGGGAGAGTGTCTAGAGACATTTTCAGTAGAAGGCTGCCTTGCTGGTGTCCTTCAGATCACAGTAGAATCTACCCTGTCCATCCCAAATCACCAGTGCTCCCTTGAGCCAAGCTGTGCTCGGTGCATACTTCATCTTTTCCCGAATGCCTGGAAACTAGTTATGACTTAGTTTGGAGGCTCAGGCCTGTTTGACATCAGACCATTTGTCCATCCTTCTGTTCTGAAGCTCATCCAAGAGGCAAAAAGCTCATCAGTAGGGAAGCCAGCCCTGTCTCCTTTCCTTCCATCCCTCTATCCATCATCCATCCATAAATCCATCCATTTATCAACCCTATCCATCTGTCTGTTCACCTACCCTCACCTATCAATCACATTCATCCATCCACCTACCAGTCTATCCATCTGTTTATCAGTCCATCCCCTCATCCACCCACAAACTCATCTATTCATACATCCACGAATCCATCCATCCACCTAGCCACCAACCAACTGATCCATCTATACACCTAGCCACCAACCAACTAATCCATCCATCCACCTAGCCACCAACCAGCTAATCCATCTATACACCTAGCCACCTACCAACTTATCCATCCATGAATCCATCCATCCATCTACCCACCAACCAACTAATCTATCCATCCAGCTACCCACCAGTCCCTCCACCTACCCCACCCACACAATCACCACCTCATTCCCGTGGTCACATTCACGTGGCATGTGGTCACAGAGGCTTTTCCTTACGATTACACTTGCTTTGTGTTTCTGTTAGGCTAAGCCTAAATCAGCTCTGTGGTTCTCCCATGCAGGATGAATCCCCTGGGGGCCAACGGGAGGCATGCACAGAGGGCATGGAGATGGGATACAGAACATTAGCTTTGGATTCCTGGACTACTGCTGTCAGGACCTTTCGAAAGAATTGCAGTATGTTTGGCAAGGGCTGAGGGTGCAGTCTGTGGCTGAAACACTGTGTTTTTCACTGAATAAGTCAAGCTAGCCTGTCTGGGATCAAATCCATGGAAGCTGGACAATCCAGCAAACTAAAACAGCATGGGTGGTGACAGCGACGTTCTAGAAAACAGTATTCTCATTGTTTTCATCAGGAACGCTCCCCAACAGCAAACTCAGAATCGAAATGAGGAGAATGTGTAAGAAAACACGCAACAGTTTTTGGGTGTTTGGGCACAAACTCTTTTTCCCTTCCATCAGTTAGCTCCGCAGTGGGAATGTGGCCCCTCACTTTACCCTCTGTCCTGTCGACTGGTGAGGATGGAGAGCCTGTGCCACAGACATCTGAGGGCATCATCGGTGACACACTGGGATTCAGCGTGAAGGTTTATCTACATTTTCCTACCTATTGCTCCCTTGGCTCTTAACTTCCTAAACCTATGGTCCATGCCGCTTACTTCTAGGGATCTCTGGGTATAATACAAGTCCTTTGTGACCTCATTTCTATGTTTGAGTCTTAACAACCCTAAGAAAAACAAACCAGAGTACCCTTAAAACATCCTTTCCTCCCTTTCCCTCCCCTCCTCTCCCTCCCCTCCTCTCCCTTCCCTTTCCCCCCTGATTTCTGTTCTTCCCTGCCCTCCCTCTCTTCTTCCCCTTACCTTCTCCCTTTTGTCCTTCCTTTTATCCCTCCCTCGCTGCCTTCCAAGGACTCCCTATGCAACTCAGGCTGACCATGAACTGGCAATCCTCCTGCCTCAGCCTCTTCAGCGCTGTCATTTTCCGTCTATGACTAAGTAGACTGCTCTTAGGGGCTTTCCTTGAAATAGGTGCCCCCATCGTTGGTGGTTGTGCCAATTGAGTGTTTAGGTCAGGTGACTTCAGAGTACCCCAAGTCCCTCGCTAACTTTAATCTTTCATTTCTACTTTTAACGTATATCAGCATTACAAATAACTCATTTGCATAGAAGCTCATCTCCACAGCCACTGGCTCTAGCAACTCTCTTCTCCGGGTGGAGAGGGTAGGGGAATGGAGACCCAGGGCAGAGCCTGACACACAGTAGGGGCTCGCGTGTGGTCTAGATGGCGTGGCTAGGCGTGTGCCTGGCACCTAGAGCGCGTGCTTATCGCTTCCAGCCGTCTTCAGCCCTTCTGGAATCCTGCTGTGCGTGGACCACTTCACACTCTGGAAGCCCTTCAGGAAGGCTCTTGTCCACGTCTCCTGGCCTGTGAAGTGCTGTACTTGTGCCCAGGCTCTTGTCCAAGGCCCCTCAGAGCACGTTATAAACATTAGCCACGTAAATAGCCTGCTTTGTGTGTGGCAGGTGGGGCGTGATTCACTGAGACCGAACCTGTTCTGGAACTGAGTAGAAAGTTTAAACACAGTCAGAGACCTCCGGGGCCACTGGGCCATCTGCCCAGTGACGTCCACCTGGCGGCTCAGGACGGAGATTCCTGGAAGATTCCTCCACCCCCACTCCTCCTTTCTCACAGACCAGTGCCCTGGAACCGGCGCTGGTTTTGCTTTGTTGGCAAAGCTCACTGAACTCAGCGCTCGCTCATGGCTGCCAGGAGGTTCCACTGCGCGGATTTATCAAGCCCCACTTAGCAGAGCTGTCGGAAAAACCTTCCTCAGGATCCACTCCGGTCCTGGCATTGGGGACATGGGCAGAGGAGGTTGGGGAGAGGTCAATGGCTGTGACAGAGGAGCACTTAGCTGAGTACAGACAGCACCCAGGGCTTTGGGAGGGGAGGAAGAAGCATGAGTCAGCTTCTCAGAGGCAGGATGAATTTGGATAATCAGAGCTCTTTAAACTGTAACTTCCAAACCCCGGCTCAAACAGGCTTAAGCCACAAGGAGAAAGCCTAGGTTTATTGAACAAACAAGTCCGGGAATAGGGTGGCTTCAGGCCCAGCTGGATCAAGGGGCTTACATGATAATTCCAATTCTGGGTTCTGTCTCTCTGTGTGCTGACCTCAGTTCCTCCAGCCCCATGTGGCATTTATGCCACTTGAGAGTAAAGATGGGAACCGGAAATCCTTTGTTCAGTGTCGTCCCCCCCCCCCGCCGTTAACTGTGTTTGCTCAAGCAATATTTGCAAAGTGGTGAATAAGTCAGCGTTGTTCCTTGTATCTGGCAGGCTGACTTACATAGGTGTCAAAGACACATGTCCAAAGATGCTCATGGACCCATAAGACTGGACGAAGCTTAAACCTCCAGTGGCGGGCTGAAAAAGTAAACCACACACGGTGGTACCCATGCAAAGGAAACCCGTTTAGCCTCAGGAGTTATAGATGAATGTTGGCCGTGCTCACCTGGCGTGACCTGCCATTCCCGAGGGACATTTGGACATGGGAGCTGCATCTTCTGGAGAGGATTAGTGGAGACACACAGCAAACCCCACACAGCGTTCAAAGGGTGCAGTGTGAAGAAACAGGTGCTTGGCCAGAGCCACCCACATCCGTTACTTGTTCCACCTCAGCCCCCTCTCATGACCGGGTGGAGGGCATCTCACCAAGCCTGCCATGTTGAGAAATACTTTGAAGACCATCCACTCTTGAGGTTGCTCAGGGAAACAGGACTAGCTGTGTGGATGTGGGTCCTCAGGGCGGCCTTCTCAGAGCATTTAATCCAGAGGGGTTTTGAGGTTGGATCTTAGAAGAATTTTTGGCCTTGAGTTTCACCTCCTGAATTTCCATAGTGAAGTTCCACAGGGTAGGGGTGGGGGTGCTGGAAACAATAGAATCTCACCACTTCACAGTCGTGGAGACCCCAAGTGTGAGATGGAGGTGTTAAAGAAGCCTTTCTTCCTCTGAGCCTGTACCTCATCCTATCTTGCTGCCTACTTGTTGGCTTGGCTCTGGAACCCTGACCAGAGACTTTGAAAGACTCTAGAAAGGACAGACACACAGACACGCAGACACGCACAGACACACAGAAAAGCTGGGCTCCGTTGGGCTGCACTCACTTTGATGGACTCATACCAACGACTGTGAGCCACCAGGGACCTCAGCTTGTTGATTAGGTACAGCAGGAAGGCGAGGGAGGCGGTGCTCAGAGCTATAAACTCCGGCGAGGCAAAAGCAGCACTTGCTGGTTTTTGTGCACACTGGTCAATTTACTTGACTTGGACCTTTGAGGAAGGCTTTGCTGTGTCTTTGAGCATCACCCAAAGGCTTTTCCACTCCCATGAAGATGAGGCATTGGAATCCTTGACATGGCTATGCCCATATCAACACCACCATTTAACTCAGGGCTTCCTCCACTCCCCACAGAATTGTAGAGCTCCCCTAGATCAACAACCCAGAAGACACAGCATAACAGTTTGCCGAATGGGTGAAATGGGTAGCTAGATGGATGGATTTGAAGAATTGACAGGGTGGGTTGATTCGATGGATGAATTAATAAGTGGATGGGTGAGCGCATAGACAATTCTGGTGGGTGGATGGGTAGGTGGGTGGGTGCACAAGCAGATTCAATGTATGAGTGCATAGACAAATTCAGTGGGTGAATGGGTAGGTGGATGGGAAAATGGATGGATAGATGGATGGATGGGTGCATGGGTGAGTGGATGGATGTGTGGATTAGTGGGTGGGTGGATGGGTAGATGGATGGGTGGGTGGGTGGGTGGATGGATGAGTGGATGGACGGATGGATGGATGAGTGGGTGGGTGGGTGGATGGACGGATGGATGGGAAGATCAAAGGATGGATGGAAAGATTAGTGGATGGGTGGATGATAGATTGACGGGTGGATGGGAGAGTGGGTGGACATACTGATGTATGCACACACCGGTGGAGGTGAATCGATGGCTACCATCTTGATCATTGCTCAGCCTCAAGGACAAATAGGCTCCCAAACAGTTCACATGGTTTGACTTCCTGGTTTCTAAACCACTCTCTCTTCCAACAAAAGGGAGCCGGTGCTCATTTGTCTGGTGAATTTCCATTCTGTTTCTGCTGTTTGCTGTGCAGAGTGGGGAAGTCCCATCTCACTAGGTCTGGGGTTCCCTCCGTGAGCGAAGAATGACTTTGATGTGGAAAGAGTCCTTCTAGCTTCCTGCAGACAGCCTGTGCATTTGGTGGCTGGAAATGGCTGGGCCAGTTCTCCTGGGGCATCCTACCCACTCTGCAGAGAAAGGCAGCTCTCCTACTGTGTCTTATTCCAAAGCAGAAGAAAGCAAACCCGGAGAAAGGCGGTTTTGCTCTGACTATCTGAGTATGTTGCCCCTGGGGACTGCTGCTCTCAGCCCACCTCCGCTTCAGAGCTGGGCTGTGCCCCAAGGGAGAGCATCCCGCAGCTCCCTGAGGGAATCCTGGCTTCCCCTGCCCCCCTTTGCTGTTACCCTCAGGTTTCCCTAGAAAGGGAGCCAGCTCAGCAGTCAGTCTCAGAGGGAGCCACCTGCACTAGCCGGCAACCGGGTGCCATTAGCTGCCCAGCCTGCCGCAGCCCAGTTCTCTGGACCAGAAAGACCTTGGCGCCCAGCGTTGCCGCGGCACCTCTCCCTCAGGTGTCTGTCCCTGGGAGGTTAAACTCCATAGTTTGCTGGTTGCTTGAGCAGAGATCTGATTTCCCGCTGCCTCTGCCTCGCTCTCTGTGGGGTGCTGAGCAAGAACAGACAAGCTGCGAGACGGTTATTAATATCCCCACTTCACAGAAGAAAAAGGGAGGCTGGGCCCCATCTCCTGGCTCCCTTCTGCGCAGGCAGCCAGGAAGTGGCAGAGCCGGGTGCCAGCCCGGGGCTTCCTGTCCTCAGGAGACCTCACCTGTGCTCCCTCTTTTCTCTCGCAGCGATTCCTGAGAACCAGGGGATGGCTCGGTAGATAAAAATCTTGCACAGTGCAGTCATGAGGGCCAAAATTCGGATTCTCAGAATTCATGTGAAAGCCAGACCAGCTTCCGTAATCACAGCCCTGGGGAGGGAGAGACTACGGGTGTCCACTGCGCGCTGGCTGTCTGGACTAGCTGAGTCAGGGCTCCCAGCTGAAAGAGAACCTACCTCAAAAGATAATGTGGACAAGGTTCAAGGGGGACACCCATCGCCATCTTTGTTTTTCCACGTGCGTGTGTGTATATGTGCACAGTCAACCCCCCCACAGGCACCCCTACCTATGCATGTGAATATGCATACAGACACGACACACATATATACACATGCAGAAGAGGGAAAAGGATAAAAGCCAAGCGGTTCGTACAACTCGGACCATTTGGCTCCTGCTCCATCAGCTGCCTTTGGGCTGGATCAGAGAGGCGGGATCCACATGTTCAACTATATGTCCCTGTCATTGGCTTTGTATATAGATGCGCGTTATCCTGGCGTGTGGTTCAGTATCTTTTGTCTCTTTAAGACCGGCATCTTCATGTGTGGTGTTGAAGGGAAGGGGCTTGCGGAAACTCTCCTGGGAGCAATCGTCCCCATCATGGAATGATAAAAGGGTTGCTTTAACTGAAATAGAATTGTAAGCAGTGGCTAGATTTAAGCACAGGGCCTATCATATGTCAGAACCTTAGAGCAGGGGGTTGTCTATGTGGGCAGAGCATATATAAATGTATGTATAATTTATGCAATATTTCTCCTATTCACGCTCTCTACTTAAGCTATCCATTAAAGCCCATCACATTAATTTAATTGAAAAATTCTGGGGGAATTGTATTAGCTTTTTTCCCATTAAATTAACATTACAGCCTTTAAATAGATGTCCTGCGTGCCCATTGTTGCTAACGAAATTATTATGCAAATAGAAGCCTGGTCTTTCTGGGTTTGGCCACCAGTGCCTTGCTTTTCTCCTCCCTTGGCCACTTTAATTCGATTGCCCTTAGCCCCAAGTGCCGAGGTTGGGAACTCGAAAGGGAAGGCCTGGGGAAACCAGGCATACGTGGCTCTGAGACCCAGGCCTCAGCCTGCAGGGCAGCTTGGCTCCGTGTTCAAGGCAGTTTTAAATGACTTGGCCTCACCTGTAGAAAAAGAAGAAAGGATAGGCACTGCCCTTTACCCCAAACCCTCAAATACACACAGTCCCACAAGCACACACACCAGAGTAAGTGTCTAAGAGCAAGGGGCTGGGGGTGGGAGGCTGCAACCATGTGCTGAGCTTGAATGAGAATGGGCACCTTGAATGCCGTGAGCAAAGTGTCAGAATCTCTGGAAAACAAGGAGCCACTGCACTGCATAGGAAGCTGGAGGTGGGCAAGAGGTTAGGGGCGCTGATGTGATCAGTGTTTGTTTACTCTCTCAACCTTCCATCCACCCACTTACTCACTCACCCATCCATCCATCCATCCATCCATCCATCCACCCACCCACTCACCCATCCACCCATCCATCCACCCACCCACTCACCCATCCACCCATCCATCCACCCACTCACTTATCCATTCATCCATCCATCCACCCATCCTCCGTCCATCCATCCATCCATCCATCCAGCCAGCCAGCCAGCCATCCAGCCATCCATCCATCCAGCCAGCCACCCACCCATCCATCCATCCATCCATCCATCCATCCATCCACTCACCCATCCATCCATCCATCCATCCACCCACTCACTTATCCACTCATCCATCCATCCACCCATCATCCAGCCAGCCAGCCAGCCAGCCAGCCAGTCAGCCAGCCATACAGCCAGCAATACAGCCATCCATCATCCATCCATCCATCCATCCATCCATCCATCCATCCATCCTTCCTTCCTTCCACCCACCCACCCACCTATCTGCTCATCCATCTGTCCACCTGTCTATCTGTCCTTCCATCCAGCTACCTGTCCATCCATCCATTCATCCACATAAAAAGTGTTTAGGGCTTATCTGTCTTTAGACCTAGCACTGAGGAAGCTGAGGGTCGCTGAGAATTCCAGGCCAGCCTGGTCTCCACAGTGAGTTCTAAGGCAGCTAGGACTATACAGTGAGTCTCTCTCTCTCTCTCTTACACACACACACACACACACACAGTTAGGAGGCTGAAGAGAGGGCTCACTGCTCTTTCAGAGGACCTGAGTTTGGTTCCCAGCACCCACGTTGGGTAGCTCACAATCATCTGTAACTCCAGCTTCTGGGAATCCAGTGCCCTCTTCCGGCTTCTGCGGGTACCTTCAGTCATGTGCACATGTTCACAGAAAAAGAGGTACATACGTACAGAATTAAAAACAAAATCTTTCTTTAAAAGTATTTAAAATAAAGTTGGCCTTCCACTTCCTTCCAGGCAGGATAGCCACTTGTTATAAATTGGAGTGGTGGTTAGGCCAGGCATGGTGGTACACGCCTTTAATCCCAGCACTCAGGAGACAGCACTCAGGATAGATTTCTGTGAGTTCGAGGCTGGCCTGGTCTACAGAGTGAGGTCCAGGACAGGTTCCAAAAGGCTCCAGAGAAACCTTGTCTTGAAAAAAAAAATTGGAGTGGTAGTAACTGTCAGTGATCCCAACATCCTGGCAGAGGCAGGAGGATTAGGAGTTCAAGGCCAACCACTTCTACGTAGCAAGTTTAGGGCTAGCTTGGGCTATGTGAAGCCCTGTCCAAAAAAAAAGAACCTGGAGTGGGGAGAGGCGATTTATTATAAATGTTTCCTTATTGTTTTATTTCTTTGTAAAAAACATAGAAAAACACTTGGAGGATTTGATAGTCTTTCGTTTTAATACAAATGGGACCACAGCAGCTTCCTTTCTATTTAATAGGCTGTTGTGAGCTTTTCCCCAGCCACACACTCTTACAGATCAAGCTGTAGTTTTCAATGGGCATGCTTGTCTTCCTTTATATAAATACATCCTGGTTTGCTCAGCCATCTCCTGTTCATGGACACCCAGGCTGTTTCCAGGTCATTGTTTATAAACTGTTGCAAGCCTCATTGCAATAAGCATCTTTATATTTTTTATGTCTTTATATCCGGGCATTTTCATTTCCTGTGGATATATTCCCAGAAGCGGGAATGTGAAGTCAGCTTAAATAAAAATAAAAAATAAATAGAAAGAAAGCCAACAGTTGAGTTTCCACAGTGTTGTAATCAAGTCTGCTTCATCCACACTGCTTGGGGAACTAGGCTTCTTGACTCCCGGCCCCCAAATCCATGCTTCCGTGCAGTTTCCACTTTTGCCAATCTGAAAGGTTGAAAATAGTAGTTCCTGGCTCTCATCTGTGCCTTTTCCATGACAGGGAACATCTATCTTCTCATGGGCTTGTAGGCTGTTGGTGTTTGTCCTTCTGAGAGCCACAGCTTGGGGCTCTGGTCTCCTGGATTTGGGTTTTTTTCTCATTCATTTGTAGAACCCGTTTGTAAGATAGGGGTGAGAATCATTTACTAATTAGACAGCTGTCACTATTCCCTGCTTATGATACATGTTCCCATGGCTCTGTTTGATGAGAAACCATTCGTTCCTGCCTCCAGGATATGACTAAGGTCGTACCACCCCGCGCCTATCAGGATCTCAGCAGAAAGAGCACACAGAGGTTTGCTTAAAGTCATAGCTCATAAGCCTTCTCTAAATGAAGGGATCCAGACTGTTGCTTTTAGGGTTTCTAGGCAAATTCTTTTTAAGTTAGATTTATTTGTTTTACTTTATGATTATTTTGCCTGCAATTTGTCTGTGCACCATGAGCATGTCCGGTGCTTGTGGAGGCCAAAGAAAGGCGCGGATCGCTTGGACCTGGAAGTACAGATGACTGTGAGCCAACATGTGGGTGCTGGGAACTGAACCTGGGTCCTCTGGAAGAGCAGCCAGCATTCCTAACTGCTGAGCCAGCTCTACAGATCCCTCTTTTTTTCTTTTATTTTGAGATAAGATCTCAGTGTGTAATCCAGGCTGATTTCAAACCCCTCAATCCTCCTGATTTTTCCTCTTGAATGCTGAAATTCAAACAAAGTCTTTTTTATTTATTTGGGTGTATTGGTATGTATTTTTTATATGCAGTGCCCGGTTTCATAAGGACATTCTCATATAAGTATATAATGCATTTGGCCATGTCGAACAAATTGTTATTTTTCAAGACAGCCTGGGTTGACCTCCATGACCTTGAACTCCAGATCCTCCTGCCTGTGTTTGTGTGGTGTTAGGTGTTAAACTCGGGGGTCTTGACCAGATAGGCAAGCACCTTTATCAAGTGAGCCACTTCTCCAGTCACAAAGAAATGCGTGTGTGTGTGTGTGTGTGATGTGGTGTAAGTGATGGTCTGTGTATGTGGTGTGTATGTACGTTTGTGTGGTGTGTGATGAGTGTGTGTGTATGTGGTGTGTGTGTATTTGTGTGATGTGTATGTGATGAGTGTGTATGTATGTGGTGTGTATGTACATTTATGTGGTGTGTATGTGATGAGTGTATATGTATGTGGTATGTGTGGGGGTGTGTATTTGTGTGGTGTGTGTACATTTGTGTGGTATGTATGTGATGAGTGTGTATATGTGGTGTGTGTATGTGTGTGTGATGTGGTGTATGTGACATGTGTGTATTTGTGTAGTGTGTGTGGACATTTGTGTGGTGTGTATGTGATGAGTGTGTATGTATGTGGTGTGTGTGTGTGTTTGTGTGGTGTGTATTAATGAGTATGTGTATGTGATGTGTGTATGTGTGTGTGATGTGGTGTATGTGACATGTGTGTATTTGTGGACATTTGTGTGGTGTGTATGTGATGAGTGTGTATGTATGTGGTGTGGGGGGTATTTGTGTGGTGTGTATGTAATGAGTGTATATGTGATGTGTGTATGTGTGTGTAATGTGGTGTGTGTGTGCGCGTGTGTGTGTTTCAACAAGTCAAGTTAGGCTGACTGGCTAGCAACCCCCAGGGATCTGCTTGTCTCAGCCCCCCAGTGCTGGGTTCCCAGCTCATGCTTTGTCTGGGTCCTAGGGATTGAACTCGGGTTTCTATACTTCTAAGGTAAACACTTCACTGACTGAGCCATTCCCCACAGAAATTCCCAATAGAACTAAAACAGGGGTTGCTGACTGACCCCTGGTGGACGGCCACCTGCCAAGGGTCTCTTCAACCCCCTCCACAGTCGCCAAGCTCTGAGAACCAGTAATACAGCGTAGTTTGAGAAACATTGACCTGTTTTTTTTTCTCTCTCTTTTTTAAAGATTTATTTATTTATTATGTAATACAACATTCCATGTATGCCCGCATGCAGAGGAATCTCCTTATAGGTGGTTGTGAGCCACCATGTGGTTGCAGGGAATTGAACTCAGGACCTTTGGAAGAGCAGCCAGTTGTGCTCTTAACCTCTGAGCCATCTCTCCAGCCCCGACCTGTTTTCTCTTAATGGATTTAATCACCCTTTCCCAGCGCCAGGGAGTGTCAAGTAAGGTATCGACAAATGCTTAGTGAAGGAGAGACTCCAAGATCTTTCTGGCACACCTCTCTTTTCAGACAGACAACATTTTGATTCTTCTGAGATGAGAATGTTAGGGGCAGGTGTGATAACTCAGGGAGTGAAATGCTTGTCTTACAAACATGAGGGCTGGGTTTGGATTTCCAGAAAGATCTGCACAGAAATCCAGTCAGAGTGCTGCATTCCTGTCATCCAGTTCTGTCAGAGAAGCTGAGGCCAGAGGGTCCCGGAGAGGGCACAGGCCAGCTAGCCGGCCCTGTGCGGTGAATGTCCAGGGGAGGGTGCCTGAGGAAGGACACTGAAGGCTGTCCCCTGGCCTCTACCCACACTCCTAGGATCTGGACACAGATAAGCACGTGACCTTTATTTTTCCTCATAGACGATGACCTAACGGCAGCTATTAACCTGATGCTGGCTTCTGCTCAGGAGCCGCTCTTAGGCCTGGGCTCTGAGCTAGTGAGAGATGGGACCTACGGGCAATGAGGGGTCTTGTCTAATGTCTACAGAGATGACCCCCCAAAGACCTCAAAGGGTATACAGACACCTTTTTATCTTAGTGTGCTGACTAGTTTTGGGTCAACTTGACCCAAGCTAGAGCCATCTGAGAGGAGGGAACTTCAGTTGAGAAAATGCCTCCTTAAGATTAGGTTGTGACTTGGGCGGCAGAGACAGGAGGATCTCTGTGAGTTCAAGGCCAGCCTGGTCTACAAGAGCTAGTTCCAGGACAGGAATCAAAAGTTACAGAGAAACCCTGTCTCGAAAAAAAAAAAAAAAAAAAAAAAAAAAAAACAAAAAAAAAAAAAAAAAAAAAAAAAAAAAAAAAAAAAAAAAAAAAAAAAGATTAGGTTGTGGGTAGACCTGTAGGAAATTTTTTAAATTAGTGATTGATGTGGGAGAGCCCAGTCTATTGTGGGTGAGGCCATCCCTGGACTGGTGGTCCTGGGTTCTATAAGAAAGCAGGCTGAGCAAACCATGAGGAGCAAGTCAGTGAGCAGCACCCTCCCTGGCCTCTGCATCAGCTCCTGCCTCCAGGTCCCTGCCCTGACTTCCCTCAGTGATGAACAATAATGATAACGTGGAAGCCAATAAACCCTTTCCTCCTCAAGTTGCTCCGGCCATGGTGTTTCATCATAGCAACAATAACCCAAGCTCAGACACCTAGGTACAGACAGTGTGAACTCCTTGGTGATAGCCAGTTACAACTTGTTTGAAATTTGGGTTGACAAGTGTTCTTCATCCTTGTTTCTTTGGGACACTCATTATTCCTCTCTTAAAAACAAACAAACAAACAAATAAATAAATAAAAAGCTCAGACAAGTGTTCTTTTGCTTTTACATTTTTTTCTAGATTTATTTTTATTTTATGTGCATGTATGTGTGTTTGTGTGTATTATATGCCATGCGTGCATGGGTGTCCTTGGAGGCCAGAAAAAGTTGTCAGATCCCCTGAAGCTGGAGATACAGGTGATTGGGAACCACCTAATGTTCCCATTGGAAACTGAACTCCGTCTCTCCAGGCCCAACAACAGGGGTTTTAACAAAAGGTGTCTCAAGCAGGATATAGTGGTTTGAATAAGAGGCTCCCATTGGCTCCTAGTTTAAATACTTAATCACCAGGGGACAGAGATGTTTGGGAAGGACTAGGAGGTGTGGCCTTGTTGGCAGGAGGTGTGTCACTTGGGGTGGGCTTTGAGATTTCAAAAAGCTTGGCAGAGTCTCTCTCCCTCCCTCCCTCTCTCTTCCTGTGTTTTCTGTCTGGGGATCAGGATGTAAAGCTCCCTACTGCTGCTCTAGTGCCAGCCTGTCTGTTCCCCTCCTTGATGATCAAGGACCAAGCCTCTGAAACAAGACCCCAGTTAAATGCTTTTACAAGAGTTGCCTGGATACTGGTATCTCTTCATAGCAATCGAACAGTAACAAAGAAAGAGGAGAGATACAGCTACATCTTGCTTTGGAAAGGCAAAATCTTGCTCCTACTTCTGGTGAGAAAGAGAACTTAGTAACTGGAAAGATCAGCAGATGCAAGTCCCCACTAGAGCGTCCCTTGGTTCTTGTACAATAGCAGCCGGAAAAGCATCCTGGGTTCTTTCCTACAGGGCTTCTCAGCTTTTAACATGCTCACGTGGACTGTGTGTGGATGCCCCCTTTTCCTTTGGAATTCACATGGGCAAAGGGTCCCTGAGAATCACGTCCTGGATATTCCTGTTAGAAGAAGCTGACCTTGATAGTCTTAAAATCCATCTTTTGACAATACCAGACCCTGAGAGAATTATAGATGTCACGTGGTTTTGGCCGCTTATAGAATGGCAGGTATTGGAGATGGCCTGATCTGAAAGGAGAACAGAAACCTCAGAGCAGACTTCCTAACAACCAATAAGAACCCTTTTCATTGCTGGGTGTGGCCTGTAATCCCAGCAGTTGGTGAGGCAGGATGATCAGGAGTTCAAGGCTCTCCTTGACTCTATACCTGGATCCAGACACTATCTCAGGAAACAAATAAAACCCACGGGCAGCACATTGCTAACAAAAGCTGAACTTTCCCAAGCCCCAAGTTTGCTTGTGTCTAAAGTTGTGAGCAAGAGAAGATTGTAAGGGGGCTGGAGAGATGGCTCCGAGGTTAAGAGCATTGCCTGCTCTTCCAAAGGTCCTGAGTTAAATTCCCAGCAACCACATGGTGGCTCACAACCATCTGTAATGGGGTCTGGTGCCCTCTTCTGGCCTTCGAGCATACACACAGACAGAATATTGTATACATAATAAATAAATAAATAAATATTTTTTTTAAAAAAAGAGAAGATTTTAAGCTAAAATATCAGTTAAGCCAGGAGTGCCTTGAGGACCTGTGATGGAGTGGGAAAATGTCAGGAGGTCTTGGGGGAGAAGCGCAGATGGGTGGACCAAGCCTGGGTGAGACTGCCACCTGGAACAGCAGAGGCTCTTGGGGGAGGCCCTGTGGTTTGGAAACAGGAGTCTGTTGTGCTAGCAAAGAAGATGACGTGACCTTCGAAGGGCTGGGTGATTGCTGTGGGGATGGCTGGGTTCCTACAGGGCTTGCCTTGAAAGTTTGAGGACTCCCTCTGGTGAGTGAGTGTTGTAGTTCATGCAGGGGAGGAGACAGGTGTGTCCAGTCATCTTAATCTTCTTGTCACATTCCAGGCCAGGGAGAGACCCTGACACTCAGGATCAGGGGCCATTACTGCCACCCCAGGTCACAGAACAAGGGGAAGCCACTGGGTCCCTGCAGGCTTGCTTGGGAGTAGAGTCAGTTCCTTCATTCAGGAAAGGAATAATTGACTAAGCACCTCCCACAGTGTGGGCGTGGCCTCTTTTTAAAGCCCTGGTGGCCCTTTTGACACTTCCCTACAAGGAGACAAGGTTTCAAAGAGTCTTTCCCACTGGTCTGGGGGGCGGGGGACTTCGAAGACCCCAGCCCTCCACCTTGATACACTTGATGGGATGCTAGGAATGCAAGACACAAGGCAACATTATTCCTGGCATTAAGTCCTTTTGTTACTTTAGCTTCCTCTCCTCTTCCTCCCCCCCCATTTCTCATTCCCCCATTTCTTCCTCCCCATTTCTCCCTCCTCCTTTCTCCCTCCTTCTTTTTCCCTCCCCTTTCTCCCTCTCCCCTTTCTACCTCCCCTTTTCTCCTCCCCCTTTTCTCTTTCTCTTTTCTCCCTCCCCCTCTTGTACCCCATCCCTCCTACCTTCCCTTTTCCCCATCTCTTATTTTTTTCCTTTCTCCTTTCTCTCCTTTTCCACCTCCCTTCTTTCCCTTCAGCTCCTCTGCCCTACTTCCCTTTCCTCCTACTCCCCCCTCCTTCCTCTCCTTGTTACTCTTTCTTTCCTTCCTCCTGGGTCCTTTCTCTTCCTTCTTCCCCTCTTCCTTTCCATTTCTTCTTTCAAAATTGTCCTCCAGCATCCCAGGCCACTTTGATTCTCCAGTGTTGAATTATCTTCCTGATTTCTCACTGCCTCATTGGTCTATGTCCCAGACCTCAGATTCCCTATCTCTAAAGCCAGTGTGAACCGGCGAAAAAGAAGCATTGAGGGAAACTTGGAGCATTTCAGATGGACATTTTTGAAGGCAAGCATACAGGCAAACACACACCACACACACTACACATGCACACACACACCCTCCACACCACACACACACACACACACACACACTTTAGCCTCCTGGCAAAGTGGGAGCAATGGAATTCTTCGGAACAATTGCATGGAATCTCTTCCTGTATCTCCACACTTGATGGAATTAGGCTGTTTAACCAACTGCCCGCAGCCACCTGGACTCCCTCTCAAACACAACCACAGCATTCTCTTCCTGGCACTCAGCAGGAAAGGAATAGACAATTTTTTTCCTTCATGTGTTGCTCCTGGGACACAGGTTCAAGCTTGCCCTTCTCCACCAAGCCAGTTTAATTCTCTGGAACTCTTCCTTGAACGTCAGCAGCCCCAGGGCTTTGTGTGCATGAGCAAGCCCTCGACTAGCATTTTTGGCCCGATGAGAAGATTCTGCTGCTTCTGTGAGCCTACAAAGGGATTACTGTGAAGGGCTGCTGGAGGCAGAGCAACATGCCTGGGGAGAGGGAATCCGAAGGTCTAGAGGTTCAATCAGAACGCCAGCCCAGGGCTCTGAGTTCAAACCCCACATTACCAGAGGCTGTTGAAGTGAGCTCGCCTCCCTTTCTGGAACCGGCTGTTACTTCTGCAGTCACAGCTCTGGTCTCCTTTCTGGAAAAAGCAACATGATCTGAGGACCATTAGCCAAAGCAGCTTGCCCTCCTCTGACTAAGAGGTAAGCTCATTGTGGCTATGCCAGACAAGGTCTCTCAGAAATCAGGACTCTGTGGCCTTGGAGCAAATCCATCCAGGCATCTGGAAATTTCCCTGGACTCCCCTGGGTATCCAGAGAGAGAGCTGTGGCATTCTCTGTGTATTTCCAAGGCTGTTTGGCTATTACTTTTATGTTGTAAAATATCTCTAAGCCCTTTTAGCTTTGTGTCTGTCTGTCTGTCTGTCTGTCTCTGTCTCTCTCTCTCTGTCTCTCTGTCTGTCTCTCTCTCTCTCTCTCTCTCTCTCTCTGTCTGTCTGTCTGTCTCTCTCTCTCTCTCTCTCTCTGTGTGTGTGTTCAGGTGGAACACGGGGCCTCACACACGCCAGGCAAACCTTCTACCACTGAGTTGTACCCTAGCCCCTCTCTCTTACTTGTTTTTTCTTGCTTGCTCACACTGCTTTCATCTTCCCTCCCTCCCTCTATTCAAGTGAGCCAGTCAAATTCCGCCTCTGGCCAAGGTGTCTGCGCCCAGGACTGTTTGCCAGCAGAACACTAGCTACAGCAGAGGAGGGCTGTGATCTCACTCACTAAGTCCAGCCCAGCTTTCTGCCTGGAAAGACACTTGAGGTGCTGACATGGGGGCAGATCCCAGCAGAGAGCTCAAAGGCTGAAGAGGTTGGAGCTCGTGGGGCAAAATCTCAAAGAGTCACTTACTTAATAGTGCCACAAATTGGCACAGGGGACTCATGGGGTGAGAGACTGAGTGCCAAGTTGCTCAGGCACAGGGCAACTTGCTACAAAGCTGGCAGAGCGCAGCCGCTGGGGTGGCATGAGCCAAGCCATTCCAGGAGTTCTTCTGGGTCTGGGAACGTTCAAGTTCTAGCAAGTAGAACAGGAGCGATGGATTAAACAGCCAAGGCACTTCCTGGAGACCCTGGTGAGGCTATACCTTGGTGGCAGGGTTAAAACAGCCTTGGGGAGAAAAGACTTTTCTAACTAGAACACAACAAAGAAACAAGCCTTGGAAAGTCAAGTCGACTCCCTGCCTGAACAAAACTTCAAAGGAAAATCACTGAACCGGGTGTTCCCTCTTGTGACACTTCCAGGGTCCCGTCCGAGTGAAATGGCTGGTCACCTGGAGAAGCACAAAAGTGTGCCCTACAGGGAGCGTTGCCAGGCGGCACAGATGCCAAATGCCCACAGCCACTGGACAGAGGGCTTTGGAATGGGTTCACAAATAAGGCCAGAGGTGTGAAGAAGAGGAAGATGGGGAGACAAGTCAGTAAATGCTTGCTGTGCAAGCATCAGGACCCAAGTTCTGTTCCCAGTTCCCATGTGCAAGGAGACTGTTGTGCTAGAGAATTTTATGTCAACTTGATACACACTAGGGTCATCTTGGAGGAGGGAGCTTCAGTCGAGAAAATGTCTCCATGAGATCAGGCTGTACACAAACAAGTCTGCAGGGCATTTTCTTAATTGCTGACTGATGGAGGGGGGCCCAGCCCATTGTGGGTGGCACCATCCCTGAGCTGGTGGTCCTGGGTTCTATAAGAAAGCAGACTGAGCAGCCATGAGGAGCAAGTCAGTGAGCAGCACCCCTCCATGGCCTCTGCATCAGCTCCTGCCCCCAGGTTCCTGCCCTGTTTGAGTTCCTGCCCTCACTGCTTTTGATGAGGGACTGTGATATGGATCTGTGAGTGAAATAAACCCTTTTCTTCCCACGTCGCTTTGGGTCATGGCGCTTCATCGCGGCAATGGTAACCCTAACTAGGACAGATACGGTTGCGCTGCTCTGTAATCCCAAAGCTGTGGACGCAGACACGGGGGTCTCCGGGGCTCATAGCCAGGCAGGCTGATAGAATTAGCTCCAAGTTCAGCGAGTGTCTCGGGGGGCCGGAGAGACAGATGCATAACGTTTAGGAGCTCCCACTGTTCCTCCCAAGAACCCGAGTTCTATGTCAGCCCCTGCATTTGTCCGTCCACAACCACCTCTAAGTCCGGCTGTTGAAGGATCCAATCAATGACTGACTGCCTCTATGGGCTCCTGCCCACGTGCAGACACATATGTTATACTACATGTTACTAAATATACACACATTACTAAAATATAATAAAAATAGATCTTTAAAAATATGGTGGAAAGCAACTGAAGAAGCAGCTGGATGTTGACTTCTCTCCACGTGTGGGTGCACATGATACATACACCACATATGTGCGCGCGCGCGCACACATGCGCGCACACGCACTGGACTCCCAGCAGGGGTGGGATGGGTAGAGAAAGATACAAAAGCAAACACGGGAATGAAAAATGCCCACACCGTGTGGGGTGAGGGATACCTCAGGGGTGAGGTGCTTGCTACAGAGGGGTCCTCACTGGCAACTTTGGGGGAGTTCCACAGTAGGCACCATGTCCCTGGGGAAATGACTGGAACTTGTGAGTGAAAGAATTTAGAAACAGGCTGTTGGACGCCCATGGGAAATTTTATTAGAGTTTGAGAGAAAACAACGGCACTGTTTGAAATGTCAGCTGGGAAGAGGAGCGCGGAGGGGACGGAGGGAAGCCACGCCTTGACGCAGGCGTCGCGTTCAGCAAATGGAGGTCAGCACGTGGACACATGGTGGAAGTCACGCGTGGAAGGGGTCGGGGTCAAGGCAGAGGAGGCGTTAGAAAGCTCAAAGTGCCGCAGGAAATGCGCTTAGGCGTCAGCCATATCTGAAAGAGACACGAGGGGAGAAAAGTCCCTTCCGTTGCCTCTGGGCTCACACCTCTGCTCTGTCCTTCCCCAGCCTTCCGTGAGCTCTGGCTCACCAGCTGATAACTCACTCCTGGTGGAGCCCAGAGCAATCGAGCTGTCTTTCTCTGTGGATTCAACATCGAGTCACTCTGCTCAACTCATTCGGTCTGGATCACACACGAGTCAGAAAGCCCAGACTCTGGCCAGTGTGGATCACCCTCCCCCCCCCCACACCTTGTGTAAAATGGCTGGGGAGAGAGAGTCTCCCAGCACAAAGATGCTGAACAGGCAGAACCACAGACACTACCCTGGCTCAGCACTCAACAGTGAGAGCTCTGAGCCAGCCACCTGCAAACACAGGCTCGCTTCGTCTTTGCTGCTGTATAAGGAAGACTGTTTATTACTTATGCATTGTCCCAAGTCGTCCAGGCTAATCCGGAACTCACTAAGTAGCCAAGGATGACCTTGAACTTCTGCCCCCACCATCTTCCCTCTTGCCCAGAGCCGGAGAGAAAACCCAGGCCTTCCCCGCATGTGAGTTGGGGACTCTGCTGAAACTTTCTCAGTATTTTCCAGTACATAGACAGGAAGTGGAGAAACAGAGAGGTCATTAGTTTATGCTTGGCCACACAGCAAGTGCAGGGTCGAGTTGAGATCCAAAGCCACATCCTGGTTCCTATGGGGTTCCCTCCTCCTCCATCTCCCCTGGCCTGGGCGGGGACAGAGCTCCAGGCAGGATTCCTCCCTCGTGCAGGGAGTCCTCAGTGATTTTGTTCCTCACTCTGCCCCGCCTGGCCGTAATGTCTAAGGCCAGAGGAAAGAGAATTTTAGCAAGAAAAGATGTCATGGCTGCCTCAATGGGACTGAGGAAGAGAGCGAGGGATGGGGGTTGGAGGGGATGTGACCCAGTACTTGGACATCAAACTTTGCTAGTTTCTTGTAGCAATTCTGTCTCCAGTTGGTACCTCCATCTTCCCTTTAGCCTTCTTTCTAGGTGTCCATCTTCCACCTCGGTCTCTCAGGGACATGTCACTGGACTTGGCACCCACGGGGAATCCAAGAGGATCAACAAATACTGTGTTTTCCAAATATGGACCATTAAATAAGGTCCTATTCACAGGTTCTGAGAGATCAGGATACAAGTGTGTGTGTGTGTGTGTGTGTGTGTACGAAGTGTGTGTAGGGTGTGTGACAGTGTCTCTTTTATTACCTTGTATCTTTCTCTTTTGTTTTGCGGTTTTCGGCCCTTTTCTGGAAGGTACATGCTGCTGGCTTCTGTGGTTATTTTCGCCTAACAGCTGTGTTTCCGGCAAGCAGCTGAGGGGTTCTTCTGACTCAGCAAAACCAGAGTGGTAACTGTCAAGAAGCCGCTCAAGCGGGGCTAGAAATAAAGATGCTGGTCCTCCAACATCACCCACCCCAACCTACCCCCCCCCCCATCACTCCTTTCACTTCCTTCCCTGTGGGTATCTTTGAAAGCCTTCTAAAGTGCTTTTTAAAACCTGCCTCGACCTGTCTGCTCCAGACACGGATGAAAGTGGCCCTGGGCTAGGCTTCGCAAAAGCAGTAGGTCCTAGAAAAGGAGGCCTCCTCCTCCTCTTCAGCCTCCTTCTTCCTTTTCCTTCCTCCTCCTCTTTCCTTCTCCATCTCTTCCTCCCTCCTCCTTCCCAGCCTCCTTCCCCCCCCCCACCCCATCCTTGGGAGGCCTGAGTGCCTTCCCAAGGAGGGGGCCTTGTAGTGAAAGCAGGGGCAGTGGTCCTTCTGTGGCTTCCCAGGGTGTGACCTTCCTCAAGCTACTGCTCCCAGGAGCCTGGGGACATCCACCAGCATGCCTTTGGCTGATTTTCATGAGGGCCATTTAGCAGCTCGCTTCTCCCACCCACTGGCACAGGATTCTCACCTCTAACTTTAGACAGGAAGGGAATGAGAGGGGAAAGGAATCCCCGAGGCTCCTAGGAGTCTGCAAACTGCCAGGCGCTGCCCTCTGAGCTACGGTGCTGCTCTTCTGAGAAAGAAAAGGACAACTAATTTGCGCTCCTTCCTACGCATCCCTTGCAGCTGCGGATTGACTAACCGAAAGAGGCTGGCTGTCTCAGCCCCACGCGCAGCTTGTACCCAAGGAGCCTAGCTAACCCTTCTTGCAAGGGGCTTGCTTGTGCAGGTTCTCGGCTGGTGGGGGGGGGGCACTGGCGGCTCGAGGAGGATGCAGCGCTGTTCACTTCAGTGTGTATACTTGTTTCTTTTTCCCCATCCTGAAACAAGATGGCGTTGGGAAACGTTGCCCCATGGGCTTGGGTTCCTGGAATTTCTCACAAGGGAAAGGCTTGGGAACTGAAGCCAGCAGAGAGCTCCCAAAGCCGTTGGTTTAATGGTATGGTTTGTGGAAATAAAGAAGTTGCTGACAGGGCTTGAAGTAAAAGACTGGAACAGAGCGCTGAGCCCTGTGGGAGGGTTCCAGCCAGAGACTGGAGTTCCCGTCCTCTGTGACTATTGAAAGCCTCTGGGCAAGGAGTGTTCCCACAGTACTAGTGTGGTGTTGGCCTGGATGTGGAGCCCTCCGGGTCTCGATTTTGTTACCTGGAAGAGCAGAAATGAATCAGAGTGAACCCCCCGCCCCCCCCCCCCCCACCTTTCCCTTCTTCCCCACACCGGCTCCCTGCCCTTCCCCTTCCTTTCTTCTTTTCCAGGTCTCACATGGACCAGCTATCTCTGAACTCCCTGCGTAGCAGAAAGATGAGCACAGACTTCTCACTCCTCTGCATCCGATCCTGAGTGCTAGGATTACAGACCCAAGGGTAGCAGGCTTTGTTTTAGGCCACCAACCAACTCCCAATCATGACCCGGAGGGGAGACTTACTATTAGTTCAGCCTTAGCTTACGCTTGTTTCTGGCTACTTTTTTCCCCCTCTAACTTAAATTAACCTGTTTCTCTTCATCTATGTTTTGCCTCAGGGCTTTTGACCTTCCTTCCTTCCTGTCTGCTGGCTGGCCCCTGCCTAGGTGGCCCCAGGCACCTCCCTCTCTTTCTCTCACATTCTCTCTCCTCTTCTGTTTATTCTCTCTGCCAGCAAACTCCACCTCTCCCTCTCCTGTCTAGCTATTGGCCATTCCGGATGATTAGCTCAATCAGGTGCCTTAGGCAAGCAAGATAAAACAAATGCAGGTAACACATCTTTACAAAATTACGCAAAGACACCATAAACAAATGTAACACACCCTTTCACAGTTAAAGACATATTCTACAACATAAACAAATATAACGCATCTTTACATAGTTAAAGTAACAATTTCATAACTCCCAGGGCTTCGACCTGGCTAAGCAAGCTCTTTGCTAACTGAACCATATTCTCAGCCCAGAACTGGGTAGCCCGGGGAAAATAAATGACCCTCAGCCTACTTCCTGGTGAGCCATGATGGTGTCTGGTGAGCCTGCCTGTCCCACGACCACAGATCAACTTCTGTCTCCCTACTTTGCCCAAGATCTACGGGTCATTTTATTCTCAAACTCTGGCGGCAAGCAGGAGGCCCAGGTGTGGTCACCGTTTCCCACAGCCCTGACCAGAATGATGATGGGATGTCTGTGGGACTCTGGCTGGCATAATGGAGCCAACTTCAGGAACTCCTGGGAGGAAAGACATCTTACGATTAGATTTCCGAGAGGCAGGTCTTATGCTCACATTGTTTTACAGAGGGGAGAACTGGCCTGAAGGTGAAGCCAACACAGAAGCAAATATGGAGAGGCTGCAGGCTGTCACAGCACCGCTTTCCAGACCTGCCACCACCAAACCTCTTCCTCACTTTGGCCCTCAGAACTATATTATGGGGCAAGGCCCTTATTTGGGGGGACTGAGTGCAGAGCCCAATGATAGAGGGCTTGCTGAACATGTGTGAAGCCCGGGGTTTCAATACCAAAAAGGGGGAGGGGCATATTAAACTCTAAACCAGTAAATCCAAGATGCGATTTGCATTGCTCTCCCCACACTCCGCACAACGCCTGGAGTTTCTGCGGGCGTTTCTGCAGGTAGCCAGTGACTCTGGAAGTCAGATAGCACCCCAGCAGGCTCTCTCCGGGTCACTGAAAAGAACCAGCTCCCCAGAACCCATCCAAAGTGAGGACAGAAAAACGGACTTGGGGTGTAGCTTGGGGAGCTAGACACACCTCAGAGTTAAGAGCACTTCCTGTTCTTGCAGAGGACCCAAGTTTGATTCTCAACACTCATATTGGGCAGCTCAGAACTTTCTCTAAGTTTAACTTTAGGGGATCTGGTTACCTTCCTATAGCCTCCTTGTGCTATATAGCACATACATGTGATACCCCCCCACACACCAGTTTAAAAAAAAAGGAGGACCGAACCTCTGGGTTTCTGGGCTATAAAGTTTGTGCCTATGCCCAGCTCTGCACCCATATGAATTTGGCTTCTGCTACCTCTGTGCCCTTCTCCTTAAATGGAGTCATGGGATAGCACCCTTCTCTTGTGCTCACAGCCCCCAGGTGCCTGCTCAAAGACCAACTGATCCTACCCTGCCCTCTCAGGCTCCCTCTCCTCTGTGGTCACCAGGAGATTAAGCGTCCCTGCTGTGCCTTCGCTCCAGGATCTCATGCCACCATCACCATGAACTTTCCTTCTTGGCAAAATTTGGAACACACTTGAGCTCTCCCCACCAGGGGTCCTGTTTCTGCACTTATGTTGATTGCGTGCTTGAGGTCTCTCTTGGGTCTCTGTACTATGGCTTTTACTTCCTTCTACTCTTAACCTTCTCGCTGCCTCTTGCGGTCAGCGACTCTGGTAGCTTCAAGGGAAATGCTTCTAGCCCATTTTCCTGGCTTGGGAAACAGTGTTACTCTGAGAGGGAATGGAAAGCCAGTGTTCATGGACCGCTTGTCCATCTCCGTGTCCTTCCTGCTGCCTTTGAGTTTCACTACGTTCCTAAGCTCTTCTGTGCTGATGCAGGCAAAGCCAGTGGTTTGGGCCCCAGTTCTGTCTCCTGTATCCTATCCAACAACTGCATATATCATTTCGGGTTATCTGTCTTCCCTAGTCACGGACATGGAGGTCACCTCTCAATCCTTCCTAGGGCACCACCATCATCCTGAGTGATCCTTGTGACCCGCTGCAAATGTCTCGAGAATGCACACCTCTGTATGGAAGTCCTAACCCAGGGCCTCAGGATGTGACCTTGCTTGGGCACAGGATGTAACTTGTTAAGGTGAGGCCAGGTTGGAGGCCAGAGAACCTACACTCTAACTCATTACTGTCCTTGGAAGGAAAACAGCGCAGCAGCAAGCCAAGGGATACTGGTGATCGGTGGCCATCACAATCACGGGGTTAGGGAGGAGCAATGGAGGATTCTACTCAAAGACCCATGGGAGTAGTTCCCTCCCGACATGGATTTTTCCAAATGTTTGGAACTCAGTTTTTTTTTTAATCAGTCAGGGCTCTCTAGAATTGATAGGATGAATATATACATTAAAATGATGTATTAAATCAGCTTACGTCAAAATAGTGACCACAGATGGATCACACCTGAGGGCCTGAGAACCCAGTAGGTGCCCAACCCTTTAGCTGGGTGCCCCAGCATTTGGGATAGTCCCACAGTGGCTCTCACTAGAAAGGCTGAGAACCCAGTGTTGCTCAGTCCATGACACTGGGCCCCCAGCAGTCCAATCTGGCACTGAAAACCTGGAAAGTTTCTGAAGAACCTCTGGTCCGTGGTCAACGATGGAAGCCTGAAAGGGCTTTTTCTGATGTCACTGAAGGAGTCGGCAGCAGCAACAACAGAGTAAACCAACTCAGTGGCAACATAGAAGATGACTAATCGCCTATCCATCCACTCATCTGTTCATCCACCCATCCACCTATCCATCCATTCTCCCATCCATCCATTCTCCCATCCACCTATCCATCCATCCATCCATCCATCCATCCATCCATCCTCTCATCCATCCTCTCATCCATCCATCCATCCATCCTCTCATCCATCCATCCATCCATCCATCCATCCATCCATCCATCCTCTCATCCATCCATCCATCCATCCATTCTCTCATCCATTCATCCATCCATCCTTTCATCCATCCAGTTACCCATTCATGTGTACATCTATGCAAATATCATCTATCCATTGCCTATCATCTATCTATCTATCTATCTATCTATCTATCTATCTATCTATCTATCTATCTATCTTCTATCTATTTATCTATCTATCTTTTATCTATCTATTTTCCATTTATCTATCCACCCACCTAGTATCTATCCATCCTTCCATCTATTCCTCTATCTACTCATCCATCATTAATCCATCCATCCACCTTTCCATTCCTAATCTGGTGCTAGGGTAACAGTAGTAGTAGTAGTAATAATAATAATAATAATAATAATAAAAGCAAATAAAGAGGCCTTCTGTGTTGAGGAACTCATTGTCGGTGAGGGGAAGCCAGGCATCAAACTGATCATGAGAAGCTCCAGGCCTATGGGCGGGAGACCTGACGGCAGTGGTCCTAAGGATCCTGAACATCTTCACTGCACAGTGATGCTAATGCTGGGGTCAGGGTAAAAATGGAAGCTTGCAGATGGATGCCGAACCCCACCTTCAGCAGGCAAGTGCATGGTCTGAAGAAGGAAAGAAGCTGGCTTCCTGGTGTGTAGGGGAGGAGGAATGGTCCTGGGTGTGGCTTTATAACTGCTGAAACCTCGGTGTCCCTCACAACAGATTGGGACTAAGAATTTGGTTCCAACACTGTGACTCACTTTGAGGCCAGCCTGGTTCTGTGTTTGTGCCAACCCCCACTCCGCAGAAGGGGTGAGAGGCAATACAACTCCCCCAGAAGGACTTGAAGGTCCAGAGAGGGAACTCAATTCTGTAAATCCATTCATTTTTGCTATTATTCAAAAGTCCCACAAATTCATAGCACACAAAGTAGAAAAGGGTAATGGTTTCATGTTCCAAGCCCCGGGTCTTAATGGCTTAAGTCTTCCTGGGTCGAGGAGCTAGGATGAAGCTATAAATGGTTGTCTAATTCTGTCGAGTTCACACTAGAACTCTGCAGGCAGCAAGATGGGCTGCAGCAGAAGTCACAGTGGAGAAACTGCTCCCCAGGTCACTCAGTGAGACAGAGAACCTAGGCCAAGTGACAGGCTTCCCGCCTCTTGGCCCACAGGCAGGCTTGGTGTAGCCACACCATCAGGTATGGAACTTCACTCTAACTGGGAAGGCCGGAGAGTTGATTTCTTCCACATGGATCCATAGAGTGGAGGAAAACACTTGAACTTAGAGCTTGTTAAAGGGGTGGTCTGTTGTGCAGACTGTGAAAACAGTCAGCTGCATTTCCATCCCTCTTGGGGTGGAGAGGAGGGAGGGAAGGAGAGAAAGAGAGAGGGTGGGAGGGAGAGAAGAGGAGGGGAGAAAGAAGGGAGGGAGGAAGAGAAGGAGAGGGGGAGGGGGAGGGAATGGGGAGGGAGGGAGAGAGAGAGAGAGAGAGAGAGAGAGAGAGAGAGAGAGAGCAAGCACACCCCATCAGGGCTAAAAGAGCCTGCCTGAGATCCATCCACTCAGGGTTGTCAATAACTGGGCTTTACGGATGTGCAAATTCGCAGGGCCGTATTTTAGAGCCTCTCCATCGATCGAACTATCACTTCAGCTCCATAGCTCATAGTCGGAAAGCGGCCTACAGACACCCCGCATGGTGACGCAACCCTCTGTGTTCAGGGCACCAGATTCCATTAGGAGCAAGGCTTGATGGATGGTCCTGATGTTGTGATCCTGCTAAGCAATTACAGTACCATCCTATTAGTGGGAGGACCCCCGAACAGCTCTCTCTCTCTCTCTCTCTCTCTCTCTCTCTCTCTCTCTCTCTCTCTCTCTCTCTCTCCTGTTCAAGCAAGGCTCTGAGTATGAGGAAGATCTGGGAGACCCACTAACTGCAGGTGAGCAGGTCGGAGGAGCCAACCTTTTGGGTTACAACAAATTGTATCTCAACAACCCTTAGAAGGTCACAGGTTCTCTGCATGGTCTCACCTCAGCAAGCATGGAGTCAATTACTGAGCTCTGGTGGGGAGATGCAAGGGTCTCCAGATATAATTCCTGTCTCAGGGAACTTCTGACCCTCTTAGGAGGGGAAGTTGATGGCAGATCCTAGAGAGAGGGGTAATGCAGAAACCATCAATGGATCAGCAGTCAGCCGCATGGCAGCCGGTGCCTATTGCCAGCAAACTAAAACCAAGATCAAACGAACTTTCACAGGCTGAGGCATTAGGGGATCTTTCCTTCCTCACCAAGGGAGATGTCACTAGCTCATGACATCTGCTAAGGCTTAAATTCTAATGTCACAAACTGGTGGATACGGCCTTTATAAATGTAGTCAAACAAGGCCAGTGTTCCCCTTCTCCTCATCCTCATCCTCCTTTTTCCAATACTGGGAATTGAAGCCATATCTCCACACAAGCCAGGCAGGCAATCTACCGCTGAACCCCAGCCCCCCTCTCCAATTTGATTTTGAGGCAGAGTTTCACTAAGTTGGCCTTGAACTTTGATCCCTCTGCTTTGGCCTCCAGAGTAGCTAGGAATAAAGGCCTGAACTACCAAACTTGATGCTTCCTTAAGGAGGTGGGGAGATTTGAGCAGAGACTGTGGGGGGACACCCGGTGGGGACAGAGATGCCAACGCTGCCCCCTGAAGCATTCCACTCTGAAGGGAATGTGGTCCTGCCGCACCTGGATTTCAGAGTTCTGGTGACTGGAGCTGTAAGAGAATGAAGTCGTGTCAGAGCCAGCCATGCCAGGTGGGCGGGGCTGGGTTCAGGGCCTTACCCTGGCCCTCCCCATGGCATTCTGGGCAGCTCCTGCCGGCTCCATCCTAGTGGACACTTGCTTGTTGTCCCTACTCTAGGAGTCCAGAGAGCAGCTGAGCCAAGGTCCTCGGGGAAATGGGAGAGGCTAGGTTTTGAGGAGCAGGGATGCCTTAAATGGGGGACACATAGTGACACAGGTCATGTGATTGAATTCATCTCTATCTCCACCTGTGATAAGAGGGAGGTCATCCAAGGTCAGATCTGCTTTGTAGACACACTGTGGAAAGTATACATACACACACACACACATACACACACACACATGCTAACATGCGCGTGCACACACACATGCTTATTCACACACATACACACATGCTTACGCACACATACACACACACATGGTTACGCACACACACATGTTTACACACACTTGCTTACGCACACATACACACGCTTACACACACATACACACGCTTACGTACACATACACACGGTTACACATGCACACACATGCTTACGCGCACACACACATGTTTACACACACTCGCTCATGCACACGCATGCGGAGCACGCACATACGCGGAGGGTGGAGAGCTATTCTGGGCATGCTCATCAGCAGCTAATTTTAATCATCCTCAGGCTCGCATCTCAAATCCCAAACACTTTGGTGCGTGCAGTCTCGGAATACTCACCAAAAATAGTTCTGGAAGAGAAGCACAGGAGCCCAGAGACCTGAGGTTTGCAATCTTAGTCAATTCTCTACTTCTAATTCCTTCATTCCAGTATTTCTAGTGAGGGGCTCTCTCTTACTCTCTCTCTCTCTCTCTCTCTCTCTCTCTCTCTCTCTCTCTCTCTCTCTCTCTCTCTTTTTTTGGGGGGGAGGCCAGTGGCCAACCTCGGGTGTCCTTCCTCAGGGACCATTCACCTGCCTCTCTCAGCGAGTCCTGGGTCTCACGGGTTCGGCCAGACTGTCTGGGGTTTTCCCCTCACCATTACCCAGCACCGTGACCGCAGGAGTACACAACTCTGCCTGGTTTTTCCCACAGGTGTTGGGGAGGGGGGAACTTAGGTTCCATATTTGCATAGCAAAGGACTGAGTTAAATCCCCAGGGCCCAGGAATGGATCTTAGCAAGGACTAACTAGCCAGGGCTGTCCCCAGCCAGCCCAAGCCGCTTATCTCTCTAGGCTCCAGCTGCTGAAGGGCTGTGTCTGTCTGAGGCTTGGCCCCTGTGACTGGCAGTGCCCTCGGCTACCTGGAGAGCAGGTGCAGACTGCACCCCTTAAGGAGCAGCAGGAATAGTGGGGGAGGGGAGAAGTTGGCAGGCCTTTCTGACACCTGCCTAGGGAGGATGTAGCTGAGGATGAACTGCTAATCCCCTGCCTCCACCCCTCCTCACCCCCAGTACTGTGATAACAGGCCTGCCTGCATCACCTTGTCCAGCTTCTTCCAGCTTTTCATGAAGAAAACGGGGCGGTGGGGGGGGGGACATTCGCGTTGACTCTCTGGAAAGGACTGGGTTTCAGGGGGTGGGAGTGTAGCTCAGTTGCTAAAGAGCCTCGCACACACACCTCAATTTGATTCTCACCTCCACGTGCAGGGGAAATGATGTCCCACGTGTATAACCCCAGCACTCAGGAGACAGAGGCAGGAGGACCAAAAGCTCGAGGTTATCCTTGGCTACATAGTGAACTTAAGGTCAACCTAGGCCACAGAGACCCTGTCTCAAAAACAAACAAAAATAAGCCCAGATTTTTTTTGCAGCCTAAAAACTGCTAAATGAGAATGCTGGCGCAGCAGTTACTCCCATAGCCAACATCGTCAGGAGACCACAGGCTATGGCCCAAGCTACTCTCGGCCCCAGGACCTGCATTCCATCAGCAGTGCTGAGACCTGGAGGAGGTTGCTTTGCTGGGGGATGATGAAACTCAGCAGCATGTGAAGGGCCAGGTAACCTCTAGAGTCATCTTCCTGTGTCCCCAGGAGACACAGTGCAAGACTCACTGTGCCTCCAAGTACCCTCACTACCTGCAGATTCCACAACTTCCTGTATATACACCTGTAGTAAAGTGTAATGTGTGTGTGTGTGTACGTGTGTGTGTGTGTGTGAACATGTGTGCAAGTGCCTCTGGAGGCCAGATGAGGCATTTTATAAGTTGTGTCTGGAGTTACAAGTGGTCAGGAACTGCCCAACATGGGTGCTGGGAACCAAACCCCTGTCCTCCGAAAGGGCAGTCCCAAATTTAGCTTCTAAACTAGACACAATGAGAGATTAGATGCAGAAAGAATATAACGCAGTTGTGAGAATAACACTGTCAGAAAATTATGGAAAATGTACGACTTTTTTATTTCTGGAATTTTTCACATCGTGTTCCCAGAGCACAGTTAGCCATAGGAACAGAAGCTGTGGGTGCAGGCAGCAGGAGGGAGAGCCAGGTGTATTCATCAGCTCAGTCTTTCTCTCTTGCTACAGTTTAGCATTATTTATTGTTGTTGTGTTTGAATTTGCATATCATAACTGCATACGATATAGGACTGCAATATAACGTACAGTTTTATCCTGGATTCGCTTCCTGTGGAGGAAGGCATTTGACACACTGGCCTCCGTCTCCTGTACTACCATGTCCTGTTGTGGGGGATTATTTCTTTGTTTAGTTTTTACTTAATTATTTTCCTGGGCTGGAAGAATGACTCAGTAGTAACCTGCTCTTCCAGAGGACATAGGTTCAATTCCCAGCACCCACGTGGTGGCTCACAACCACCTGTAATTCCAATTCTGGGGGATCCGATGCCCTCTTTTGGCCTCTGCAGGCACCAGGCACAAGGTATATAGATACACATTCAGACAAAAACATTCATACATATGAAATATATAAATACATGAAATTATTAAAAATCATTTTTTAAAAATTACTTTTGTTGTTGTTTGGTTGGTTTTGTTTTTACGAGACAAATTCTCTCTGTATAACCCTGACTGGCCTAAAACTCTCTATGTAGACCAGGCTGGCCTCAGACTCTCAGAAATGCACCTGCCTCTGCCTACCGAGTGCTGGGATTTAAGGGGTGTGCTCCGTTGTATCTGGATTTTTCTTGCTTTTAAATTTTTCTTATTGCATGTATGTGTGCACACTTGCCACGGCGCATGCGTGGTGGTCAGAGGACAATTTCTAGAAGTCAGTCCTCTCCGGCCACATGAATCCCGGAGATTGAATTCTGGTTGCTCATGGTCCACTCAACTTGCTTTCTTATTCAGTCCAGGGCCACTGCTCAAGGGTGGCTCTGTTCCCAGTGCGCTGGGCCGTCCCACATGAATCCCTAATCCAGAAAATGCCCCAAAGACTTGGCCACAGGTCAGTCTCATGGAGGCGTTTTTTCCCCTCAATTGAGGTTTCCTCGTCCCGTATGACCTCAGGCTGTATCAAATCGACAAACAAACAGAATAAAAACTGACCAGCACACCCACACACCCCGAAACTGAGTAAGACCTCCTCCTCTGGGTGAGGTGGGGAGACCTTTGAATTTGAGGTCAGCCCAGTTTTGCTCCAGGGTCATTAGCCAGAAAGCCACAGAATGCTAAGGGCTTAAACGCAGTACAGGGATATATAAAGGCTAAAGAACAAGGGAGGGTTCCAGCATGGGACCTGCCAGAAAAGAGGGGGTGCAAGGAGGGCTGGGGAAGCCCCCTAGCTGCCAAAGCCACCCAGAAAGAATGTGGAGGTCAAAGGTGACAACTTCTCAGGAAGCTGCATGCAGGAAAATCTGGAGGAGGGCCCTGCTTGAGCAGCAAGGCCAGGTCTGAGCCAGCTACCAGGGTTGGTCCTCAGGGATGGGACACCTGTGTTCAACAGTAACCCTTTCTTTAACCACCATAACACTCCCGGAGCTCAAGTCTTCAACTGTGTTCCCTCTTGCCTACTGTTTCTACTTCTCTCTTCCTCGGTTTTTCAATCTGCACAGTGGGTATAACGTTAGCATTTGCTTTTTGGGTTCTGGAAGGGATCAGAGGAGATGGCGTGCAGACGGCTTTTGGGCACATGAAGTGTGTGCACTATCCGTCTTCACTGCCGTCACCAATGTCACTGGGCTGGGACTTTCCTATCCACCAGCCATCAACACCTGTCCTATAGCACTAAACACTGTCTGTCCTGTCTTATTTTAGGGCAACTCGACATAAGCTAGAATGTCTGGGAAGAGGGACTCTCATCTGAGGAACCGCCTCCATCAGATTGGCCTGTAGGCAAGTCTGTAGTGCGTTTTTAAAATTAGTGATCACTGGGCTGGAGAGATGGTTCAGAGGTTAAGAGCACTGGCTGCTCTTCCAGAGGTCCTGAGTTCAATTCCCAGCAACCACATGGTGGCTCACAACCATCTGTAATGAGATCTGGTGCCCTCTTCTGGCCTGTAGGCATACATGGAAGCTGAACACTGTGTACATAATAAATAAATCTTTTAAAAAAAATTAGTGATCACTGTGGGAGTGCCCAGTCCCTGTGGGTGGTGCTGCCCCTGGACTGCTGGTCCTGGGTTCTGTGTGAGTTCAAGGCCAGCCTGGTCTACAAGAGCTAGTTCCAGGACAGCTAGGATTGTTACACAGAGAAACCCTGTCTCAGAAAGAAAGAAAGAAAGAAAGAAAGAAAGAAAGAAAGAAAGAAAGAGAGAGAGAGAGAGAGAGAGAGAAAGAAAGAGAGAAAGAAAGAGAGAAAGAAAAGAAAGTAGGCTGAACCAGGCAGTAGTGGCACATGCCTTTAATCCTAGCACTAGGAAGGCAGAGGCAGGTGGATCTCTGTGAGTTCAAGGACATCCTGGTCTGGTCTACAGAGTGAGTTCCAGGACAGGCTCCAAAGCTTTATAGAAATCCTGTCTCAAAACAAACAAACAAAACAAAAACAAAAAGAGAGAGAAAGGAAGAGAGGAAGGAAAAGGGAGAGAAAGAGAGACAGACAGACAGACATACAGACAGCAGGCTGAGCAAGCCATGAGGAGCAAGCCAGTGGGTAGCACTCCTCCACATCAGCGTCTGCCTCCAGATAGCTGCCCTGACTTCCCTCAACTGCAGACACGATGTAGAACTGGGAGATAAACAAACCCTTTCCTCATTCAAGTTGCTTTTGGTTGTGGTGTCTTTCACAGTTCACAGCTCACAGCTATAGAAACCCTAAGACATTGTCCTCATGGCTTTAGCAGAAGGAGAGTTGTAAATAAAGCCAATTTAAAATAAGGAAAATGAGGCTGGAGCAGAAGGCTCAGAAGGCTGAGGTAAGATCTGAACTCACAACCAGCCACTCCATAACCCGGGGGGTTTATATCTGAGAGTCCCCAGGATGACGTCATATGCTACCCAGGGGACATTTTAATTCCCATAGTATATTTTATTGTGTGTCAGAAAAATGCAAGCCTCTTATCTGTGAAAGCGGTGTAAATTTTCTTTTTTAAAATGGCTATTTCTAGGCATGACAGTACACACATGTGCCTAGCAGTGGGGAGATGGAGGCTGGAGGATGACAAATGCCAGGAGTCCTGGACGCTGTGACAATGTGGATCGACCTCAGACACACTATGCAAAGCAGAGGAAGCCGCACTCAGATGTAAACATTGCGCGAGCCCACTCACATGAATACCCAGAATAAACACGCTCACTGGGAGCTCAAAGGGAGCTGTGGCTGCCAGAGAGGCTGAGAGAGGACCAAGTGGGTGGAGACTGCTTCACAGTTGTGTGGCTTCATTTGGGGGTGGCAAAGACATTTTGGATCTAGACAGTCACCATTTCTGAACTGTTCTCTTGAAAGTGGTGTATTTGTCAACTTCACCTCATTAAATAAAAACAGAAATTAAATTTGGTAAGGGACGTTAACATTTGGGATCAGAGTCTGGGCTAGCTTAGCTTGGCCTTAAACTTGCTGGCTTAGCTGAGGGTGATCACGAACTCCTGACCTGCGTGGCTTCGTGTCCCGGTGTGGGAGGGTGGGTATGCACCACCACATAGTTTGTGCAGCGCTGAGGATCAAACCCAAGGTCCTGTGCATGCTAGGCAAGCACTCTGCCAGCTACACTGCAGCCCTGGCCTCCACTGGCAATGCATTGAAAGAAAAATATAAAGTAGTGAACAGCGCAGGAGGAATGCCGGTAAGACAAATTACTAAGGTGGCATTAACTTAGGAAATACAGCATCTGTGCTGAACTATCCACTTAAGGCGCAGACAGTTCCTGAGGGGCCAGGTGAACGTCTATTCCCCACAGCTCTCTATCCCCTGCAGCCAGTTTAGCACTTAAAATAAAATACTTGCTTGGTTTAGCTCAGCCAGCTTGGTCCAGCTTAGTTAACTGAGTTAAGGTGAGCTGAGCTGGTCTTGGTAACTTCGCCCGCTGGCTGGCCTGGGAACACTCCAAGAGGAAGATGCTGAGAATTCCGCTCACTCATTCAACACACCTCAGGAAGGGCCATGCTTCCTCTTATCTGACTCGCTGGGTTCTGTGGGCGCCACGGGATCCCACTTGCTTTATAACAGAATGGTTTTGTTTAGGTAACCTCCTGCAGGAGGCTGTTGAGATATCAGATAATGCCAGTCAAGAAGCTCTGGAAAACGAGGAGAATTTGGTCTGTCTGAGGCTAGAGAATGACTGTGGCCTTCAGACTGTGCCCAACCTGTGGCCTGCAGGCTAGGAATGCGCGCCAACACACAACTGTAACTTAAAATAGACGAGAACCTGTAGATGTGTGTGCATGTAGGGACAACTTTGGGGCTCAGTCCTTGCCTTTCCTTGTCTGAGGTAGAAGGGGTCTCTTGTTTACCACTGCAGATGTAAGGTTTGCTGCCCCCCGGGCTTCTGGGAATTCTCTTCCCACCTGGAAGCAGGTCGGGATTCCAGGCGTGTGAAGATGTGTCCAGGTCCTGGGGACGTGTACCCAGGTCCTCATGTGTGTACGGAGAGTGCTTTATCTAGTAAGTCAGCTCCCCAAGCCGATAGTGTGTGTGTGTGTGTGTGTGTGTGTGTGTGTGTGTGTGTAATTCGATTGCACGGCCCTCAAGTGTGAACTTTGTAGATAGCAATCTTGTGCTGAAAAGTCAAAAGGTTGGACACACAGCCCTTGCCTGGGGCTTTGCCAGCCGCTTGCAGGATGTACTTAGCGGAGCCTGTGCTGTACAGAGCTCATTCATGCAATCTGATTGCCTGGGTTGAACCTGGCGGCGACCTCAGCCAAATTCACTCAGCTCTGTGAAGCGCCTTTTCTCTTTTTTGTCTATCCACAATGAATATAATAACAACTTTCGGGAGCCCTAGGGAGACAATGCATGTCAAGTGTGCAGGCACATGGCTCCCGGAGCACCGGAGCACCGGGGCTTATGCAGGGGCGGGCTCTGATGACTGATGGTAGCTGGCACGGCAGAGAGGAGGGCCGAGGGCCGCTGTGTATGTGTGTGTGGGGGGGGCTGGCTTTCTGGGAGCGGCTGTTTGTAAACAGAGCAGAGCTCGCACGCACGTGGCTTACGTCCAGTCCTTTAGGAGAGTAAAGTACGTTCTGAGTGGGAAGGAGAAGCAGACGCTGGCTGCCTGGATTCTACCGACGGGGTGAACGGTGAATGGAACCAGAGAACCAGGCCTGCTGCGGGGCTCCACCCTCTGGCTCTGCTCCAGCATGCTGCCCCACACTAGGGAAGGTGTCCATCTTGGGGTGACACAGCAGGAAGGTAAGGCAGGGTGGATGCAATTCCCACCCACCTGCAACCCCTGCACAGGATCCTAGTCAGAGAGCAGGAGGCGGCATGGGGCACATGGATTCTCACACATTCTCACACTCACTGGGCATTCCTGCTGTGTGTGGTGAACTCCAGAGTAACAGTCCCTGGTTTCCAAATTTAATCGAGAAAGTTCTTTGTTTTTGTTCAAGTGTCTGCATAAACACAAGAAACTCTGGATGGCCCAAATAACTTGAGGTCACTGGCCTCCGCTTCACCGGCTTCCTCCTTCCTGTGCTCCCAAGGACATGATTAACACTCACTGGATGGAGTCCATGTGGCACACAGGACAGAACCCCAGGGGTCCACGGAGTGTCACAAGCAGCATGGAGACGGTGTGGAGCAGAACCCGTGCACCTGCGGACTAGGGGTCTAATCAGGAGGACCCAGGAGAGTCAGGCTTTCGGTTCTAGAGGTTTCAGGGCTGCAAGCCAGGGCCTTGCCACACTAGGTAAGCACACCCCCACCCCCGCACTCCGCCCCCAACCCACCTGCTGAAGATCTTCCTGTCGCCCCTCTCTAGTGTTCACCCTGGGCCTCTCTCCCCACTTGGCATCTGTTCCTTCCCCTCCTGGAAGAACACCCCTTCCTCTTTGGGGGAGTCTCTCTCGTCATGTCCAGGAGGTTTGTCTAAAATCTGACTGAAGCTAAAGACCCACAATCCTGCTTGTTCCGCCCTCCACCTCAGCCATCTCTTCAGCAGTGAGCAGAGTCTATCACAACCCTCTGGCCCCAACTCTGGGACTTTTGCAGAGGCCACCAAGACAGATTTGACTCTGGGGAGACATGTTAAACAGGCAGAGAGGTCCCATCTAAACACGAAAGCAGGAAGAGGCAAACCCAAAGCCAGCAGGTGGGGAGGGGCATCTTATGGAAGCCTTCACTGAGGGCCTGGATCCAGTCATAGCTGAAGCGCCGACCCTCACTTTCGGTGGAAATAATCCCATCTATTTTGTGTCTGCCGGGAGTCCATTTATGTCAGGATTGGGTCATTTTGCAACTGAAACCTCATGACTAATACATGGGGAGGGGTCATTTAACCTTTCTAACTTCCTGTTTTCCCATCTACTAACTGTCTCAAAATCTGTACACCATTCTGTTAGCAAATCTAAAAATTATATATCATATATACATTACTGCGGAGACATTGGCTATGAGGACTTTTAAGCATTTATCAGCTGGCATGAATGTGTGTGTGCACGCACAGGCCAGAGATCATGTGTATATGTGTGAGTGTGTCTGTGTCAGTTTGTGTGTGTATGCGTGTGTTTGTGTCTGTGTCTCACTGTATGTGTTTGTGTCTCACTGTGTGTGTATCTGTGTGTGTGTGTGAGTGTGTCTATCTCTGTGTCTGTGTGCGTTGGCGTCTCTGTGTGTGGAGGTCAGAGGTTGTATGTGTGTATGTGTGTGTCTCACTGTGTGTGTTTCTGAGAGTGTCTGTCTCTATGTGTGTGTGTGTGTGTGTGGCATTAGGGCATCTTCTTCCGTCATATTTTACCTGAGTTTGGAAACATGGTCTTTCACTGGATCTGAGCTTGGGGTTTCAGCTAGGCTGGCTGGCCCACAAGCTCCAGGGATCCGCCCATCTCTGCCCCTCTGTGTTGGGGCATTTACTAGTTTTAAAGCAAACAAAGCGAGGGGCGGTTAGTATCAGTCTCTCTTTATTGTATAAAAGAGGAAGAGTGTGACAGACAGAACGACTGTTACAAGCAGGAGCAGAGAAAGTGGAAGGAAGCCACAGGCTAACCAGAAACGCCAGGGCCATCACAAGCAGGGCCTCTGCTTCGGAGTTTACCGTTAGATTCAAGGGAGATGAGGTGGCTGTGGTCACAAAAGTCCTACGGAGGAGCACAAGGTCATATAAGTCTCCATCCTGTCAAGGGCACAGAAAACCTGTAGGAGGAGTGTGTGTACGTGTGTGTGCGTGTGTACATGTGTGTGCGTGTGTACATGCGTGTGCTCATGTGTGTGTACATGTGTGCATGACCGAAGGATGGAGGATGGTTCAGAGCTCTTGAGCAAGCATCTGGCTTCCTGGCCAACTTCATGTGTGAGGCCATGTCCTCCCTAAGAGAATATGCGAGCTGCCATTGGTCTGCTCAGGAACCCTGGAAACTGAAATCCCCCACCTTCTTTGTTACAGCTGTTGCACAGAATACACGGGGGAGGGGGATTTCCCACCTAATATTTCCCAACCACTCAAATGTTTCATTTCCCATTGTCTGCCAGTTCTCGGAGCTCAACGGTCGATGTGCAGCAGACGTAGGCTGCTCCCCCGGGGTCCCAAAGTGCTGTCTCCTGCTTCTCTTTTATGCAGGGGAGCTGGCACTGGCAGGATGCAGGCTCGGCCAAGGAGCAGGTCTATTAGTCAGTTAGTGATGCACGACGGCACAGGGTCCAGGCCAGGCTGGGGATGAGGCTCCAGCAGAGGGTCCAGGCCAGGCTGGGGATGAGGCTCCATGTTGCCACTGTAGCCGTTGATGTAACAACCGTTACAGAAACTCCTTCTGTGAACCTGAAGTACCTCACAGAATCTACTCCACAGCACCACCCTCTCCTTCCACCCCACCCTGGCTTCGAACTTGCGATGTCTCTGAAGATGGCCCTGATCCCTTCCCATCTGAGTGCTGGGATGACAGGTGTGCACTACCACACTTGGTTTATGTGGTGCTGGGAAATTGAGCTACAACCCCAGACTCAGCAAGGCTTCGCTTCTGCTTGTTTCTATGTGTGACAGCCCACAGGAGGTCAGAGGACGCAGTACAGGAGCCAGTTGCCTACTTCGTGTGTGTGGCTCCGTTGGTGGAACTCAGGTCATCCGGTGAGGTGGCGGCAAGCACCTTTGCTTGCTGAGCCATCTCTCCAGTCCTCTTTCACTTCAAATCCAAACCTCAGGGGCCGGAGAGATGGCCCAGCAGTTGAGAACACTGGCTGCTCTTCCAGAGGATCTGGGTTCATTCCCAGAAGCCACGTAGCAGCTCACAACGGTCTGTAATCCAGTTCCAGGGGATCTGACTCCCTCTCTGGCTTCCACAGACATGAAGTACACACATGGTACGATAGACACAGACAAGGCGTCCATACGCATACAATAAAGGTAGAGATTCAAAACCTAAATTTCAAACAGTTCCCCCATCCTGGGTGTTTCGGTAGACTTCCACGCTGTGTTCCCATGCACAGTGTTCACAAAAATATAACCGGTCTTTATATTTTGTGATTTGATTGATGGATGGATAGATTGAAAAGTACCTGTTTCAAGGAACGCAGTGCATTGGGCATTTTGAAAATCAAGGTGTAAGGGGCTTGATGGGTCAGGCCTGGTAGCAGAGACCTATGTTCTCAGAAAATTGGAATTCTGAAGCAGCAAGGTCATGAGTTCATAGCCAGACTGAACTTGCGTTCAGTGAGACTCTGTCTCAAATTAAAATGTAAAAAAAAAAAAAAAAAAGGCTGGGGTATGGCTCAGGAGTAAGGTATTTTCTCAGTATGTGTTAGGTCTTGAGTTCAAGTCCAGTACTGAGAAGGAAGAAGAGGGAGAGGAGAGCGAGGAGAGTGGCAACTGGGCATGGTGGGATAATGTACATGTACTCATAACACAGGCCCTTGGGAAACTGTGGCAGGATCTTGGTGCCAGCCTGGGCTCCAAACACCAGATGTCAATAAGGCATAGGTACCTGTCCACAGGAGGCCACAGTGTGGGGTGGGGCTAGCAGAGACGACAAGGCAAGAGGGGTTGACAGAGAGTAGGGTTTGTGCCCAGTGTGTTGATCAGAGGGTAAGTGAGGATTACCAGACAGGCACACACATTCCGTCTGTCACCAGGTCCTATGCTCTGAGCACACGAAGCCTTCCTATCAGTGGGCAAGGCTGGGTGCAGGGAGCGCGAGCCATTTCTGTGGGAACGCCGTAGGGGGAAATGCCTGTAAACACCCCCTCTCCAGGGCCGTGCTCTGCCCAGCAGAGGTTGCCCCGGTAATGAGTTTAGCTCTCTCACTATTCATTCAGCCTTCCGTGAAAGCCACAAATATTTACTGAGCACTTAGGATGTGCCAAGTAGAGGCTGGGGACACTGGGGACACAGAAGCGCCTGCCGTCAACCTGCCCCTTGCTTTTCCGGACTTCTCGTACCAGCAGTCAGAGAGTCATTAGGCAAACACAACATGAAAAGTGCAATAAAGAAGAGTGGAACACATGTGTGAGGCTCAGCAACCACCCCCCCCCACACACACACCCCCCCGCCGTTGATCAGAGGGTAAGTGAGGATTACCAGACAGGCACACACATTCCATCTGTCACCAGGTCCTATGCTCTGAGCACACGAAGCCTGTCATCCACCTGATGCCAGGTGCGCTAAGGGAGTAAATTAGAGCCAGAACCTTGTAGGCTGAGACCTCAGGGACGGACCAGAACTGACAGCGAATGCTCCAGAGAGAAGTGACGGCTTCGCTTCCCAGTTTACATGCACACATCTTTTCAGATCCGGGGAGATCCGGACGGTGCCAGGCAGACCAGGGAAGCCAGTTTAGCGGTTACTTCCTGCCTGTCTCAGGGGAGGCCCGAAATCCCACTATCTCGCACAAAAGGCAGAGTTGCTCGCTCTGGCCTCTTCGCACTGAAGACGGAGAGGAGGCTGCGGAGATGGCTCGGCAGGTTAAAGGTGCTTACAGCCAAGCCTGACAACCTGAACTGGAGAGAACTAGTTCCTACACAGTTATCCTCCGACCTCCACAAGCACGCTATGAGGCTCGTCCTCCCCACACGTACACAAAATAAAAATTCGGGTGTGTGTGTGAAAGGGTAGAAACATAAGCAAAGCCTAGCTTATCTTCTTAGCGTGTAGAGGAGTCTCCAGACTACAGGGTCATGGAGGGTGAGGATGACTTCTGAGACAGTGCAGGGGTTCCAGTCTATGCCGCCGACACTGCCTCAGATCCTAGACACCAATATAGCCAGGGATGTAGAACTCCCATTTTGCAGATAGGCAGAGCTGGTCTGGCAAGACTCAAGGGCAGCAAACAGAACTGGAAACACTAATAGACCTGATTCCTGGGCCTGTGGAGCGCCTACTGGGCAGAGTTTTGTCCTGAGGGTGGCCCTGGGGTGACTGGGCAGCTAGGTGCTGCAGAAGGTGGCCTGGAGGCAGAGCCCAGAGGCTGAGCTTGCAAAAGTGGCTGCAATAGGAAACATGGCCCTGCCCACACGCTTTTGTTGTTGTTGTTGAAAAGAAAAGTGACATCTAGTACAGTAACCCTGTCCCCTTCCTGCGCTGGCCTCTGTCACACAATAAATAACGCCTTAGAGGAGGGTGACCTGAACCAGGCAGTAAGTGATACCGCTGTCAGTCCAACCATCCTGTTGGAAGAAACACACTGTAATCATGCCACCGAACCCTGAGAAAGACATTTGGCAAATGAGTTCCCATTTTCACATTGGATTGTGCTGAGCATATCAATTTCCCGCGGGCCGGCCAGCGTTGGGGATGTGTAATTGATTGCCCGCGTTATAATAAACAAGCCGTGACAGGCGATCATTCATCACGGGCCGCTGAACGTTCTAGCGACGCCGGGAGAGAGGGAGTGCAGGAGCCACGGGAGAGAAGGAGAGAGCGGTGCCCGGGAGGGCGGGGAGAAGGGACGCCAGGACCGTAATTCTTTTCATTATCTAATTTGTTCTTACTGGCCTGGGTCCTCCCGGAACCCCTCCACAACATAGGAAGCGCCCCCTCCCCCAGGGGGCCTTGGGGGCGGGGAGGGGCGGGGCGAATTGTAATGTGGGTGGATTTGTTCAGGAAAGGGAGGGAGGGGTGTGTGCGCGCAGGAGTTAGCTCCTTCAAGATCCGGCCTCCAATGGATGCTTCGGAAATTTAAATTTAAAATAAAACAAAAGAAACGTCAGAAATGTTGTTTTAAAAAAAATCCAAGAATTCATTTTATTGGAGAAAAGGAGAGAATCAGAGTTGGCATCGACTCTGGATCTGGCAGCGGGTCCTGGTCCCTCCGGATCTCCCTCGCTCTTACACTGAATGGTGAAGGTTCAAGGCGTGAGCCAGCGGGGAGGGCGTGGACGGAGCTGGCTGGTGTCCTCAGACTTCACCCTGCCAGATTGCAGTCCCTTCCCCACGCTGCAAGCATCCTCGCAGCCCTCCTGGGTACCAAAAGCAACCCCCCCAGGGCCAGGGAGGGAGGGGCGGAGCTTTGCTGACGGAGGCGTGGTTTATCGAGGCGGGCTAATGTTGAAAAGGGGAGGGGCAAGAAAGAAAGCTGAAAGAAAACTGAGGGGCTGGCTCAGTATTGTTGCTTGGTCTTGTCAATTGGGCAGCTATGGCGGTACATAGCTTTAATCTCAGCAGGCAGGTGGCGTTCTGAGGCTAAGGCCAGCCTGCTCTACACTGAAAGTTCCAGACCTGCTTCCTACAGGAAGACCTTGGCTCAATTTATTTTAGTTAGATTTAAATTTGGTGGGTGTGTGCACGTAGAGACTAGAGGACAATTTGGGCAAGTCAATTTTTTCCTACTTAGTTGGCCCTAAAGGTTCAACTGAGGCAATCTGGCTTGGCTGCAAGCGACTGCGGCACCAGCCATCTCACCAGCCCATCACCGAGTGTTTAGTGATAGGGAAGCAGAGGCTTTGAAGACTCTGGTAAAGCCCTGCATCTGAGCAGGTCACCAGCCCCCAACATGGCTGCCCTTCACGAAAGATCTACCTTGTCCAGGAAGGAAGAACAAACAGCTCGTCTGGAGCCCCCAGGCGTTGGTGGAGGTGTCTGAGCGGGTCCATCTGCTTCCCTCTTCCCAGAACAGCACTGCCTATGAAGTAGACCCTGGGGCCCTAATTTTTCAGAGGGAAAAACTGAAGCACAAAGAAATAAATGAGAAACGGGAAAAAAAAACCCTAAAACTTGAACTTGACGATGTAGCACTCTAAAATATATGGGGGCTAGAGAGGTGGTTCAGCGGCTAAGAACACCCACTGCTTTCCCAAAGGGTCCGGGTTCGATTCTCAGAACCCACATCAAGTGGCTCACCCAGAGTGGGATATATACATAAAAAATATATAATGGTAAAAGACAGCATAAAATTTAGCATTTTAAAGTACATAGCACCATAGCCATGCAGCTGTGGGACCATCACCACTCCAGGTACAGAACCCCAGACTGTCAACAAACACCCCTCATCTAGCCCTACTCCCTCCAGGCTGCCAAGATGATCTTTGGTGTCTATTTGGTGTCTGTTTTCTTTCATCTAATGGACTATTGACCCATTCATTTTTTATGGCTAAGTAATATTCCATTGTTTAAATAGATGACATTTTGTGAATCCCTTATTTGTTGGTCAGTATAGAGATTGTTTTCACCTTTTGGCCAGAGTGAATGTCTGCTTGCTGCCACAGTCTCCTTTGTGCAGCTCCCAGGTGGCTTTTGTTTTACATTTGAGTTTGACTGGCGTGAAGGGTGTGCATCCTCTTGCCGGCCTTTGGGGCTCAGATCTCCGTTTTCTTATGTTAGCTATTAATATCCACCCTCTAGACCTACCTGAAGCTGTGCCCAGCCAAGGACCTAATTGTCACTCTCTGTGTCCTTAACCCAGTCCTTGGTAGACTAGATGTGTGGTGAGCAGACACAGGGACAATGAGTAGAGCCTAAATTCAAATCCTTGTGAATCCTCCTGTCTGTTAGGATTCACAAACTCCCATGCCTTTGGAAATGAAACAGTCCCTTCAATGTAAGGAGCTTGGAGGCCAACAGGTTCACTGCTAATGCCTCTTTTCAGAGCCCTCGTGGATTTGACCAGAGGTCCTGAGGTTGATGTTCATTCTGTCCCGTGTGCTCCTGAAGGTCTAGGCAGATAACAATGTGTTTGGTCAGTGTAGATTGTGAACCGAGTATGGCAGGGTGACCCTGTTTTTTTTTGCCAAACCATTCGTTTCTATGTAGGTACAATAACCACAGCAAGCTTCATGGCTTCCCACAGTTTTGGGTCAGCCTAAAGGTCAGGTCTGGAAACTGGTATGGGGTAGAAATGTTATCAGCTAGAACATGATATCACAACTCTGCATCCACGTGCAGACCCAAGGGGCTGCGAGAAGAGAGTCTGACATTCATGCTGCCCCTTTCTTCCTCAGAACCACAAGGGATTCTGGCCCTCCCTAGCCTGAGAAGTCCTCGCTGGTCAGATTCCACCACATCCGGGTCTGCAAGCAGGGAAAGCGGGAGAAGCATCCCCAGCTTGCTGCTCTCCAACAGGGCAGCTGCAGGAGGGCTCCTCGGAGACTCTCCTTCTTCCTCTTTTCAGCCTTTGCAGTCTCCATTAGTTTGATTAAGACAACTGATTTATTCATTTTTAGTGGCAGAGAGAGAGGTGGGGGGGGCAACATGCCATTTGAATGATGCAAACATCTCTAGAAAAAGCTAAAAAACATTGGGTCATGCATATTTTCTTATTGCCACAGTCAATCAACTGTCTGTCCAAAGTGCAACAGTTCACCCACCCAGTGCAGGGATAGGGAGGGGAGCCCTCAGGTGTGGAGGACCCAGGAGGGAACTCTGATTCCCAAGGCTCGCTAGACTCTGCATGGCTAGAGCCTGCGTGGTGAGGCTAAAGACAGGCTGACAAGGTAGTGTCACCTCTCCTTTATTAGTGGAAACTTTATTAGGGGAAACTTCTGGAAATCAGAGAAACAGCATTTTGGCAGGGAAAAAATATTAGCTCAGAGGAATACAAGCGTATTAAAAACACTGTGTGTGTGTGTGTGTGTGTGTGTGTGTGTGTGTGTGAATGTGTGTACTCACTCACCAGTTTGACTGACTGGCCAGCAGCTCCCCAGGATCCACCTACCTTTGCCTCCCCAGCACTGGGATTATAATCATACAACACCATGGGCTCCTTTTCACTGTTGCTGGGGATTTGAACCCATGCCCTCATGCTTACACAGCTAGCATTTTATCACACTTGATCTACTGAGCCGGTCCCCAGCTACTGGCCCTGCCTCTTAGACTGTCTAGTTTCCCTGAGGGAGAAAGCAGAGAATGTGGCTGAAAGACAGATCACAGACCGCTAGCCTCTAGGTCACAGGGCTCTGGACTGGATCTGAAACCCGAAAAGACCAAAGCAAAGCAAAACAACAAGAAGAAAAAACAGAGACATCACTCTCCCGCTGAGTCTCCCTGAAGGCTGGGGATCTCAAGTGCCCCACCCCCACCCATCCTTATACTCCCACCATCTCAAAGCCTTTAATCCCAGGATTCTTCTGCTAGGAATTTAGTCCGAGAAGATCATGACAGACGCCTAAAAAGATTTAGTTACAGGATGTTTCTCACTTTGTGTAGATTGTGGCTAGAGATTGGAAACAACCCCAGTATCCAATCAAGCAGATAAGTGAACCGCGTGCTCCTTGACAGCCCTGTTTACAGTCAGGAGGAAAAAGCTGGGACTGACCTTAGACAGACCCTGAGTTTGTCTGGGGCGGGGTGGGGTGCGTGCAGGGTGAGGATTTGAGTGTAGGATGATCTATTCAAAACCGGCTTAAGCTAGAAACACGGTATCGCTAAGATCTGGAAGGCATCTAGAACCAGAAGTGGCATTCTGGGGGAGCAGCTGCCAGAAGAGCGGGCTCCACGAGCTGGGAAATGAGTGGAGCTCCGTAGGCTGGATGGAACCAGCACTTGGAGGCCGTGGTGGACTCTTGTTTGCTTGAGACAGGGCCTCTGGTAGCCCAGGCTGTTCTCAAACTCACCATGTAGTCAAGGAAGACTTTGAAATCCTGATCCTCTTTTCTACTTCCTGAGTGCCGGAGTTGGCATGTACACCCAGTTTTATACAGTCCTGGGGATAAGGACTGGGGATTCTCACATACTAGGCGGGCACCTCACCATATGAGCCTTTACACCCATTGTAGGCTCTTGAACAAGACAAAAACACAGCCATTTCCCAGTCCATAGGAAGAGCCAGTCCACAGACTGTGTGAGTCTGTGGGCCAGGGATTTTTTTGGGTGTGGGGTGGAAGGTGTAGGGGGAAGAATCTGATTTTGTGGAATTTGAGAGAAAAGCCAGAGTTTCTGGAGAGTTAGAGAACCCAGGTTTTCAAGAAGTCTTGAGCTTGCTCTCAGCACTCTGATAGAAAAATTACAGTGACGATTCCGCCAGCTTGCGTTTCACAGGACGACGCTGGCCGAGGTGGCAGGGCCCCCGAGGGTCCTTATCCCTCATCTCAGGCCCAGTCAACCTGCTTGGCACCCCATCCTATGATTTTAACCACACCGACAATTTTCTAGGAGAACCCAGGACCCCAGCCCACTTCTGGAAGTTGCACCTAAAATCTCATTCACCTAATACTGGTGGAGACAGCCAGACAGCTGTACTCTGTGTTTGCACAGAAATGGACAAGATGCCAGTAACAGTGGGCACTTGTTTGCTAGGCATGGCCAAGTGTGGTGGGGCACACCTTTAGTCCCGGAATGCAGGAGACAGAGGCAGGCGAATCTCTGTGAGTTCTGGGCCAGCCAGGTCTAAGCAGTAAAACCTTGCCTGATAAATAGATAGATAGATAGATAGATAGATAGATAGATACATACATACATACATACATACATACATACATAATACATACATACCTATATACATACATAGATACATACATACATATATAGATAGATAGATAGATAAATAAATGAGAGAATCTGAGGGAAGGGAAAAAGGGAGGAAGAGAGAGGGTGGAAAGAGAAAGAAAGGAAGGAAGGAAGGAAGGAAGGAAGGAAGGAAGGAAGGAAAGAAAGAAAGAAAGAAAGAAAGAAAGAAAGAAAGAAAGAAAGAATATAGCCTCAAGTGGCCCACGATCAAGTGTAAAATACAACCACAACTTTTGTTTTCTGGGGCTCCAGAAGCCTTGTTCATCAGGCCCAGGCAAGACTTTCAGCAGAGCCACCCAGAGGAAGCCAAGCCCTAGCTTCTCTTCTAGGGAGTGTTCCATCCTCCTGGACTGAATCTCCAGGATGAAAAACCTTAATATGGCCAGAAGACCCTCCCCCTGGCCCCCCCAGAAGAAGGAAAAGGGGCCTTGGGCAAGTGCCTGAGAGGGTGGATGCTGTGCTGTGCTTTCCTTTATAACCAGGCTGGTCTGGGAGGGAGGGCAGGCTGAGCTACAGAGTCCTAAAGCCTGTCAGCCCTGGCCTCTTCACTTCTCTTTGGGGCTACTCTGCCATTTCCAATGGTCACTGCCAAGTGACCTTAGATCCAGGGCCTGCCTTCTTCAGTTAAGGAACTTGGCACTGCTTGGGGTGGGGGTACCTGGGGAAGAAGAGAGTTAAGGAAGAGATTGAGGTGCTCTGTCCCTTTAATGACAGGGTGGAAGGAGGGGAAGTTCAGTCAGAGAGCCCTGAGAGGCAGCCAGCCACTCTTGGCCTTCCTCAAGTTTCTCTTGGCCCAGAGCTGCTTTGAGAAACCCAGGACGGCTCACTTGCTCAACAATTCACTTGGCAATTTGGCTTCAGCTGATCATTTTCAAAAGGAGAGAGAAGGGGAGGAAGAAAGGGGGGCTGTGGCAGTTCAGTTGGTAGAATGCTTGCCTGGCATATCCAAAGCTCTGGGTTTAGTCCCCAGCATGGCATACACTGCGAAGTGGCGCATGCCAGGGAGATAGAGGCAAGGGGACCAGAAGTTCAAGGTCATCCTTTGGCTACATAGTTCAAGACCCATGGGATCTTGTCAAAAAAAATAAAAAAAACAAAAAACCCCAATGTCCCAAAGTGACTGTCCCTGGGAGTAAGGGTGGAGAAACAGGAATAAGAGAGACATTGATAAAGCTCCCATTGAGATATTCTGCCAGATGTGAGCAGCCACTGCCTAGGCAGGTCTAATTGAGTCACTGAAAGAGCATCAAGACAGGCATCAACCAGAGGGCTGGGATCCTGCGTGGCTCTACACTCAGCGGCGCTTCAGGCTCTAGCGGCCATGCATTCCATCCCTACCTAATCCCTTCTCAGCCAACCCCCTGCAGTAGCACCCTCAGCTTCAGAACACAGGCCGCAGAGTTCAGCCCTGGCGTGTAACCGGACACTCAAGCCCACAGAGTTAAGCCATAGAATCAGAGTTGAATAGATCTCTCCCGTGGCTTTGGGCTTTCTCTTGACCACTCTGTCCTTTGGCCTTGCCGGTTTGTTTCTCTGAATTCCCTGCAGGACCCTGACCTGCACCACTCTCTCTCCATAGACGGGAACACACTGAGCCGGTCCAGTCAGTCAGCTAACTCCGGGGAGCTTGCTGTTCAGCTGAACTCAGCAGCTCTGGGAACACGTGGTCAGGGCATGCAGACAGCAAATGCAACTTGATTAAGATCAGCCAAGATACCTGGCTCCTTGAGTGTGCCCAGGGGGGATTCGGGGACACCTGTCTTAGCTTGGGGAGACACCCTTTACTATCTTCATTTTCTTCTGCTGGGAACGTAGGTGACAAACCGCTGTGGTATGTCCCTGTGACTTGGGCTCCCATGTCAATCACAAAGGCTTTCCTGTCCCAAATCGTGTTTGTAGATAGAATAGAAAGCAATATCTATCGAGGCCCTCACAGCCCTGGATCACAGCAGGGGATGGGAGGCAGCTGACTACAGGGTTTCTTAGTGTAGCCCTGACTATCCTGGAACTCGCTCTACAGACCAGGCTGGCCTCGAACTCAGAAATTCACCTGCCTCTCCCTCCCAAGTTCTGGGCTTAAAGATGTGTGTCACCACTGCCCTGCTAGAAATGGTTAATATTTTAACATCTGCCTTACAGAATCACTTCCTAAATTTTATGTCTGGAAGTGCTTTATTCTATAAGGAGTTCCAGAAGACCCAACAAGTTGCCCAAGATGGTCATGTTCCATGCTGGAGAAACTGAGGCAGGGTGCAAGGTGGATCTTACAATTATTTTTTTAGTGTGCGTGTGTGTGTGTGTGTGTGTGTGTGTGAGAGAGAGAGAGAGAGAGAGAGAGAGAGAGAGAGAGAGAGAGAGAGAGAGAGATATGAAGGCAGTTCCATACATGCCATGGCACACTTGTAGAGGTCAAAGGACGATTTTCTGAAGTTGGCTCTCTCCTCCCACCTTGTTTGGGTTGGGCCACTCTGATCATCTTCTGCTACCCAGGCTAGCTGCCCTGAGAACTTCAGGGTGACCCTTCTGGCTCTCCTCACCTCACCATAGGAGTGTGACACTAGTGATGTGTGCCACTTTGGGGGACTGAACTCAGGTAGTCAGGTTTGCACCACAAACATGTCTACATGCTGGACTATCTCCCCTGACCCCTTTTATTAACGGGCTCTCTTTATGTCACCCAGGTTGGCTCAGAACTCCTCACTATATAGCCCAGGCTGGCCTTAAATCAACCTTCCTGCCTCATCCTCTTGAGTACTGGGATTGCCCATCAAGAGCAAAACCTAAAAGTATAAGAAAGCAGATGGGGGGGGGCATACCTGCCATCCTAGTACTTGATGGGTAGAGGAAGAAGGATTGGGTATTCAAGGTCATCCTGGTCACACAGGGAGTTTGAGGCCAGACTGGAGGAGTACATGAGACCCTGTCCCAAAATAATCCATTCATACATACAGTAAGATGACAGACAGAAAGGCCTCTGAGAGCAAAGGGCCGTGTCTTCCCCAGAACAGGGGCAATACTCGATGACATAGGTCCCCAAGGACGGTCGGAGTCATGTGTCCATCTCTACCCTGGCGGCCCTCAAGCTGTGTCATCTTGGGTGAGTGAGGTTACTGCCTTGTGCCTCTGCCTCCTCAGGGGCAGCTGGGCTCCACAGGACCCTCCTCTTGACCCCAGGATACCCGGAGAAAAGGGTGGAAGCTCCATGCACACGTGGAGGTCCCTTGGTCTCCTGCCACACACACCCAGGTGGGTTGGTGGTGAATGGAGGATACCTTGGTACCTTAGCTTGCCAGGAGTACCACATGGCTCGCTCTCTCTCTCACACACATTTTCTGGAAAGATGCCTGGGTCTGTGAGGCTGGCAGGACCCAGAACAGCCTTTGACAGTACCCAGCCAACTGAATGTAATTAAACCGCACTCCCAGAAGCCAGCCCCATCTTCTTAAGACAGAAACACAACTTTAAAAGTCCCCTGGCACCCTGGAACAGCCTAGCTCCCATGCTTCCTGCCACAGTCTCAGACTGCTCACAGAGAGACTCCTTAAGGCCCTTCTCTGAGGCCTGGTCTCTTTTCCCAAAGCTGAAGTTATGGAACTGTTATTTTTCTGTGGTGATTTGAAAGAAAATAGTCCCCAGAGGCTCCCGCCAGTCCAGATGTAGAACTCTGGGTTCCTCCTCCAGTACCACATCTGCCTTCGCACCGCCATGTCTCCTGACATGACAATAATGAAGTGAACTTCTGAATCTGTGAGGCAGCCCCCAATTAAAGGTTTTCCTTCATAAGAGCTGCTGTGGTCATGGTGTCTCTTTGCAGCAAAAGAAACTCTAAGACACTTTCCAACTTGGTTTCTTGGAAGGCTCCAGAGATGCCATCTTGGACAGTCACTGGGGTGGAGCCACAGCATGGAGCCAGGTCCATCGTAAGCAGCTGATTGGCCAACCATAGGCAGCAGAGGGTCACCTCTGCATCCAGGCTTGCTTTCTGACGTTCCTTTTGCAGCACTGATTCCTGATGGTGTAGTAGGCGCTGGAGATTAGAAGGGTGACTCAGACTGTACTTTATACAGCCATGCGTGGGCCAGGGAAGAGTCAGACTATATATCCAAGAGTGATTAGAGATACAAACAGTCACAGACTGTAGTGTTGAGAAGAAACACTGGAGAAATAAGAGTGAGGGGTACGCTTAGGGAAAGCCAAAGACACCCTGAGGAAGGGACACTCAAGCTGAGAGCTGAAGGGTGTGGCAGTCCTCGAAGATCTAAGGCTAGAATATTCCCAGGCAGCAGGGGCAGTGTGGGGCGGGGAAAGCTTGGCAAGAACTGGGCCTCACAGGAGGTCAGGGTTACTGGGGTAACGAACAAGAAAGACAGGGACAAGAGACAGGGCAGAAGTGCCTGCCGGGTCATAGAGACCCTTGGAACAGACTTAGATGTCACTCAGCATTGTGAGGAGCACACTACAAGTGACGAGATGTCTTCCAAAGGAGGACTTGTAGAGTGGAGAATAAGAGAATTCGGAACATTTTTCCACTGGAAACTTTGGCATCCAAGTCTCTTCTATCTATGGGTCCAGCTGGATTCCCCAGAACTTGATAGATCTGTTTCTCAGCTGGCCCTTTAGCAATGATGTCGGCAAAGCAATTCCAAAGAAATGGTTGGTAAAATAATATAACTGATGATAAAAATTTGTGTAACATTCCTGAGGCCCTGGGTCCAAATCCATCAAGAAACACACACACGCACACACACACACACACACACACACTCACACACACACACTGGGAATGTGGCACACGCCTTCAATCCCAGCACTTAGGAAGCAGAGACAGGCAGACTGCTGTGCGTTTGAGGCCAGCCTGGTCTACAGAGCAAATTTCAGGACAGCCAGGGCTACATAGAGAAACCCTGTGTCAGGAAGGAAGGAAGGAAGGAAGGAAGGAAGGAAGGAAGGAAGGAAGGAAGGAAGGAAGGAAAGAAGGAAGGAAACAGAATAAGAGAGTACCATCACAGTTTACAAGAGTGTGGCAACATTGTATCACTGTGTTTAATATCAATAGCACAGCATGTCTTCAGATGTTTGAAATGACACTCCTAGTATTGTATGGTAAGAGGTCCTGGTCAGGCCTGACCCTCACAATCTTGTGCCTGGGACAAGCTGTGTCCCCTCCGGGTCAACACTTTTTTCAGTGAGTGAAGACAATGCCACACTTGTCCCCCAGGGGTTGTGAACTCCTGAAGAATGGCCCTCACAAGGGATACAGAAAGGGTCTCAGGGATCAGCCATACTCTGAACTTGTGTGAAAAGTATGTCTGCTTTGCCTATATGAGCATGTATTTTCAAAGGTCGAGATCTCCTTAGTTTCCCCCAAGGCATCTGAGATCTGCCATGGCTTAAAGGAAAGGGGGAGCCTGGCAGCTGGATCTGTGCTTCATCCTCAAAGCTGTTCTCTTGCCCCTGAGACTTAACTCTGTTTTCTTGTTGAAAACTAGTCACCTTCTACAAGCCTGTCACCTGCTTGGCAGCAGGAGGTTATCTGTGCCAGTGTCTTCTCTTGCCTTCCAACCTCCCTCAGGATGACGTCAGGACCTGAGGCCTTGCCCAGCACTGATCCACTGACCCAGAGCCACACAGTCCCTAAGATGTGCTCCTGCTACCAGTGGCCACGGTGATGCTGCTGTGCACGCTTCCTGTGAGCCAGTCAAGACCTTACACCTCCCTGAGAATAAGTTGCCTTGACCTAGTTCCTCAGCTACTGGAGGTCATACCCGAGGTGTGAAAGTTACTACTGGCACCAAGCTCTGCCCAGGAAGGTTTGATTTGCAGGGAGGGAAAAGATATAAGGGCTTTTGCCAGCCCCCAGGCATCCACTGAAGAATGACCCTAGGGATTTATGTCTGCCCTCCTCTGGCACCGGCAGTGCACGCAGAATTGGGCAGCACACTTAACAGAAGCAGTAAATAAACACTGACCGTTGCCAGCGCCTCTATCTGACACACCCAACAGGGATCCTAACAGTGCACATTCGCCTTGCTAGTTCCCCCACCTCTTTTGGGTAAGTTGATGATACCTTAGGTGAAGGGAGCATCTTCTCTAGGAATTGAAACAGCCATGATCATTTCTTTTTCTTTTTTTTTTTTTTTTTTTTTTTGGATTTTTCGAGACAGGGTTTCTCCGTAGCTTTTGGTTCCTGTCCTGGAACTAGCTCTTGTAGCCCAGGCTGGCCTCGAACTCACAGAGATCCGCCTGCCTCTGCCTCCCGAGTGCTGGGATTAAAGGCGTGCGCCACCACCGCCCGGCTGCATGATCATTTCTTAGTCTCCATCTCTGAGGAGATTTCAAAGGGGACGGGGCGGGGTGGGGGGAGGGGAGAAAGGGGACTCCAGCAGTCCCCACCCCTTCCTGCCACCTTGATGTGTCACCTCCTGGAAACTGACACCTTTCTGGAGTGCTAGCCACACGCAGGTGGAGTGGGGAAGTGGGCCGGTCTCTAGAGACAACCGCTTTTGAGCTTTTGTATTCGATCTGTCCCGAGCTTCCTGAATCATCTTTTTGTTTGTTTGTTTTTGCCCGGAGGCAGAGAAGATTCCTCTAATCTTGCTGCAAATGTCGTAACAGCCCCTCTGTTCTTGAGGTTTGAGAAAAAATCCCCTTCCCTCCTGCAGACCACCTGGGAACTGGGCAGGTCAGGTGATGTTTTCCACAAACGCTCCCCCAAGGGGATGTGAGTCAGGGAACCTGGTGCTCCCCCAAGCGGGTGTGAGTCAGGGAACCTGGTGGGCTCAGAGTGGCATGGCCTGGCAGGCTTCCACTCGCTGGCTCACCTTCTTGGGCTTCTAGAACAAAGCCCATCTGGGTGAGAGGTTACGCAACAGGAAGAAGCCTGCAGGAGGGAGTGGGGGGTCACGTGACCTGCCTTGGTTTCTCGGCACTGACTAGCTTGGAAGATGGTGAGGCAGGAGTTGCCAGCTCAGCTGCCTCATCCACTGAATGAACGGGCTTAATATTAACCATCTTTAGGGACAAAATGGCGACAGGTGTGAAGGGTGCCGAAGAGACCAACCAACACAAAACACACGGAACCAAACCAAACAACATAGACACTCTGTTAAATTAAAACTTCTGTGAACTTGGCAATGAGGCCACGTTCCCTCTCTGGAAATGGATGGCAGAATACCAGGGCTTGGGGAAATAGGCACGTGATAACTTGGGGATCCTGGCATTTGCTATATTTTAGAAGTTAGTACAGAAATTTGGACGTGAGTGGGGTGTGTGAAAAAGGATCCCGTCTCTGAGCGATGTCCCAGGCGATCCTGGAACCATGGATTTCACTTGGAACAAAGGCTCTGTAGATGGATTGAACCGAAAGATCTTGAAAACCAAGCACGGAAGTGCTGTAATCACAGTATTTGGGGAAACTGAGGCAGGAGGGTCCCCAGTTCAAAGCCAAGTTGGGTTATATATGGAGACCCTGTCTCAAAAAGAGAGGAAGGGAGAGAGGGAGTGAAGAAGAAAGTAAGGAAGAAGGGAAGAAAGAGGGAAATTTTTCAATCTTTGTGACAGCCAAATGGTCCAAGTGGAATGGACCACACCTCACACATTTTTATTCCACGAATCCCTTTGCAAACGTGTGTGGGGAGAAGCATTCATGTAGGAAGCAAGTCCTCCCTACCTTTCTACCAGACCCTGCTAGCTGTTAGCTCCCTTATTCCCACGTCAGCACAGAATTCACCACCTCCTCCTGTGGCTGGTCCGTCCTTGCCAAGGAGAGACAAGGTCAAAGCTACTCCTTCACATCACAGCAATGGCGAGAGGAACCCTAGAGCCACGTAGTGAACAAGCACCGGTCACTCTACTGGCTGAGTCCCTTAGTTTGTCAAGGTCCTCGAGCCTGCAGCTAGGACCTAGCAGAGGAGACCGTGAACTTGCCCAGAGTCTGAATCAGCAGCTTCAATCACACTGCCTGCTTGGTGAGCATCTGAGCATCTCCACAGAGTCCTTCTTAGCCTCATATTGTGAATAAGAGACCGGAATGGGGACTGGAGAGCTGGATCAGTGGTTAAGAGCATTGACTGTTTGCACTTCTACAAGACCCTGGTTTGATTCTTAGCAGCCACATGGCGGCTCACAGCTGGCTGTAACTCCAGTGCCAGGGGATCTGACATGCTGTCCCAGCCTCCACGACACAGGCACAGGCCCTGTGCACAGACACATGGAGACCGGACACCTTGGTCAGTGTTACCATTGTGATGACGAAACACCGTGACCAAAGACATGTGGGAGGAAGAGGTCTATTCAGCTCACACTTCTGCTTCACAGTTCATCACCAAAGGAAGTCAGGACAGAAACTCAAGCAGGGCAGGAACCTGGAGGCAGGAGCTGATGCAGAGGCCATGGAGGTTGCTGCTTACTGGCTTGTTCCTTGTGGCTTACTCAGCCGGCTTTCTTATAGAACCCAGGACCACCAGCCCAGGGACGGCACCACCCACCATGGGCTGGGCCCTCCCCATCAATCACTAGTTAAGAAAATGTACTACAGGGTTGTGCACAGACTGATCTTATTGGAGACATTTTCTTCCTAGGGGCTCCCTCCACTCAGATGACTCCAGCTTGGGTCAAGCTGACATTATCTAGCACACAACCATATACATAAAATTAAAAATAAATGTGGAGAAAGAGGACAGTGAGGAAGAGGAGAAACTGAGAATGGGGTGGGGTGGGTGGGGAGTGAGGTGTCTCAGCAGCTGAGGCCCTAGCCAAACCCGGGTGCCCCACCACCAACTCACATGGCAGAAGGAGAGAACCCATTCCTCTGACCTCCACAGCTCATGGTGACACCCACACAGTATAAAAAGGAAAGGAAAGAAGTTCTTTAAAGTCGAAGGCCTGCAAACTGTCCTGGCAGGCAGGAGAGAATATTGTTATTATAAAGGGGTGTAGGAGCCAAGGAGGATTTTCTTGTGACTTCTACTCAGGGCTGGTACCAAAGTAAAGTTCATATCTGTTAGAGAAGTCAAAGAGACCCCCAAAATTAAGGGACATTATTTAGCACCATGTTCAGCTCCTGGTTTTGAACCCAGTGCCTCTCCTATGCTAACCAAGCAGCCAGACTAACCCAGTGGGTGGCTTACTTTAGACAGCCGTCTCACTACGTAGCCCAGGCTGGTCCAAAACTCACTATATAGTGCAGGCTGACTTAAAACCCACTATGTAGATCAGGTTGGCCAAAAATTCACTCTGTAGGTCAGGCTGGCCTTGAACGCACAGAGATCCACCTGCCTCTGCCTCCCAAGTCCTGGGATTAAAGGTGTATGATATCACACCGGGACTAATAGAATGTTTCTCTCTCTCTCTCTCTCTCTCTCTCTCTCTCTCTCTCTCTCTCTCTCACACACACACACACACACACACACACACACAGACACATACACACATACACACACACACACACGCACACACACTATGGATATTATGAAGAGCAGTTGGAGATACGTCCCAGGCGATGCTGTCCAAGCTAACACACACTAGCCCTGAGAGGGGCTGAGATTAAAGGCCTGTGGTAACATCTCCCGGCTAAGCCCGGAGTTTGTAATCCTAGCAAACAGTCATCAGGAGGCAGAGCCGGGAGAATCAGGAGTTGGAGGCTATCTGTGGATACGTAGCAAGTTCTAGGCCAACTTGGGGTACGAGAGGCTATTTGCCCCTCCCCCAAAAGCAAAAGACCAGTTCTCACTTTGCACACGACTTACCTCAAGTCCTGTTTCCATTTCATTTTTATTACTGGATTTTTGCTTTAAATTCTTAAAAATAGTGTGGTGGTTGGTTATTGTTGTTGTTGTTATTATTATTATTATTACTTTTTTGTAGTTCTGGGTGGGGATGAAACCCTGGCCTCCCTCACGCTACGCTAGCACTCTACCCTTGAGCCACACCCCCAGTCGGTGAAATGTGGTTTACACAGAGATTTTGGGTCTGTCCTTAATTTTCCAGTTTGGACTTCGCAGCTCCAGTCCTTGAACTGCCAGTCCTCTCGCGCTCCTCCGCGCCAGGCGCCTTCTGGGAGGCTTTGTGGGGGACTTGGGTTTCAGCCTCACTCACGTGGGAGGTACTGTCCTATCAAGCACACACAGCGACTGGGCTCAGAGAGTTTGAGAGCAGCAGTGAAGATCACACAACCAGGGGGCAAGAACAGGCCCCTGGGCGGGAAGCAGAGAGCAACACCAAGGTTCCCCTGTCGGGAACCAAGCAAGCTGGAGCAGCGGACTGCCCAGTTAGGGGCGACCAAGGAATTACTGGAGGGCATAGTTCCCACCCTTGTTTCCTAAGAAACGTCGGGGTGACCTGGGGCGCACGGGAGGGGAGAGCTGCGAGCAGAGAAGCCGCAGTAATGAGCAGAATTGGGTTTAATGGGGGTTCGCACGGATAGAGCAGAAATCAAATTAGGGCCTAATAGGCAGGCGCGAGGCAGAGTGTGGCGGGGCCTCTGGGGACCTGAAGGACCCGGGGGCGCCCCGCCCCACGAGGGACCCGAGGCCTCTGAAAGTGGATGACCTTGATCCGCTCCAAAGCGCAGCTTAACTCGCTTTCTGGGTTAGTTTTGGAGAAGAAAAGATCGAAGAAGACCCATGGCAAAGAAGGGATGAGGATGTACCAGAGGACCAGCGGCAGCGGAGTGATGATGCCGCTGTTGCAGCAGGCCCGCAGAGCCCCGACGCTGCACCTGTCCCTGCCCCTGCCTGGGAAGCTCAGAGAGGGTGCTCGGCTAACCCAGGGTCTCTCGGCCGCATTGCGGAGCTAAAAAGCTCCGGGACAGCCCTTGATCTATCGTCTCTCTGCTTCCTCTGGGCTTGTCCGGAGTGGGACGTTCAAAAGGAAGAGGGGTCCCCCTGAATCCATCGAGTAACTTTGGGGGGATATTTAATGCACCGCTCCCTCCCCCAACGCAGTTCCCCCTTGGAACTGTTCTTCGAGGCAGCCTGTGTGTAGTGGGAGGGGGGGGGCGCATATGCCACGGCGCACCTGGGGCATCAGAGGTCCACCTTGTTTTTGAGGTGGCCTGGAACTCCCCAATTCCACTAGACTGACTGGCCATGGAGTACCAGTCTGTCCCCACCTGGCCCCCAGCTCTAAAATTACAAAGCAATTGCCGTACACCTGGGTCTCTCTCTCTCTCTCTCTCTCTCTCTCTCTCTCTCTCTCTCTCTCTCTCTCTCTCTCATTTTTGGTTTTTCGCCTCCCGAGTGCTGGGATTAAAGGTGTGTGCCACCACCTCCCGGCTGCACATCGTGGGTCTCTTAGTGGGGATCCTTAAGATAGAGGCCAGGACCTTGAGCTCAAGCTCTGAATCTCCTGATGGATGCAAGGCCAACACGTTGCTCACCAAGCCAGCTCTCTATGGGAGTCATTTTTATTTGTGTTTTAAGGCTCAGAGAGGCACAGGGACTTCTCCAACGTCACACAGCAAGGCCTGGTTGGATTGGCATTCAAACCTGGGTGGCATTTGCTAATCAACAACGGTACTATCTGCCCCTAGGGCTCCCAGATGAATGTGGCAGGATCCTGATTCCATCTGTGCCACAGAACTTCGCCATCTTTGGGGTGCCGTGCAGAAGCCTGGGTGTGCAGTACTGATCACGCCATGCCTGATCAGCCTTCCGTGGAATCAGACATTTCTAGGTGACAGCTGACTGAGAACGTTGTAGAATGGTGTTTTCCAAACCGTGTCTCGGGACGGAGGGAGCCAGTGTAAGCAGCAGCATCGCTTCCGTCGTTAACCGCCAGCTTGAGTTCCTGCCAGCTTCTCCCTCAGCCATGAACTGTGACCTGGAAGTGTAAGTCAAGCTCTTTCCTCCCCCAAGCTGCTTTTTGGGTCACAGTGCTTATCACAACAGAAAACAAACTCTGATGATCTGAGCGAGCCTGGGACTGGATAAAGTGAAACTTGATTCTCTGATACGGGACCTTCAGAGTCTTTAGCAAGCGCACGATTATCCAAAGGTGCTGGTGGCAAGCAGTGCTCTCCAGACATGTGTAGTCGTGCAAGCTGCTCTCTTAGAGCGTGGTGCACATCTGGGAAGCATGCCCTAGAGTGTTCCAGACCTCTGGCCCAGATAGGAAGTAGAACTCATCCATTACCAGCGACTGCGATCTCTGGTTGGGAGGGACATTGGATGGCCCCACTGGCACAAAGAGTTTTCACAGGACAAGGAGCAGCCAGCCTTCTGCCTCCCCAAAGCCTGGCTCACACATGTCCCCATCTTACAGCGTCTTCAAGCAGGTGCACATTTGTCCCCAGAGCACAGGGACTTCAGTGAGTGAGCAGGGCGGTGAGCGCTCAGCCCAGACGGAGTCCCAGCTGGGTTGCAGCCATCACTGAGAGGAGACCTTTAGCCTCTGCCCCCTTGGCACTCACAGCCTGGCTACAGGAATAACAAACCCGTGTCCATCTTGATTTGTAGCAGCTCTTCTTGGTGCGTCAGCAGCAAAGGCCAAGTATGAAGGTTCTGGAAGTGTAGTCCCAAAGAACTTAAGATCCTGGCTTCTCCCATCATCAGTTACAGGATTGGAGCCCTTGGGTGTTTTGATACCCACAAATCCTGTGACACCCCTCCCTTTTAAGGCGGGGCTCTCGCCTCTCCCCTTTAGGATGGCAGGGCTTGGTGACTCATTTCTAGGGAAGGGATGTGGCTGAGGCATAGCGAGACCTCCAGTGCTGGGTCCCTCCAGACACCATGGCCTTCTGCCAGCTCTTCTGGGTCATTCATACTGGAAAAGCCAGCAGCCGCACAATAGGCACAATTAGCTTGTTCCAGACAAGATCTATGTGAAGAGCAACCAGCCGGCGGCCCCCATCACTGGACCCGTGAAAGGATGGATGTCTTTTGCTCGTCTGTTGTCAGCTTGACACAAGCTAGAATTATCTGGGGAGATGAGCCCACCTGTAGGTATGTCTGTAGGGTATCTCTCAATTCGTGACTGGTGGGGAAGGGCCCAGACCACTGTGGGTGGGGCCACCCCTGGGCTGCTGGTCCTGGGTTTTATAAGAAAGCAGGTTGAGCAAGCCATGAGGAGCAAGCCAGGAAGCAGCACCCTCCATGGCCTCTGCATCAGCTCCTGCCTCCAGGTTCCTGCCCTGCTTGAGTTCCTGCCCTGGCTTCCATTAGTGATGGATTATGACCTGAGTGTTGTAAGATGAAATCAACCTTTTCCTCCCCAAGCTGCTTTTGGTCATGGTCTTTCTCATAGCAGCAGAAGCTAGAAGTCAGAGCCCAGCCCCATGAAGGCTTCCCATCGTGACCTCTAGCCTGGGACTTCTTCAGATGCCTGCATGTAGCAGGACTCTCTTTGGACTGCCAGCTCCCACATCATGACACGGAGACTTTTTATTAATTATGAAAGCTTGGCCTTAGCTTAGGCTTGTCTCCAATTAACTCTTAAAACTTCAGTTAACCCAGTTATATTAGTCTACCTCTGCCACATGACTCGTTACCTCTCCTTAGTACTGGATGTCTGGTTTTCTCTGCGTCTGGCTAAGATTCCTCCTGCCTCAGATTCTTTCCCAGGGTTCCTATCTCTGCCCTAAAGCCCTGTCTATTCTTTCCTGACTTGCTATTGGCTGTTCAGCTCTTTATTAAACCAATCAAAAGGTTCCTTAGGCAGATGAAGAAGGACAGAAACACACCTCGCAAAAGGATTATCCCAACATCTGAGCTAGGACCACCATCTCTCTTGTCCCTGAACCCAGTGGTTCCTAAAATTTCTAAGGCCGCTAAACAGTCAGGGACTGTGTTGTGCAGCTGTAGGTGGCTGATACCAGCCAGACCCTGGCTGGGTCTTGGTTGATTCATCCTATAGTGGGGATCAAAGGGCCTTGTGAGACTGGGTCACATGGCAGATGCTCAGTCACTATCATGGTCTTTCTGTACTCTCTCTCCCCTCCTCCTCCTCCCCTTCCTCCTCCTCTGTCTCTTCTTCCTGCTCAGGGTAAACCACCCAGGGGTACGGAGGAGCATCCATCACCTCCAGGCAGCCACAGTCAGAGCTTTGGGACAGTGGAAGATCCTCAGGGACCCCCTCCCCAGCCCACTATCCTGTTGGTTCCCTCACGGGCAAGCAAGAGCCCTTGAAGAATGTTCTCCATCAAAAGTCCCAGTCACTCTCAAGCTTGATGCCGCATTCCAATGACTCTCGTCATGCTGGGCATGAGAGGATTCTCTGCACATGGCTGTCTGCATCCTGGAGTCTTAATAGTCTCGCACTCACGGAGAGGGCCCTCAGGGCTCCTCCAGACCCCTGTGATGGGCGGCACCACTCATTCCCTTGCATCTCCGTCTCTCGGTTTGGGGATGGATCCATGATGGACTGCCCGCTGTGGTCAAGGCATTCTGGCCAATAAAAGCTTCAAGAAGAAGTGGGCTGGCTCGGCAGAGTCTAGGACCCCGCACTCGTAGCCTGAGTCTCCTCATCTGTCCAGTGAGGTCCCAGCACTTGCCCTGCACTACTGAAGTCACGGGCATCCAGCTAGGGCTTCCTAGGGAAACCCGCGACACTCAGAAGTGTGGTGTAAACATCGCTGTGACCTGGGCCCTGCAGTGTGTGTCTGTGCCTGTCTGAATGAGTGCTTTAACACAGGAGGGTCCAGCAGGGCTGGTTATCCAGAGTCATGGAGACCCTGGATGCAGATCGTTCTGAAACCCCAGGGCAAGGATGCGGCTGAGTTGAGTTTCAAAACCAAAAATCCATCTCTCGCCGGAGTCTCTTGAAGCTTGTGCCCAGTCCCTGTAATATTTCCCCATCCTTTTTTTTGTTGTTGTTGCTGTTAATGGCTTGGGGGTTCAGCACTGTTTTGCTCAGCCACGCAGGGAAATGTTTAATGAATCCCGTGAATATTCATTAATGCTTTCTGATGGGGGAGGCCCTGCTGCCGGCCAGCGGGTCTCTGAGCGCCAGGGTGGGGAGAGCAGCAAGCCGCCTGATTGGCGCGATTTGTTTTCCATCCTGGTTGCCCTATTTTCTGAGACCTCAGGGGGCTCGCCGGGCCAAGCAGGGAGGCAGAACCATTTCTCTACTTGGTCCCCCTCGGCTGGCTCAGAAAGGAGTTCTAGGAAGTCGAGCTGTGATGCAGAAGCTGCAGAAGCTGCATCCCCACACCCATGCTCCGCAGCTGGATCCTGACCCTGCATCCCCACACTGGTGCTCTGCAGCAGGCTACTGGTCCTGCATCCCCAGCTGTGCTCCACAGCAGGCTCCCTGGGACAACAGCACACACAGAGAGAAATGCAGGGGAACCCGTGGCAGGCCTGAGACTGGTGGGAACTGGCACAGTGCCCCACCAACAAGAGGATGGACAGTTGAGAATGTTCACGCTAACAAATCTCTATACAAAGAACGTTGAGTGACCAGACGTGTGGGATTAAAATGGGTTTTTTTCTGCAGCTGAGATAAAATTCATGTCATAAGTCATGCTCTAATACACATGAGCAAGTAAAGTAGCGCCTTTTGATATATTTTCACAAGATTATACTATCATCCTTACTATCTTATTCTGGAATATTCCATCCCTGTCGCTCCTCCTTTCCATCTACACAACAGCTCTGGGGAACCCCTAATCTACCACCTGTGTATTCGGGACTTTTGCTGTGAATTGAAACAATGGATGCTCCTCATTTATTTGGTTGGTTGTTTGGTTGGTTGGTTGGCTTTGCTTTTGGAGACAGAGCTTCTCTGTGTAACAGCCCTGGTTGTCCTGGAACTCACTCTGTAGATGGACTTGCCTGGCCTTGAACTCACAGAGATCCTCCTGCCTCTGCTGCTGCCACCACCACCTGGCTCTCAAGGTCCATTTATGTCATAGTTTTATCACTTTGTTCTACTCTGTGACAAGTAATATTCCACATTTTATGTGTCCACCCATCCATCAATGGGCACTTGGATTTTATTCCCCCATGTTTTGACCCAAAATATAAACCATGGTGACATCTTCCCCCCTCTTGCTTAGGTCACTTCCTCCCTGGAAAGCCAGCCAACCTTGCTGTGTTCAAGCCATCTTGCGGAGAGGCACAAACCATGAGGCACTGAGAGCCGCACCCCACCCTCAAAAATAACTATGCGGGTGCCATCTTGGGAAAGGGCACTCTGGTCCCATCCAGCTCTGGTAACTGCAGCCCTAGCTGGCCTCGTGTGGACCCTGAGCTGCAACCTTGAGCTAGGTATCTGGTTCCTGCAGGACTGACTCCCAGAGACATGCGTGAGGAGCTGCTCAGTCTGGGAGTAACTTGCTACCTAGGAACACATCACTTAAATGGGGGAGGGGATTTGCCATCTCATAGGACAAGCCCTTCTGGGAGGAGATTCCTAGATGGCTAGTATCTTCAAAAACCCGTTTCTTCCTTTCCTCTGTGCTGCCTTCTTGAGTGTGTTAGCTTTTGTCTTCTCTTCGTGTTTGCAAAGTGGCTGCCACAGCTCCAGCCGTCACATCTCCATACTGCCACACTGACAGGAAAAGGAGAAACACCTTTCCCGCAAGCCTCCCAGTAGACTCTCCCATATATCTCACTGGTACTGATGTGTCCCAAATACCTGCCCGCACCAGGTTCTCCCTAAGGAAAGGGGGAGCTGATTGGCTTGAACTACTGGAACACACCTCAGAGTCTTGGAGGTGTGTCACTGAGTTCCCCCGCAAGAGAATCTGCTGGGATGAGGGAAGCTCTTGGGCTAAAGTCACCACTTTTGGCCAGTGTGGGCTGTAATTCCCTGTTGTAGAACATTATTTTAACTATTTAAAGATGTGTTACAGTTGTTAATGCTATGGAATATTACTTTAGCTGTGTGAAGGTGTGGTACATTTGTTTCTGCTGCCTTTGATGTAAAGATGTGTTATATTTATTTGGGTTACATTTGCCTAATTACGTAAAGAAGTGCCGCATTTGTTTCCCCTTGCCTGCCTAAGGCACCTGATTGGTCGAATAAAAAGCTGAATGGCCAATAGCAAGGCAGGAGAGGGATGGGCAGGGCTGGCAGGCAGAGAGAACAGGTAAAGGAGAAAGCTAGGCAAAGGGGAAGGAGGAGGAGGAGGAGGAGGAGGAGGAGGAGGAGGAGGAGGAGGAGGAGGAAGAGGAGAACAAGGGAGAAAGAGAGGGACATGTGTGGGGCATGTGTGGGACCAGAAGTCAGGCATCCACCAGGCAAACAAGCAACATATAGAAAGAAAGGTAAAAAGCTCCGAGGCAAAATATAAAGAGAAACATTAAAATAATAGTGAAGATAAAGCTGAGCATTCATAACTCATAGGTGGTCCCCATGCCATGATCTGGGAGATGGTTGGTGGCCCCAAAGAAAGCCTGATAAAACTCCCTGAGTTAATCGTGGCTCTAGAGGAATAGATCAGACGGGATGAGCGTATATAGAGGAGGCTGGATTTACGAGACCGGCCTGCACAAGATGGTCTGGGAAGCCCAACAATGCCCATCTCACCCTGGAAAGACTTAGTAGCCTGTGGCTGTTCAGTTCACGAAGGTAGGTGCTTCTGCAGTCCTATGTCTGGAAGAGTCCTGTCACGTCCGTACTCTCTATCACTCCAGTCCACGTGAAGGGCTGAAGAAACTGGGTTCTGATGGCACCATTGACAGTGTCCAAAGTAGATGAACTCAACCAGCAATACTGGAAGCTATGCAGGCAAAAAGCCTTTTCCTTAGGCTTCCTTGTTTCTGGGCCACTGGAGATGGGTGCTGCCCATATTTGGAGTGGCCTTTTCAGTTAGCCTCAGGGAGGAAATCCCTCACGGGTGCGCTCAGATGCCTCCCTAAGGTATGACACTAGATCTTCTCAAGTTGACAACTGATAGTGACCATGATATTCCCGATCAGTTCCAGGCTCCTTCCACCTGTCCACCCTCTCCCCACCCTCTTCTCTTTCTCAGACAGCTTCTGGGTGATTCTCCTGGCACCTGTGGTCCTGGTAGCTGCTTTTGTGTCTCTGTGACCCAGGAAAACCGAAGGAAAGCCACTCCCAGAAGGGAAGGCTTCCTTGGCTCAGTTTCAGAGGGTTTTAATCCACTGTGAAGGGGAGGGCATGGCAGGGATCCTGGTGATGGGTTTACATGGCAGAGCTGTTAAATTCAGGTCTGCCTCTAGTGACCTACTTGTGCCAACCGGCCCCACTTCCTGACCATTCCGCAGTCTCCCCAAATAACCCCCCCCCCGGCTGAGGTGCTAGCTTCCAATACAAAAGTCGGTGGGGGTATTTTACAAATGGCCCGTTAAGTCTGCTTTCCAAGAGACGCAAATTACAAAAACCCCACCCCCTGGAGCTAGGATAAGTCTCATCCCCTACCCATGGGATGGCATCCATCAAACAAAAGCGGAGTACAAGGGTCCACAGACACAGCTAATGGACAGATCACATGCAGGGCGTGCTTGGTGTCAGATGGGACAGAATACAAAATCCCATTCCATTCTGACCTGCTCCAGAGTCACTCTGACCTCAGTGTCATCCCCAGTGGAGCTACATCCCAGGGCTGTGGTGAGGATGGCTCAGAAGAGCACGTACCAGGCTCCCTAGCACATAATAACAAGGGCTGCCACTTGCATGGGACCAGCCACTACCAGGGTCCAGCCACGTAGCTCTCTCTGTTACACAGCTCGTTTCAGTTTTGCAACCTCATTGGCTGGATGCTGCCCAGGTCCCTTTGTCCACAACCAAAGCTCAGAGCCCAAGGCCCTGCAGGGAGAGGCTGTGTTAGAGGATCTGATTGTGATACAACATAGAGTGCTACCGGGCTTCGAGACATGCTGTATGCTGTAGGTGTGTACAGACGCTGTTTCACCACACGTGCATTGAGTACCTGCTGTATGCTGGGTGTGTTCACATCTTCTCATTGAGTGTCCTAGAATCTCATGGGAGTTTGGGGATGGTGCGTGCACGCGTGTGTGTGTATGTGTATGTGCATGCACACACACACAAACAGGCTAGAAGGCAATTGTGCAGTCTATTTCTGTTTTGAAGCAGGGTCTCTCACCAAACCTGGAGCTTCCCCGTTGGGCTGGCTGCCAGTGAGCACCAGGGATCCCCTCTTATTTGCCTCCAGAGTACTGGAAATGGGTTCTGGGGAACTGAACTTGGATCCTCATGTTTGCAAGACAAGTACTTTACCAACTGAGCCATCTCCCCTGCCATCTTTTTGTTGCTGTTGTTTTGTTTTTTGTTTTTCTGTGTAGCCCTGGCTGTCTGGAACTCACTCTGCAGAAATCTGCCTGTCTCTGCCTCCCAAATGCTAGGATCAAAAGCGTGTTCCACCACATGGCCCGGCTCCACAGCCATGTTTAGAGGTGGTTCTGTGATGCCTTTGACACCCTGGGGACAGGTTAAGCACAGAGCTGCATGCCCAGTGGTAGGGCTGACAATCCCACCACCACTGTCTTCCAGATGTGCAGAAGCATGGCTAACGTTCTGGTCCACAGAACCACTCCACTTCTTTACTCTGTGACCGTCATTTACTCCCTGAGCCTCGGTTTCCCCACATCTTAAGTGGAGCGGAAATAACATCTATTCTGGAAACACTGTGTTGTTGGCTTTTGCTTGTGCGCGATTTTAATAACAAGAAAAGCCATTTAAAGCCAGGCTCGCACCTATGACTCCAGCAGACTCTTAATTAATTGTCACCGGGCGCCTTCCTGGCTGACATTTATCTCTGATCCCCGTCTTTACAGAAATCATAAATCTGGCCTGATTATCACCTCGCGCACGATTCTTCCCGAGGAGTCGCAGTCTTTCTCTTTTATCTGTCCTCTAAAATATGATCCAATTTACAAAATCTTTGACTTACAGCTCGGCTGAAAGCCCAGCTGGTGTGTAAAATGACGCGCAGTGCGCTGTGAGCCCCTTCAGGGCTGAGATCTTCACAACAGTCAAGGGTCCTGTCCGTGAGTCACTCAAGACGGGGTACTGTCGGGTTTCACATCTAATTTCCAGCCCCTGGGAGGGAGGAGAGCCACCAGAATAGTAAGTTGTCGACACCTCCTCCACGGTTACCTCCCTGTCTGTGACCCCCACCCACTCCCCCACGTGGGTAATTTATCAACGGCTGCTCTTTTGGAATTCCCTCAAAAGGCACCAATCAGTGAACTGCACCCTCAGTTTCCTCAGCTGCAAAACCTGTGTGTGTGTGTGTGTGTGAGTGAGCGCACGCGCATGTGCGCGCTCACATCTGTAGACTCCAAGATACCGTGTCTGTCTGTGTCACTCACTGAGAACTCTGCACAATTCTTGTGTGACCAACAGAAACGGGTGGGGGTGGGGTGAGTCGGGGGCAGGTGGGTGGCTCAGTCCATAAAGTGCTTGACCAGGAAGACAATAATTTGCGTTCATTCCTCAGAACCGAAGTTTAAAAGATAGGGTGTGGTGCACGGAACCCCAGTTTTAGGGAAGTCGAGGCCGGTGGATCCCTGAGGCTCTGGCAGCCAGTCCAGCTTAACTAATACAGTCCAGGATAATGATAGAGACGCTGTCTCCTAGGAGACAGATGTTGTTGCTAAGAGTGACACCTACGGTTGTCCTCTGCTGCCAGCATGTGCATAACACACTGGTGCACACACACACACACACACACACAATTTTACAAAAGAAATAGAGGGCTCACCACACACTGTCCTTCCTGGAGGCTCCTTTTCAATCTGGCAAGAGACCTCACCACAGAAGCCGTGCCTTTTACACTGTCTTAAACTCAAAGACAGTGTATGCACCTTAGACTGAACCTTCTGTACACACGTTTAATATTTTATAGTCTTTAAGAACTTCTATTATGTTCATTTATTTAGGAAGGAGGCCATGCCATGACACATAAAGTAGTCAGAGGCCAAAGAGTGGATCCTCCTCCTACATTGTGGATCCAGGATCCAGCACACACCATCAACCTTGGTGGCAAGCACCTTTACCCTCTGAGCCATCTTGCCGGTCCCTGAGCTGTCTTATAGGCTAATGCTATTGTAATCAAAATTCTACATGGAACATGACTAGGAGTGAATCAAAAGCAATTAAAACAGAAAACACTCCAAGGGAAGTGAAATTACAGTCCCTAACAAAACGTTGTGCCATTATCCTAAAAGCCAAAAGACACATGAACTCAAATGCCCATGGGTGGATAAAGGGAGAAACTAAACAGCCCGGAGTCAAACAATGGACTCTCACTTGGTCACAACAAGGAGTACGGTACAGCTGCCTGTTGCCATGCGGATGGACCCTGAGGAGATTGCGCAAGCAAGAGAAACTGGTCAAAACCAACTGTATTGTGTGATTCCATCCTCATGGATTGTATGTATGTGTGTCTACTTTGGTTTTATTTGTTTGTTTTGGTTTGGTTTTGGTTTTGTTGAGACAGGGTCCACTATTTGTCCCGACTGTTTTCGAACTCACTGTGTAGACCAGGCTGGCTTCCACGTCATAGGGATCCACCTGCCTCGGCCTTCCAGGTTTCCAGGTGCTGGGGTCAAAGGTGTGTGCCACCACACCCTGATGTGGGAGTGTCATATATCAATCTGTTGATTTCATTGGCTGAGCAATAAAGAAACTGCTTGGCTCTGATAGGTTAAAGCATTGGTGGGTGGAATAAACAGAATAGAATTCTGGGCGGAAGAGGAGGTGAGGTCAGACTCTGCTCTGCTCCCGAAGAGACACCATGCTCAGCTCTCCCGGGTAGACGCGATAGCTCTGCTCTCTGAGGCACACGCGATGAAGATGGACATAGGCTAGAATCTTCCTGGTAAGCGCACCTTGGGGTGCTTACACACATCATTAGAAATGGGCTAGTCCAGGTGCGAGAATTAGCCGGTAAGGGCTAGAGTTCATGGGCCAAGCAGTTAAATGAATACAGTTTGTGTGTTGTTATTTCGGGCATGAGCTAGCCAAGCGGCTGGGGTGTTGGGGACGCAGCCCCGCCGCTCTTATTTCAACAACACTCTGCCATTGCTAGGGTTTAAAAATTATTATATTCATTTGTTCTTCTTTCTACAGGGGAGGCAGGGTTTGCACTCGGATGTGTCAGAAAACAAAAGAAGGACAATTCGTGTGAGTTGGTTGTCAGGCTTGGCAGCAACCACCTTTACCTTCCAAGTCGCCTTGCAGGCCTTGGGTTTTTTATTTGTTAGAGATAGGGCCTTGTGTAGTCCAAGCTAGCCTCTAATTTAACAAGTGACTAAGAATGACCTTGAACTTCTGACCCATGGCTTGACTTTCTCTGACCTGTGCAATACTTTTAACCTGTGCACACTGCAACGTGAGCCCCCCTCCCCCCCGTCCCCTGCTCCTCTAACCTGGTTGCTGCTCTCAATAGGTCCAATGCAGCTTCCTTCCTCCTTCCTGGAGACACACCATGTCAACCCATCAACTGCTGATTGTCCCGCATCTCCCTCTCCTCGGCTCTGTGCTCTGTCCCTACCCACACATCAACCTTGGGCCAGCAGACCATCTCCTCACTGTCCACTCCATACCTCTCCCCAAGAGATAGAGTACTGGGCTGAAGATACCAGTCTGCCCTGCTTAGACTCCCCTGTGTTCCAGGCCTCCAGCCTTCCCCTGCTTAGAGTGCCCTGTGTTCTGGGCCTCCAACCTTCCCCTGCTCAGAGCCCCCTGTGTTCCAGGCCTCCAGCCTTCCCCTGCTTAGAGTGCCCTGTGTTCCAGGCCTCCAACCTGCCCTGCTTAGAGCCCCCTGTGTTCCACGCCACCAACTGCCCTGCTTAGAGTCCTCTGTGTTCCACACCACCAACCTGCCCCTGCTTAGAGCCCCCTGTGTTCCATGCCTCCAAACTGACCCTACTTAGAGACCCCTGTGTTCTAGGATGCTCCAAGCTGCAGCCCCAGCCTTGACCCTCTGAGCAGAACACTCTGTACATCACCTTAAATGAGGGTGAACCCCCACCTTGTCTTACAGGCTAGGTGATGACCATGAAACACAGATCCCCAGTCAGGGCGAGGCTGGGTGTTAGGCTTGTGTTACTTCATTCCCAATTCTATCTGTCCCTCTGCTGTCTTTGCTGGCCACAAGGCTCCTATATGGCTGGGAGCTGTCAGTAAGGTGTCTGCCGTGTTAGCCTGAGGACCTGAGCTCCAATCCCAGCACCCGTAGAAAAAGCCAGGCATGAACAATTAGGACCCCAGCAATGGGGAGTAGAAACTGGTGGACCCGAGAGGGCTGACCATGCTGTCCAGCGAATCGGTGAGGTCAATGATACTCCGCCCAAAAGATACAGTGGAGAGTAGTGGAGGAAGATGTGACGTCAAGCTCTTATTCTTGTCCACATATATGTACACTCACACATGTGCAATGCATGTTCATAAGGGAGTATGCATGCATGCACACACACATACACAACATAAATACACATATACACACAAACATAACATACACACACACATAGACACATACACAGCTACAGGCACCTCCATGAGATCTTGTGTGGACAGCATCAGAATCACCGAGGGCGTGAACCGTGAACCTGTGACTCGAGGCCTCTCCTAGGCACCAGATTAGCAGGTTTGTCTGGGGACCACTGGCTGAGAACTTTGCTTTGGGACCAGGGAGATGATCAGTGGGTGAGAGTGTGCACTGTATAGACCAACAACCTGAGCTGGATCCTTGGGACCCACAAGTTGAAAGGAGAACATGCACACATGCACACACACACATACACTTAGAAAAAAAGATAATTAAACCCAGGTGTAATGGCATAGCTTTTAAACCTAGCACTGGGCGTTCGAGGCCAACCTGGTCTACATAGCAAATCTAGACCGGCTGGCCTACATAGAAAGACCCTGTCTCAAGGAGCAAACAAACAAACCCTTCTCTCAAGACTAATTCTTTCTTTTAATCTTTTGAGATTATAATATAATTACTTCATTTTCCCCTTCCCTTTCCTTCCTCCAAACCCTCCAATCTACCATGACGATTGCTCTCTTTCATATTCATGGCGTCTTTTTCTTTAATTGTTGACACATAAATGTCTGTGTGTGTGTGTATGTGTGTGTGTCCTAAACACAACCTCAACCTAATTCTTATACATTATATGTAATATGAAAAAACTGACCTGCTTAAAGCAATAGGTAAGAGCTGAGGTTCTCACGAAATAGTCTGGCTTGGGCTTTGCAGAACTCCTTCGTTGGTTTGCGGCAGGGCTGGACTACATTTCCCAGCCTCCTTTGCAGGTATGTTTGCCACATGACTTACTTCTATCCAATGAATGTGCATAGAAGTAATAGCCTGTAGGACACTTCCAGGCCTGGCTCATAAAAGCCTGTTCCCCCGTGAAGGCTAACGCAGAGTGGGTGGGGGCCGAGAGGTGGGCGCGACAATGAGCTGGAAGAGGCTGTACCACGGGAAGCTGCCTAGTAAGCAGAGCCACCCATTTGGGGTTTTGCCCAGTGTAGGAAAAATAAGTACCTGTGTATTGGGTCATAGATACTTGGAAGCCTGTTCGTCACAGCAGCTGTGGTTGGATTTACCTAATAACCTGGTCCCTGCTGTTTGCCCCAGGGCGCCTTCATGGCTTCTGGGCCTTCCTAAGAGCCTCGTGGGAACCCAGCAGGTGCGATGGGCGGCCTGGGTCCAGGATCTTGGTCGTGCCAGAAGAGAGGAGGGAGGGCGCTCCTGCTTTCTACTCCAGAGCGGATTTAATGAGTTAATGTATGTGGACACTCCCGGGGCTTGGCAAAAGGCATTTCAGATGAGTTATATTTAGTTATGAATAGCATTTCTGCATGTTGCGTCCACGCCGTCTGCAGTCAAGGCTCTCTCCAGTGGTGGTTCCACAGGAACCAGAGAAGCACAGAGGTAGTGGATCTGAAAACTCAAGCCCTCACTACCTTCTCTTAGTGGGGCTGGGACTCCGTCCCCAGAATGACTGACCCAGAGCAGAATGGATATGCCTGCTGCCTAGCTATTTTAAAACAAGCAGGGAGTAAAACGTCTGCACCGCCTTCCCAAGAAAGATGCATTGTTCCCTGTTTCCTGTTCCCTTTCAATTAAAACAAAGATCAGCTGAGACATATGCGCTCTCTTCTCTAAGCGGGGAAATGAGAGTTGTTTGGGTTTTTGTTTCTGTTTCTTTTCTTCTGAGACAGGGTTTCTCTGTGTAGCTCTGGCTGTCCTGGAACTCACTGTGTAGACCAGGCTGGCCTTGAACTCACAGAGATCTGCCTGCCTCTGCCTTCCGCATGCTGGGATTAAAGGTGTGTGCCACCACTGCCTAGTGAGTTTGGTTTTTTTGATGATTTACATGTTCTCTGGCCCATCAAAGTCACCCTTTAGGCCATTTTGTTCTGAGGATGTGGGGTAAGTGCTGAGCATAAAGGGATTATTTATTGTTATTGTTATTATTATTATTATGTGAGCCTGCATTAATGTGTATGGTCATGTTTGTGCTCGTGGGGTCCAAAGACAAGAGGACCCCTTGCTCACTGTACAGCCAGCTAACAGTGAGCCTCAGGTTCAGTGAGAGACCATCTCAAAAGATGAGGCAGAGAGGGACAGAAAAAGACACCCAGCTAGAGTTCTGATATGCACACCATGCCTGGCCTTAACACAGGTTCTGGGGGGGGGTCTCAATTCAGGGCCACCTGACTATGAAATGGACCCATGACTGACTGGGCTATCTCCAAGCTCTTGATATTATTATTTTGAGACAGGGTCTTATATAGCCCAGGTTGGACTCTAACTCACTATGTAGTAGAGGATAACCCTGAACAGGATGATCTGATCTTCCTGCTTCCACCTCCCAAGCACTGGGGTTACAGGCCTGTGCCCAGCTTTTGCAGAGGCTGGGTCATAATCTGTGGTTGGTTAGAATCTCCCTCCCCCTCCTCCTTCTCTCCTGCCCTACTCCTTTTTGGTTTTGAGATATGGGCTCACAGGGCTGGAGAGATGGCTCAGTGGTCAAGAGCATTGCCTGCTCTTCCAAAGGTCCTGAGTTCAATTCCCGGCAACCACATGGTGGCTCACAACCATCTGTAATGAGGTCTGGTGCCCTCTTTTGGCCTGCAGACATACACACAGACAGAATATTGTATACATAACAAATAAATAAATATTTAAAAAGAGAGAGAGAGAGAGAGAGATGGGCTCACCTAGCTGAAGACCGCCTTCAGTTCATCATGTTGCTGAGGATGACCCTGAACTTCTGACTCTTCTGCCTCCACCTGGGTGCTGGGAGCAAACACATGCCACCATGCCTACTTTGTGTAGCACTGGGGATAGAGCCCAGGGCCTGGCAGGGGCTCCACTGGAGCGTGCCCTCCACCTCTGATCACCAATGACCCCATCTCCTCTTTTTCTTAGGAGCTCCAGTTACTAGATTTACTTCTGTCACAGGATACTAGCCCCTAGCCCTTCAGGGTCAAGCAATGCCACCCAGGTCAAGGGATCTGGTGATGGGCAGCCATGTCTGGATGTCACCCACCACCTCTGGAACAAAACAGGTACTTAGGGGCTTCATCAATATGAAGTGCTGTCAGGAGAGCATGAGTTCTGGGAACACAGAACCTGAGGGATCAGCCAAGCCATGAACTACCCCTAGCCTTCCGTCAATGCATCATTTAAACACTCCGTTCTACCAAGGATGTCACCTTTCCTGCCTGCCCGGCAGAGCCGTCCATGTCAGGGAAGTCAATGCCACAACCTGGCCCTGGGGGAAAAATAGCCTTCCCAGATGGATGTGGAGGTCCCTTCCATTTAATGGATGGACCATCTCCATGCGGTGTGCTTTCTGCAAGTCCATCTGTCTGACTTTACCCCCAAAGGCTTTCCCTTGCTCTCCTGCTCAACTGCCCTGATAAAGTACCTGGCCGCCAGGTCTCCTAGTACCAGGAAGTGACCCAGGAAGATGGAGGAAGTGAAGAGGGTTGCCACTGAGGGAAAGGCAACTCGAGGAGAGGTTTGGGCAGAGTTTCTCACACATTCCACTGAATGCTTACAGAGGTGATGCTGCCTGGGATGGGGAGGAGGAAGAAGCAAGGCACCCAGGCACCAACAATTTGCTTCAAGTCAGCTAAGTCTAAGATGGACGACTGGCCAACTTTACTTGGTGACATTCCAGGTGTTGTGTTATTCCTTTGGGGCTTGTAATTGCAGAGTGATTTCCGATGGAGGGCGGGGGCTATGATGTCCCAGCAGGAACTTACCAGCCTCTTGGGTTCCAGTTTTGGAATGTGGGCAGAACTACTGTTAAAAACGATCCCAGCTGCCCCAGGTCAGGTTGATGCCAGGTCTGGCAAGCTTGGCTTCACAGACAGCTCACAAGAGACCGCCATGTGCTGCCTCGGAATCCATTAAGGTCAAGTATGGGAAGTTTAGGCCATGCACGAGCCAGGAGAACGACTTCCCAGGGCAGGTGGTGCCTTTTCCCTCTGCCCAAGGCCACCTGAACAGCCTGTACCAACCTGATTAAACAGGCTGGAGTCAACACAATTATTATACTCAAGGTGTGTTCATGCACACACATCCACTTCTCCAAAGAGCAGGCCTTGCCCCTCGAAAGCAAAGGACTGCTAAAGGATTCAACCCACTGCCCCGTAGAAAAGGCAGAAGGTGTGTGTGCAGAGTCCCTAGAGAACCAGTGATATGAATGATAAAGGAACTGGGTGGTGAATGAAGAAGCCTCCAGAAGCTAAAGAAATGTTAAGCCCAGCTCAAGCCCCTTCATTCAGTAGCTATGGCTAGTCCATGGGCTGGCAGGGTGGACATAGGCAAGGGCAGAGTTCCTCCACAGAACACAGCTGGCTCCAGCCCCAGCTTGCTCCCTATTTGACCTAAGTCATTGACAGTAGAGGAGCCCAGCTTCTTCTCTAATGAATGGTTGTATTCCCAGGGCCTCCTATTGGCTGGAGGGCAGAGGACCTAACAAGGTCCAAGGGTACTAGGTGCACTTGAACCATGACTACTAAGTTGTGTTATCGTCTGCAGGGAGAGCCACCGTTCTCTTGGCCCAGCGCCAAGAGTTGTAACGCAGGGTGTTCAGCACTGAGCTGTGCAAGGCCCGAGGCAAATGGGGGTGAAGGCGCCATTGACCTCTTAGTGCTGTGTACAAAGAGAGGTCCAGGGCCTTCCAAGAGGGTGACACATTCTGAGGTCTTGCAGCCTGGCTGCCACGGACTCTGGAGTTGGACAGGGCCCTCACTGTCTAAAGAGAAGCGAGAGTTGGGCCTTGCACGCGCACAGATGTCCTTGACAGTGAAGTCAGGGATGAGATTTCTTGCTGAGCACATAGTAGGTCCCCCATGAAGAGTTGCTGAATTGAGCTAGGAGATGGCTTAATGGGTAATGCACTTCCTGTGTAAACCTGAAGGCTTGGGTTCAAATCCCCAGCATTCACATAAAAAAACTCAGATGTAGCCGGGCGTTGGTGGCGCATGCCTTTAATCCCAGCACTCGGGAGGCAGAGGCAGGCAGATCTCTGTGAGTTCAAGACCAGCCTGGTCTACAAGAGCTAGTTCCAGGACAGGCTCCAAAAAACCACAGAGAAACCCTGTCTCGAAAAACCAAAAAAAAACAAAAAACAAAAAAAAACCCTCAGATGTGGCCTAAAACCCCATTCGTGTTGGGGGTAGAGACAGGTAAATCTCTGGGACCTGCTGACAGACACTTTAGCTCAAGATTCAGGGAGGGGGGTCCTGTGTTGAGAGAATACGGTAAGAAATGACAGAGTACCCACATACATGTACAGCATGTATGCCAACGCACACAATTTAAAAATTTAACAACTGGATGAAGAGCAGCTGAACTGAACTGAAGGCTATGGGTCTTGTAAACACAAGACTGCCCAAGACTGTGGCCTCCCCAACTTCCTAGTCTTGTCTGGCTCCCCCTCAACACTCCCGCAGTGGCCTTGGGTAAGCACCTTCCCTTTCCCTGGCCTCAGTTTCCTCACCTGGGAAAGGAAGGGATAACATCTAGCTTGGAGGATTGTTGTATGGTTTGCTATTTAATAAATGTCGAGTTCTGGCATAGCTCCTGGTTCAAGCTGGGTAAATAATAATTAGCATCACCCAGCGCCTGCCTGTGCGCCGTGGGCATGTCTCACTTGGCTCACCACAGCCTTGGGTGGTGGAGAAGTTTTTGCCCCGAGTTCATAGAGGAGGACATGGAGGCACCGGGCACAAGGCCCAGGAAGGCTAATAAGCTATGTAGCAACCACTGTGCCGGGAAAGTGTGCCCAGTGGATGGCTTCGTTTCCCCCTGAACGTGCTCTTCAGCAGTGGCTGTGGCGGCACATGCCTGTAATCACAGCAATCAGGAGGCTGAGCCACAAAGATCATGAGTTGGAGGCCAGCCTGAGCTACACGGGAAGGCCTTGATTCGGTAAGACAGACAAGAAAACAGTCTTCAGAATGGGAAGAAAATGAAGCCCAGGTTTCAGAACTGGGGTGTGTTGCGGGTAGGGGCTAGAAGGAGAGAATGTGGCTCACTATGAGGACTTTTCTGGGCCATAAGAGAGGAGGAAGAGGGAGGAAGGGGAGGGCAGAATCATTTCCCCTTTTGAAGTTCTGGTGGGAACATGCCCTCCTGCACCTCCCCCAACCCCCATCTTCAGTCTAGATCTGCCCATGCTGCTCAGACTGTCTTCGTCACAGAGACATCTTCGAAGTCCCCGACACACCTGCTCAGCTTCTCCAGTAGCATAAACTCTGGTACCTCCAGTTAAGTCTCCATTATGCAATAAGTTCGCTGTGGAAATGAAGCCACTGTTCCGCGTGGACGCTTGCGCTCAGAAGGTGTGTTCTGCCAAGCCTTGGCCTGAGGCACACGGGACAGACTCCCCTGGGTGTGGAGGAATGTGCTGGGGCTCTAAGCCCTTGGGAGGTGGAGGCAAGGAGGGTCAGGTGTTCAAGGACCACGTTCAAGGTGTTCAAGGGTCAGCGATGTAGTGAGTTTAAGGTCAGCCTGGGCTGTAAAAAAAATCCCATCTCAGGAAAAAAGGCTGTTAGCTGGGGAAAGAGTAGGTGGCACACACTCTTAATCCAGGCCAACCTGGTCTACATAGCAAATCCAGGCCAGCCAAGGCTACATAGCGAGACCCTGCCTCAAAATAAGTAAATAGAAAAAGGAAAGGGGTCCTGGAGAGGAGGCTCAGCAGTTAAGAGTACTGGCTGCTCTTGCAGGGGACCCAGGTTTCCTCCGAGCACCCGCATTCATAACTCTAAGGATCTGATGTTGTCTTCTGCGACCAGGCATGCACCCGGTGCATTTATGGGCACGCAGAAGAAACACTCATATACACGCAAAATAAAAACAAACAAATCTTACTTTAAAAGGAAGGGAAGGAAGACTTTGTTGGACAGACTGAGCTTTCAGGCTTTTTGTGGTCAACCCAAGCGAGTCCAGGGTCATCTCTGTCTGAGCTTCAGTCTCTTCTGTTGAATGGGAATGTAGCACCAGGTGCTTAGACAGCATCCGTTGCCATAATAACACATCTGGATTAGTTACCTTGGAAAGGAAAAGGGTTATAGTTGGAGGTTCTGGTCCATGGTCCCATTGCTTTGGGCATGGTGGTTGAGGAATCGGTTCACCTATGGCAGCAAGCCGAAGAGAACACCTAGAGAACCATAATCCTGACCTGAAGACCTCCCACCAGGCCCGGTGCTTAAGGGTTCCACTCTCTCCTAATAACATCAACTTAAAACATGGGCCTTTTGGGACCTTTAAAAAAATCAGGTCCCAGAACCGAGCTTAACCAACATGGCTCACACGGGTTTGGCACCCGAGCCGGGCACGAAGGGTCAAAGGGCAAACGCTGCCTTTCTTATCCAACCATTTCAACGTCACAGTTACCTGTGTTCCCGCATGAGGTATGAATGTCCCCAGCTGGGCTCCGAGAAAGCCCCTCCCGGCCCTGGCTTCACTAGACCCTGCAAGAGCCAAGGTGGGGGTGGAGGTGTTCTCGCCTCACCTGACGCGGGCTCCTCCAGTCCAGCTTCGTCATTGTAAAGGTGACAGAGCCCTTTCTGTATTTTTTTCGGAGACAGAGATTGCCAAGGAGCTCATTAACCACCCCATCCCCGCCCAGCCAGGAGGGGAGTGACACTCAGAGGCCATTCTAACAAGTGGCAGGAAACGAGTTTATGGGTCTTTCTGCCCCTCTCCGCGCCCCTTGTCCTTTTCTCTGTTTGGGGCTGGACTCTGGTGTTTCCTGCTTTGCCTTCTCTTTCTCCTTGTACTTTCCCTCAAGTTAATTATATTAGTTGCCATGGAAACCGTGATGTCATTGGCACGGGAGGGCTCAATGACATCCAAAAGCACAGTTTACAGCGTGGCTTGAAATGTATTCCATGGCTCACAGCCTTGGGGTGTGTTGTGTGTGTGGAGGGGGGGTATGTGGGTATGTGGCGATTATATCTCGGGCACCATCTGGGCACGCGAGTGGGAAGTGTCAGGGAAGGTGCTGGGCTGGGAGGTAGGTGGTTGCTGGTAGGTTTTCCAGAATCCCAGACCATGGGGGGCCTTTACCCTTGGAGCATGAGCTGGGCACTTTGGATGTCCTAAAGAATTCTGACTTAGCTCATGCCAACGCTCCCTGGTTTGTGGTACCACACCCCACTGTTGCCCCGATTTGGAATTCCAAATCCTTCCTGCCCTGAATGGTACCTCGGAGTGGCGCATGCAGAGTGGCTATGCATGCGTACCATGTGCACACGTGAAACATGCCTGCGGCGCCAGAGCTGAGCTGCTGGGTGATGTCATGAGCAACCCGTGGGGCACACAAGGGCTGGCACACACGAGCACGTGCACACACTTGCTCACCCATCTGGACGTCACTGGTGAAGGCGCTGTGGCTGCTCTTCTTTGAGTCCTTGCCAGCATGGTTTGCTTTTTGTGAGTCCAGGGAAGGCTGGGACCGGGTGGCACTGAGGTGTCACTACTCCTGGACCAGGCCCAGAGCAGGGTGGACACCCTCAGGGGTGAGAGCCACAGGCTCAAATGGCCCCCTTTTCTAGCCTGGGGAACTAAAGCTGTGTTCGCATTTCCTGCAGTGTAACACTGAGCAAGTAGAGAACCCTGGAAACATAGTCTGCAAAGACAAGCTGGCCCCAGGAGGGGTCTCTTGTTAATACTGAAGCCTTTTTTTGACAGAGGGTCAGGGGCTGTCTCTAAGAGTGGGCTTGGAAGAGCAAGGTAGGAGCCAGTCTGGGACAGGGGGCACCAGTTTGAAATTCAGGGGATGCAACCAAGGGGGTCAAAGAACTAACTCCAAATACCATCGCTGAAATAGATGGCCATGGCAGCAGGGACTCCCTGGGGGCTGTGGGTTCCGCCTCCCCAAGGGTCTTACGCAGAGACAGTGGCTGCCTGGCCTCTGTCCGTCTTTCTGGGCTTTGATTCCCTCACACTCTCAGGTTAATCACCAAACCCACTCTGCTCCAAAGATCGTCACTGAATAACGGGGAGGCTGTGTCACAAGCCAGTGTTGGCCAGGCCTGGGCAGTAGGAAACGACCGACTCTACTGGACTATGCTGGTGGTGATGAGGATGGAGTCTCAGGAAGAGCCCCCGGGAAGATCTCAGACTTAACCAGGGAGTCCCCAGGCTTCCTCCAGCTTCCCACTCACGATAATGGCTTTCCAGCCAGAACTCCCAGCTTCCATCAAGCCCCCACTGCTAAGATCTCATGCTCCTCACTCCGGAGTCATTCATCTGCAATGGAATTTCTGGACCAGAAACAAGAGGTCATAGGATGACCTGTGTGCGTTAGTTCGCATTCTCCACCATGTGGGATTAAACTGGGGTCACCTTACTCCCCAAACTATCCTGCCAGCCCCCAGGAAGGTTTCTGGAGAACCAGATCGATCAGCACCTAATGTGAGGAGCAGACCTAGCGGGAAAGGAATACGAGGTATGTCCAGTAAAGAGAAAAGATGAGAAAGTATTGGGGCATGAGAACGAGAGTCGTGGGGACCGAAGGCCACGGGCTCCTCGTGATGATAAAGGGTGACGCGTGGCTTAGGCCTGAGTGGGTTCCAGTCCTGAGTGGGCTCCACTGTTCATCATCCACCCACAGCAACAGGTGGTTCTAGGAATCAGCCTGACACACACAATCATACACCCTTGTGCTCAGAAAGCCCTGGACCATGCTGCTGTGACAATAATAGTTGTAACAGCAGTGGGAAGCCACGGGGATTTGAGAGACAGAGAAAATAAGACACTTGGGTTCTCCTGTGTGAGGGAGAACCTTTGTAGAATATTAGTTGAAAGTGCATTACATTTGTTTATTCTGCAGAATATTTGTTTCCCGATCCAAAGGTGTGTTGCATTCTTTTATGTTGCCTTTGTTTAACTCTGTGAAGCTGTGTTACTTTGCCTGCCTAAAACTCCTGACTTGACTAATAAAGAGCAGTACGGCCAAGAGCAAGGCAGGAGAGGGATAGATGGGGCTGCCAAGCAAAGAGAATAAATAGAAACAGAAGAGAAGAGGGAAGAGCAGAAAAAGGAGAGGGAGAGGAGGACGCCAGGGGCCAGCCACCCAGCCACCCAGCCACCCAGCCACCCAGCCACCCAGCCAGCGACAGAGTAAGAAGAAAAGAAAGACACATAGAATAGAGAAAGGTAAAAGCCCAGAAGCAACAGTTAAATGGGATAATTGAAATTAAGAAAACCTAGTTAGAAACAAGTCACGCTAAGACCAGGCATTCGTAAGTAAGAATAAGTCTCCGTGTATTTATCTGGGAGCTGGGTGGTGGGCCCCCAAGGAACAAAGAGGAAAAGACAACCAACTTCAGAAATTAAAGGTGTTTTCTCCCATAGTTTTTCCCCAAGGATGAGGCTACCCTCCCCTAGCCACATCTGGAGAGATTTTAGGTTGTCACACAGGGCTACTTTGCTGCTACAATCTCATGGTCAGGGGTCAGCGAGACTGCAAAGCATGCTAACACACTGGGATGGCTCTCCACAACAGACTGGTCCAGCTCAGTCTGGATTGGAGACTAGGAAAGCCCAGTTTAGGTGAAACAAGAAGTGTGGTGCAGGGCACAATACAAGTTGGGAAAAGGAGATAGGTGGGACAGGGATTCCGGGGTGCTCAGAGACAGGAGGCCCCCTTCCTCCCCACACATCCTGCGAGGTCCCTTTCCTCCCTCTCTGTGGTAAAGCCTAGTAGCCACGAAGGTCATCCTGAAAGAAGGTCTGGAGGCCTTGTGAAACAGTGGCTAGTCATGACCAACTCCCTGGCTCCTAGGTCACAGACCCCATGTGTTTCCTGAGTGCAAACAGATATCCTGCATGGATGTGCCTCTGCCACTTAGGGGTTCTGCCCAGGAAACTCAGACCCCTGGCCATGCAGCCTGCGGACACAGCCTCTCCGGCACATCCTCTTGAGTTTAACACGTCAGTCCCTGTGTTTCAGTGACATGAGCCCCAGGGAGGGAAAGAGACATCAAAGAGCAAGGGGTGCTGAGGCAGGGTGGGGATGGGGGGGACATAGAGACAGTGGGAGATAGTTGAAAATGATAGAAAATGAGAGAGGGGACGGAGGAAGGAGGAGGAAGAGAGAAGGAAGGAGGGAGAGGGAGGAGGGAGAAGGAGGAGGGAGAGAGGAGGAGAGAGAAAAAGAACAGAATGTTCTTCCAGACAGAGAAAAGGCAAAAGGGGGGAGGAGAGGAAGGGCAGAGAGTGGGACCAGGGAATCCTCCTTGCCTGCATCCCAGGCTGGGGGAAGCCCAGCCCCCGAAGGTGGCAGATTTAGCTAGCACTTCCCTCTGGTCCAGGACCTTCCCACTTACCCTCATGACGGCTGGCATACCCAACTCACTGGACAGCTGCCAACAGGAAATTCCCAGGACAAAGCTTTCCACTGGGAGGCTTTTAAAACTTTTATTTATTTAAATTTATTTTTTTTTCACGAGTGAGGAATGAACAAGAGGGAGGAAAAGAAAAACAAAAGAAACCACCTGGTATTTATATATATTAATATAGATGTATATATTCTCTCGCCCTGCTGGGGCCAGAGAGGTTCCGAATGCATTGTGTCTGCTTGGTCCTGCTCTTTCCCTGGAAGGGTCTGTGACCTCACACTCCCATGATGTCACAGCTCGTTGCCATGGGCCATGGTTTATTATTGTAAACAAAGGGCCTGTTCCTTGGGATGCTGGCTGCCTTCACAGGAGAGGGGAAAAACTCTGGGTGTTGTGTTTTCTTGGGAAGGCAGCTGGTTCGGAAGTCTGAGAAGCTGTGAAAATACTGGTACACACAGTTCCCTCTGCGCCCCGCAGCCTCTGGATGAGCCTCAGGCTGGGAACCAGAGCGATGAGGTCAGTGCTCCACGGCGGGACCTCCAGCTTGGCAGTGGTTCTCACCGCCAGAAAGCAGCTTCCCCCACCTCCCTCACCTGGGCACACAAGGCTTCCTTCCACTCTTTCACCAAAAGTGCACTGAACACCTACTGTGTGCTCAGCTCTGACAAAGGTGGATAAAAATGCGGGGGTCAGTAGCACCCCTCCCTCTAAACTTCAGCAGGCATACAAACACCCACCAGCGCGAGCGCGTGTAGTGTCACGTGGGTTAGGATCGCCGTAGAAACCCGCAGGCTGAGAATGAGGCTCAGTCGGTGGATGCCCTTTCCCAGCATACATGATGCCTATGATAACGTAAACTAGGTGCGGTGCCGCACCTCGGTCATCCCAGTACTTCAGACAGGGTGTGGTAGCATTAGAGATTTCAGATCATTCCTGGGTTACCTTGTGAGTTCAAGGCCAGCCTGGACCACTTGATACCCTGTCTCAAAAAGGGGAGAAGGAGGAGGGAGAAGCTACAGCGAGAAGAGTGGAAGAAGGAAGTCATTTCAATACACTACCAGAGAGGGCATCTTGAGAGAGATGGCGTATTAGAACCAGCTGTGTGAGGCACCCGAGCAGACGGCAATGACAGAGACGAGGACAGACACCCTGGGCAGTCACTGTGGTGATGTGTCCATGTGTCACAGTCTGTTTATTTCTTTTCTGGGCTATGACTGAATGCTACAATCTGGGCCACTTACAAAGAACAGAGGTTTATTCATCTCCATTCTGGGGGCTGAAAAAGTACAAGATCGTGACATTGTATCTGGTGAGGGTCCTGTGCTGGTCCCAGTGTGGCAGGGGCATCACGTGGTGAGACTGCAACCCTTGAATCCATGTCCTGATTGGCCAGTCCTGAGTCACATGGCACAGCTGAAACAGGAGATGTTTTAAAATGATTATGATGGTGACAATGATGATGGTGACGATGATGATGGTGATGATGGTGGTGGTGGTGATGATGGTGGTGGTGATGATGATGATGGTGATGATGACGATGGTGATGACACCTGTGTCACAGCACATGTGGCAGTCAGGGGACATTCCATAGAATCACTTCTCTTTTTCCACCTTTATGTGGATCCTAAGATAAATTCCGGGTGCTAGGGCAAGTGCCATTTCCCACTGAGCCATCTTGCCAGCCCTGCAGGATATATTTAATATAACCCAAATCCCAGGAAACATGTCTTGGAGTGTAGGAAACGCCATGACTCCCAAGAGAGAAATTGGGGTGCTAGCCCAGAGAGGAGCCAAAACAGGATTCAGCAAGCATTTCGTATGCCAAATATTTTTTGCTTAAACAGCTCCAAACACCAAAGGAGTTAAATAAACATTATTAGTCAGACTCTGTCAATGACAAATGGAAGGCTCCAAGATCTAAAGTTAGCCTGCAGGTCACTCCCCACCACACCCCAAGTATCCTGCCCTTGCACCCAGCATGAAGCTTTGCTTACCCGCAAGGCAACATAGAAGGGTCATTTATCCCACAGCCCGTTAGTACAGTCAGCCACACACACCACCATCTAGAACATTCTCTCAGCCAGGAAACTGAAAGTCTGAATCCCTTGAATTACAGGCGGTGGTAACGACTGTGGCAGAAAGCAGGAGACTGGCTCCAGAGGTGTCACCTCCCGGCCAGGACACGTCAGAAGTCTCCTGTGTGGCCTGTAGTGTCCCCACCAATGCCTCCCTCAGTAAAGCAAGTGGGGTCAAAGGTCTTGAGTCCTAACCTGGGCTCTGACACCCCCTCTGAACACATTAATATATCCCCTGGAAAGTGCCCACACACACTTCAGGGTGGCAATTCTCTATCCCGTCCCCAACTTACCTGGGCCACTTCCTTTTTGCTTTAGTGGGAAGCCAGATGACACATTGATCCAGAGCCTGAGATTTAGAGTTAGACATGCCTGGGTCCCCATCCCAGCCTTGACATAAGTTGTGTGCCCCTGAGTAGGTCACATCCAGTTTCTGAATCTCAATTTTATTCTTCTTCTCCCTCCTCCCTCCTCCTTCCCCCACTTTTAAAGCAGGGTCCCTGTATCCCAGGCTGCCTTTGAAGTCACTAGCTGAGGATAACCTTGAACCTGTGAGTCTCCTGCCTGCACCTCTTGAGTGCTGGGATCACAGGTGTACACTACAAATGCCTGGCTTCTGAGGTGCTGGGGATGGGACCTTGGCCTTCATGCATGCTTGGTGGGAGGCGCCTTGTCAACTGAACCCCTGTTCCCGTCCTAAACCTTCTTTACCTATACTGTCTACCACTGAAAATCCAGATAGACTGTCTCGGGGTGGGGGGATGGACTGAACAGAGAGGCCACAGGGAGCTATGTTTCAGTCTGTTTTGTTCTCTGTGGGATTCCCCAGTGATAGAATGGGGCGGGGCATGCGGTAGAGCCCCAATAAATAGCTGCTTAGATGTTTTTGTCAGTAAAACATTTCACACAGTCAGAGAGATGCTGAGGCGTCACTAAAATCGCCTGGTAGTATCGCATTTTCTCTGTGCATTTGCACGCATGTGTGCATGTGTGTGTGTGTGTGTGTGTGTGCGTGTGTTTGTATGTACAAACATATCTTCTCCACAGCTTTCACTATAAAATTTCTCTTTAGTCGCCCAGGACCCATCAAAGGATCCCAGCTTAAGATATTCAATGGATGTTATTTCACTAGAACTGTAAATGTATGGATAAGAAGTGACAAGGGGACAATAGGCTTCTTTAACCCAAACGCCCAGGAAGACTCATTGTCATCCTATAGTCCTAAAACCTGTACCCAGCACAGCCTGCGATGGTGTCCGCTCTACCTGTGGACCAGTGAGTGGTTGACTCCATGCCTCCTCATCCCACTTGGGGCCTGAATCTGAACCTGTGGACTCCTCCATCTCCAGCATACATTTCCCGTCCTGTGCACACACACAGGCATTCAGCCTCCCCTAGCCAACAGTGTGAAGTTGGAAGCTTTCCTACAGCCCTCCTACTGAGCTTTTGTCTGCGCTGCCAAACTCCAGCTGCTGAGTCCCAGAGTCGGTCAGAGTCACACAGGGAGCTCTCTGGGCCTGGCCTAGGCTTCTAAGCCCTGTGACTGCAGCAGAGAATCCACGTGCATCAAAATGCCAAGGGGTGCATCAAAGCGCCAAGGATTGAGGTTGGTCTCTTTAGTTCTGTGTGGCTTCGTGCAGCCCCGAAGGCTGCAACGTCTCTGTCAGTCCATCACTTCAGGCAGCACCGGTGTGACCTCTGCCTCCTGGGCTAGCTCAGCCTTTATCTCTATTTTCTCCCCTAGATTCAGAGCACCCCAAATCCACAATGACTGGGTTTGATTTTGTTGTTGTTGGAGGGTTTTGTTTGTTTGGTTGGTTGGTTTTTGATTGTTTTCTTTTTTTGAGGCAGGGTCTCACTGCCTAGTCCTGACTGGCCACGGACTTGGTGTGTAGACCAGGCTGACCTTAAGCTGGGGTTAAAGGCAGATGCCCTCACACTCAGCCTTGGGTTCAGCGTTAAGATCACTATGTAAGGATGGCTGTACGTCATCATTTTGAAAGCAAGCCATACTCTGGGTAGGGAGGACTTGGGGGACACTCTTCAGCCCACTTCAGAGGATCACTGTGCTGGGGATCTCCAGTGCCTATTGGAAACATCACTTGTTTCCTTGCACTCTTCTTTAGGGTGCCATGATGGCACCTCAACTTTGGAGCCCCCCTGAAGCCAATGGTGAGCCCCACATACAACTGTGGGGTGTGGGGAGAGGGTTCACAATCTCAGAATCCCGGAACACAAGGCGGAGAAAGAGCCTACTTTAGAACTGAAAGCACCGACAGGCCAGCGCTTTTTTTTTAACCGTAAGGCTGAGCCTGTCGATGCTTGTCAGATCCCAGCCCGCTAAGGTTCATCAAAGGCATGCACCAGCTTCCATTTCCCTCCATGGCCAGTCCTGTCTGAGCATGTGCCTTGCCCCTGCTTTCTTTGCCTGCTCCTCTCACCAAGGGCTCTGCCTCTTCCCTGCTCTGCCCTCCGGGACCCATCTCTTCTTTTTGCCTTCCCCACCTGCCCTGTTTCCTTTAGTGCAGCAAGAAAAGCATTTGCTGAAGCACCGACGCCACTGCAGAATTCCGGGACTGTCATGGAGCATGATATTCTTTCCCGGCTGCTGGGACGGAATCCTCGAGTCTGGATGAGTTATGAACAACGGAAACATAGAAGCTTATGATCAAGGGGTTGCAGTTGCAGTATCTGGGAAGCGCAGTTTCTCCATGTATCCCCACACAGCCAAAAGGCAAACCAGTCCCCTGCTGGTCACCAGGACTCTTGGGATCTGTCATCCAAGTTCTTAATATCGGCACACTGGGTAGTAGATGGCAACACGTGGAATGATTTTTTATTGTTTTGTTTTGTTTTGAGATAGGGTTTTTCTGTAACTTTGGAGCCTGTCCTGGAACTAACTCTTGTAGACCTGGCTGGCCTTGAACTCACAGACGTCTGCCTGCCTCTGCCTCCGAACATGTGGAATTTTTGTGTGTGAGTGTAGGCCTGCATGTATGCGCAGTGCAGTGTCTGTAGAGATCAGAAGAGGGTGTTGGATCCCTTGTGCATCCTGGGGGTGCCGGGAACTGAATCTGGGTTCTCCGTGAGGACAGCAAGTTTTCTTCACTGCCGAGCCCCCAGTGTGTACATTTTGGAGGTCACTGCAGCCAGGCATGAAGACAAAGTCTTACTTGGCTCTCTGCTGTCTCCTCTGCATGCCCACTCTCCTCGACCTCGTCTCTTCATCTTTTAGGCTTCAACCAACGCTGCCCAGCCTTGTGCCTGTCACTGTGGCAGGGGTGCCCTTTGCTCTTGCACACTTGCCTTGTTTCTCCCCTCTTCTCTCCTTGCTCTTACACCCCGCTCCCACCCCTCCAGAGTCTTGCTGGCTCTCTCACCCTGTCACCTCAGATTCAGCATCCTGAACAGGAAAGGTGCTGGAGACATCGGGCTAAGAGGAAAAAATCACTCACAAAACCGCCTTTATATGAAGTGTCAGAGAAGCCCAACCTGGGGCCAGGGATGTTACTCGGTTGGCTGAAGGCGTCCCTAGATAGCAGGGTTTGATCTTAGTGCCACTTTAAGTCAGCTGTTGTGGAACACGCCTTTAACTCTGGCACTCTGGAGGAAGAGACAGGGAAATCAGAAGTCCAATATCTTCAGCTTCGTAGACGTGTGAGTTTCATGAGAGTGAAACACACAGCAACAACAACAACAACAACAACAGCTAACCCCGCTGACCAGTACTTAGGCCGGAGCAGGGGCCCAGGAGCGCTGATAGATGAGTCTCTGGTACAGTGTTTCCTTTAAGGCTAAGAAAACGTCTGGACCATGAGAGAATCAGTGCTTGTACCTCAGTGGGACTGGACTCAGTGCCACTAAGACCTCTCTTCAACGTGATTCATTTATGTGACTTTCATGCCTGTCTATTATTATTTATTTTACTTTATTTTATCCTTTTTTTTTCCACACAAGGTTTATCTGTGTAGCTTTTTGGAGCCTGGAATTCGCTCCATACCTTTTACCAGTGCAGTATCCCTGGTGTTGCCCAGCCCAGCCCTTTGCTCTGGAGCCCTCATCATGAGGCCTGAGAGCTTTTTGGGTTCTGATCCCATCTCTAACACGGGGACTCCATGCCTTTAGAGGTGTCTGGAGAGACTCCAGCATCCACCCCATTCCCCCACAGCCACCTCTGCCCTGGGGCCTCTCCATCCCCCTCAGTCAACCCCCAGCCCTCCTTCTGGACAAAGCTATGAGGTATCCTGGCTGAGCATCGGCAATGATGCCTTCAGGCAAGAGGGCTCCTCGGTGCACCAGCCTCTCATCCCGGGCTTTGTGCATTTGGGACCGGAATCCTCAACTTCAACTGTGCAGGAAGAGGGGTCAGAGAGGCCTGGGCAAAGTGCTTCCAGCCATCTCTCTGACTGGATTTTTCCTGTCAGTCTCCACGGAAAGGCCATCTACAGACTTTTGTTCTGTAACATCTCAGCAGTTACCAGAGGGAGCTGGGCGTGGAGAGTTAAGTGGTCCTTTCCAAACGCCAGCCTATGTGTGGACCTTGTAGGCAGCCCAGGCAGTCTGTGGCTCTTTGTTACATAAATGCCGCCTGAGGGAGAGAAGGGGACTCCCAGTGGCACCCTAACCAGCCTTGCTCCCTCCACCAACTACTGTGTGGTTTCTTTCCTCTTTAGTGATATGTGTGTGTGTGCGCGCGCGCACGCTCGCGTGTGCACACAGGTGCATGTGGGTACCTTGTGTGTGGGGGGGGAGAAAGAGAGAGAGAGAGAGAGAAAGAGAGAGAGAGAGAGAGAGAGAGAGAGAGAGAGAGAGAGAGAGAGGGAGGAGAGGAGAGAGAATGTGTGTGTGTTTAAAGATTTGATGTAGAAGTTATAGCTGGCCACAATTCTCCTTTTGGCAAACGTGGCAACTAAACACAGGCTGTGTGATCTTTCCGGAGCCCAAACTCCGAATCACCCCAGCACATTCCTCCGAGCTTTCTCCTTCTCCTTGTTATGTAGATGAAGTTTCTCCCCCAAATCCTCTACCTCACTTTCTCCATTCTCCCTGCAGGCTCCTGCCCAATTTCATGGGAAATTCCCAAGTCTACCCAGCGTTTTAACTCTGATTCGGACTGGCTGAGGTAGAGCCCTGGGGCAGAAGGGGATGGACACTAGGAACTAGAGTCCTGGCAGACTGGGGAGAGCTCCTAATTACCCCAGGCTGTTATCTTCTTTACGCGCTCTCCGAAGCTCAACGAGGGGCAATTCCCACCTCTGCCGCTGCTCCGCCCCATCTGCCCACCTGCTGCTGCTCAAACTCGTCCTCCCTGCCCGGAGGGGCACTAGTTTGCCAAGCTTTGTGGATTCAACACACCCACCAACTACCCTGAGACCTGATAAAATTTATCTCTAAGGGTTGAGGACGAACTCTCTGAGGACAAGGATAGACCCTTTCCATTTTTCATTCCAGCCCCCCCCGCCCCGTCCTAATCTATTTAGGAGGCATTCAATAAATCTTGATATGAGTATGAGCACTGGATATGGGGGCGGGATCAATCTCTGGGAAAGGGACAACCCAGGCCCAGCCCCTACCCCTAATCTGTGGTTATCTTGCGTATGCTGGAAATGTAAGCAGACACCCTGGGTGCCAAAGATCTCATCTCACCTGCCTTTCACTCAGCTTCAAAGTGATAATTGTATGTTTGTTTATTTGATTGGTTGTTAATTTGATTGAATAACTGTCTGTTGTTTGATTTGTTTGAGAAAAGTTCGCCTGTAGCTGAGGCTAGCCTCAGACTCAAACTGTGTGTAGACCAGGCTGGCCTTAAACTTCTTCCTAATCCTCCTGCTTCCACCTCTCGGATGCTGAGATTATATGCCTGCATCACCCCTCATTTGGTTTTTTCTCTTACAGCCCAGGCTGGCCTTGAATATGCAGTCCTGCTTCAGCCTCCCAACTGCTGAGAGCGGTGTGAATTTCTTTCACTATAATCAATGAAACAACCTGAAGTTCGGCCCTCTGACGTCTGGCCTTGGAAAACCCAAGGGAACAGAGACGCCTCTTTGGATGAAGTCAGACACAGTCCTGTAGCTAAGCCGTGGAGAACTCGGCCTGTGGACTCTGCCTGTTTTGCCAGACATACATTCTGAGCTTCTGTTTCCTCATCCTTTTTTTACAGTATAGTTGAAGTTATATCTTTTTAAGTGGTTAATAATCGTCCTACAGAGTAGAAACAGCAGGTGCAGATGACCGCCCCGCAGAGCCGAGATGATGTCAATCTTACGTTACTATTGCTGTGATGGAAAACTATGACCAAGGCTACTTCAGGAGGAAAGGGTTTATTTGACCCACTCTTACCCGAATCATTATTCGTCATCAAAGGAAGTCAGGACAGGAACTCAAACCGGGGCAGGAACCAAGAGGCAGGAGATGATGCAGAGGAAGGGGGCTGCTCACTGGCTTGTTCCCTTGGCTTGCTCAGTTTGCTTTCTTATAGAACCCAGGAGCACCAGCCCAAGGGTGGCACCGCCCACAGTGAGCTGAGCCCTCCCGTATCAACCATTAATAAAGAAAATGCCCTACAGGCTTGTGTACAGACTGATCTTAGGGAGACATTTTCTCAATTGAGGTTCCTTCCTCTCTGATGACTTGAGCTTGTGTCAAGTTGACATAAAACCAGCCCCACAGAGGGTGAGGTTGACAGTGTCCCCTTGATCTTTGACGGTCATTTCTCTGTTTGGTCTCCAACTGCACCCCAGGACTAACGGGGTGAGTCATAGTGCCCACAGGCATCCTGTAGACGCATCCTGTAAAGTCCGGAATGTCAGGTAAACCTTCTTTCGAGGGTCTCACTGTTTTTGTGGGGTTCAGAATAAGCTGCTCCCTGGCTTCCAGCCCCTTTTGCTGAAAGAAAAACTCCAATAAAAGCAATTTACCCTGAGGTGTGGGGACTGAAGGAGGGTAAATTTGCATTTTAAAAGCCCTGAGCAAGAGCGAGGTTAGAGCCCACTCTTCAAGCCCCGGTGGCCAGTGGTTAAGGAAAGAGTAAAAGCCAGATGAAAACCTCGAGACGGACTTTCAGACTGGAGTGCACCGGCTCACTCTACCTGCAGAGCGTCCGCTCTTCGGGCACCGGATTTTTGTGCTCTGTCCAAAGCTTGCAGAGGAAGAAAACAAAACAAAACAATGTTCACAACACCTGCTCTGTCCCCCAAGTCCTGCGAGTGACCTCCAGTTTGTAGATAAGGACACTCCAGCGCAGGGAGGTTAAGTGTCTAACAGGTAAAACAGACAGCCTCCTGGCTGGGGGTGGGTGGGAGGGTCGGGGAAGGCTGGGGATGCCCCGGCCAAAGCGGGGAAGTTCTTTCTCAATTCTGTCCCTCTGGCAGAGGCCCTGAGGCTCACTCAGAGGGATGGAATGTCTGACGCTCCCAAACTCTCGCTACAGCCACCCCCATAAGCCCCGGAGGGATCTTCGTTCACAGGCTACCCAGTCCTGAAGAATCAGCACCCCTCCCCCAAGCCTTCAGCCTCTTTGCCCACAGCCTTTCTCTCACCTCCCCTGGTTAAAGCGGAACTCTCAACTCCTCTACTTTAGTGTAGAATGTTCCTCGAGCCTGTAAGTTCCTCCTCGACTTTTTGCTCTTTCATCGCCTTAGTGATCCGGATCAAATGTCTGCCGGGTCCTAGGTATATAATTCACCTCCTTTATTTTCCTTCTATAAAGCGAAGCTGCCGCGTGGTCCTATAGGTTGCACACTGCTCAACTCTAGCAGTGTCTTTTGCACGGAATGCATTGCCTTTTTTTTTTTTTACACCAGGGGTTTTCAGCCTTCCAAATATAGTTCCTCCTGTTTGCGGTGACCCCAACCATAACATGATTTTGTTGCTACTTCATAACTGCATTTTTGTTACTGTTATGAATCGCAATATAAATAGCTGGCATGCAGGCTATTTTGACCCCTCACGACCCCACAGGTTGAGAAGCAATGCTGGTTCTCATTTAATACATATACGCGAATGGATGAGGGTTACAAGACACGGAGGCTTGTTGCTACTCCTCAACTCCTCCTGACCAAGTATGCCTCCCTCTGTGGCCTGAGTCCAAGCAACGCTGCTGTGACTCGACACTCGGGGCTCCTTTGGAGTTTCTGTGTGGGCAAACTCCATCCCAGCCAGGTTCCAGGCGGTGCCGGTGCCCTCCTCTCATTGTTTCCATTTTGCATTCACGGGACTCATCAACCTGGGCGACCCCCCCCCCCCCCCCCCCCCCCCCCCCCCCCTAGCTCCATCTCTTCTTGCATTTGTCAGTTCTGGCTCTACTTCACTTTGGGTTCCGTCCAAAAGACAAGTTAACTCTCCAAGAATGAGGAGAGGACCTGGCGCCGCTGCAGGAGAAGCTAATTTCGGCCAGTTCCAGATTGGGCCCTGTATAGCAGCCATGGCTACTCTTGTAAGAAAAAAAAATCATGCTTTCTGACATTTCCCCAGAACAGGGGCTTGCTTTCGGTTTTTGCCGCGGACTGGGAGACAAGAGTCCAGAGCTGGATAGGCACCCGGAGCCACGCCCCCAGCTTGGTGGTAGTGGGTTTGAAGATACTTGAAAACAAAATCTGTCTCCAAAACTTTGAAAGGGGCCGGGCTGAGGGAGGTTTAGGAGAGAGGGTGCTACCATTTTGTAGGCATTACCATTAGCGTGCATTTTAAAAGGGCCAGAACTGGATATGGTGGCGCACACCTCAGGCTGCAGAGGCAGGTGGATCTCTAGTCTACAGAGTAAGTTCCAGAACATTCAGGACTACACAGAGAAACCCTGTCTGGGAAAACCAATGATGATGATGACGATGCAATAAAGGACCATGAATTTGAGCACACTCCCTGCCATCTATCTTCCTCGTGGGCTCTCATGCCCTTCCTCCTCCTGTCAAGAAAAGCAGTCCCTAACAGACACGGGGACACAGGGCTCCGTAAACTTTGGACTTTGCAGCCTCCAGAAGAGCAAGGGGGAACTCTATTCTTTGGCATTAGTGTCTAGAGCTCTCTAGCGGGCGCACATTCTCTCTCTCTCTCTCTCTCTCTCTCTCTCTCTCTCCCTCCTTCCCTCTCTCCTTCCCTCCCTCCCTCCTCCCCTCCCTCCCTCTCCCTCTCCTTCTCTCTCTCCCTACCCCCTCTCTGCAACAGGAACCAGGCTGAGCCGATTCTCTACATTCGGAACATTTCAAAAACACCAAGTCTGAAGATCCAGGCTGTACACAGGTAGTGCTTGTGACCGGCTGCACTCGCTCCTTCACGCTTTCTTTCATCTAGTCCAGGAGCCTAGACCGTGCCGAGGTGTGGCTCGCCTTTAAGATAGATCTTCCCACCACAATGATCCTATTCTAGATAGCTCTTCACAGACCTGCCCAGATGATCTCCATTAAATCCAGATGCTCAGTTCTCCATGATCCTAGATCCTGTCAAGTTCAACAGTGACTATCACAGACAGTGACACCCACCAAGTCAAAAGTATGTCCCTGCTTTACACTGCTCACACAGTTTACCACCACAGTTCTGGAAGGCACTGGGCATCAGTTCTGGCCTCCCATGCCTAGGGGTCTCTCTCCTATCACGGATGAACTGTCCATCTGATGAAGAGTCCAGTGCTCACTGGAGCAGTTACAGACACTTGGCTGGATGGCAGTCCCCAAGAGCTACATCCCTCATCATGCCTGGGACCTAGAAACACAGCCTTATTTGGGAAAAAAAAAAGTTTGAAGATTTAATGGAATTTTGGATCTCAAGATGAAATCACCCTGTATTGTCCCCTAATCCCAGTGACAAGTGATGCCACAAGGGACACACAGAGCAGAGGAAAATGGAGGATGAGGCCATGTCAGGTCAGGGTAGGGACTGGAATGTCGTCAAGACAAGAATGCTGGCCATCACCAACAATGGCAAGAGAAAAGGAATGTCCTTCTCCGAACACTTCGGGACACAGCCCTTCAGGCACCTTCGTTCTGGACCTCCAATCTCTGGAGCAGAGAGAATTCAAAGCTATGGCTGTGAGCCAGCTGCTGGGCTGCCATTCATAAGGGTACCACAGGAAGTGCTCACCTTCCCAGCTTCCCTTACAGACAGAATGCACACCTGCTTCTACCCACCAGTCACATTCACCCTGGCAGATTAACAGGAAGCCTAAAGCAGAGGAAGTTGGAGCCAAATTGCTTCTAAATGCCGTCGGAGGTAGGGTAGGTACAGTTTTAGTGACTCAGGCCATCGTCCAGAATTGTTGGTGATCTGGGGTCACATATGGAATTCTGTGCGTGCCACAAGAGATGCAGTGCCAGCTAGACTAGGGTCAATTTGGAGGATAGCCGAGGCTACGCAAACTGCAAAAGTTAATTGTTGTTTTAAGATTTATTTTTTATTTTCTTATGTCACATATCCTTTTCCCTGCATGTGTGGCGGGGGTATGAGTGTAATGCCCTTGGAGGATAAGAGGGCTGCATCCCCTAGAGCTGGAGCTACAGACAGATATGAGCTGCTGAATAAGAGTGCTGCAATCCTCCACAGGAGAACCATGTGTTCCTAAAACCAAAACCTCTCCAGCTGCCCCGTCTTCTTTCTGAGACAATTTCATGTAGTCCAGGTTGGCCCAAACTCATTTACATAACCAAGGATGACCTTGAAATCTTGCCTTCACCTTCAGAGTGTTTAGAGGTGTGCACCTCCACGCCACCCCCAGTTTCTGTACGTGCCCAGAATCGAGCCACATGCCCAGATTCAAGTATCACCCCAGATATCTAAGATGGTAGGCGGGACTAACACATTGCTGATATTACTGTCTGCCTGGCCTGACAAGCCTATTCTAACTATTGCCAAGGTGACTGCTTTTCTCTTCCAATTCCCCCAGTGACATCATGTTGGTAACTTCGTGTTGGTCATGATGCCTGTCATCTCACCCAGGAAGTGACCGTGACTACCAGCAGGGACGTTCTGAATTGGAAGTACATTCTATCTGTCGGTTCAGGACAACTCATTTCAAACTCATACCCAGTGGATGAGAAAGCATTTCCCATCCTCTCTGCAAATGAGAAAATAAAGGGATGAAGTGATTGTTCAAAGTCATGAGTCTCGGGGGTGATAAACTGGAACTGAGTTTGGGATTTCACATTCTCCAAGTCAAGACGAAATAATCATTTGTTGTTTTTGAGAGTGAACCTTTAGGCTGAGATTATAGCTTTAGTTGGTCCAGGCCTTGCTCAGCATGCATGAGGCCTCAGTGCCCATTCCCAGCATCACATATAAACCATATGGTGGTATCTTGGTTTCATATCTGTTGCTGTGGTGAAATGCCCTGACCAAAAGCAATTAGGGAGTGAAAGGGATTCATTTAACTTGCAGTTTCAGGTCACAATCTACCATTTTGGAGAAGTCAAGGCAGGCAGTATCGCAGTCACAGATGGGACCAGAGAGGAAGCAACACACCTTTGCTTGCTCTCTGCAGGTTTTCTCTACTCTTAGGTAAGTAGTTCAAGGACCCCTGCCTGGGGAATGGTGCCGCCCACAATGGGCTTGGTCTTCCTATGTCAGTTAACAGTCAAGGTAACCCCCACAGACATGCCCACGGGCCAACCTGATCTGGAGTATTCTTCATTAAGACTCTTCCCAGGATTGTCTAGGTTGTGTCGAGTCGATAGCTCAAACCAGCCAGCACAGTGGCTCACACCTATGATGCTATCACTTGGGAGGTGGCCACTGAAGGATCAGAAATTTGAGAGCATCCTTGGCTACAGAGTGAGTTTAAAGCCAGCCTTTAACTAAAACTAAAAAACAAGCAAATGAACAAAAGCCAGCACTATTCCGTTCCCAGGGTGTGCAAACTCCTGGTAATGTTTCTCCTTCCTCTTCCTCTTTGGTTCCTGGGTTTAGAAAGGCTACCTCTGTCCCTATGTCTCTGGGGAATTTTACAACAGGTCCCTCAGGGTCATTGTATTCTGTTCCCCATACTCTCTGTAGACCCATGCGTGTACACACACACACACACACACACACACACACACACACACACACGCTTCAGAAGGTGTTCTGGTTTTCTTCCCAGTTCAGTTCCCAGGATAGGTCTGTGGACTGAACAACCTCCTCATTCACTGCAGAAGGTTGTTTCCACCGCCTAAATCAATTCCCTCTTGGATTGAGCGGAGTAAACCAACATAGCCCCCACTTCTGGGACCTCCTCCTGTGACTCTGTAGCTCCTACTGTGTGTCTACAGTCTACAAGTCATCCAGACAGGCGCCCACTGTGGCCGTATGTCCATGCAAGGCCCCGGAATCTCAGAAGAGAGTCCTCTTCAGCTCACCTTGCCGAGCTCCTGGGAAAGCTAGGGAATGGGACCCTGAGGCATCTTGTCATTGCTTTTAGCATCAGGTATCAGTCACTCTGATGTGTAAATTGGGGCAGGTTCCTTGAGTTTACAGAAGCTGAGGCATCTTTGCCAGACAATCTGCTTTCTTCTGGGAGACTGTGGTGATGAGGGTGGTGATGATGGTGGTGATGATGATGGTGGTGATGATGATGGTGGTGATGATGATGGTAATGACGGTGGTGATGCAGACGATATGATTCAAACAACTGATTCCTGTGCCAGAAGACAATGTTTCTACTTTACAAATAAGGAAAGAGGCCATGCTCAGAAAGCCCAAACCTGGCAGAGACGTGCAAGCTGCCTTTTAGTTTACAACTGTCCCCTGGGTCTAGACACAGGAGAGAAGGGACTTCCAGAGTGTTCCACCCCCCTGGCCTGTTTTTACTCTCCGGTAAACCATGCCCCCCCAGTGTGCAGGTTTTCCCCCTGGAGACATCAACAGACACTCAATTTGCTTTTGTCCAGAAGCAGCCAGATCTTTGTTGGGCCGTGCCCGCAGGTAAGTGGGACCCAGCAAGGGGTCTTGATTTCCCTGACCCCCAGGGGTCACGCTGGCAGGAGGCCACAGCTTTCCTTTGACGAGTCAGTGGAATTCTGACAGTCACCCCAGCATTCCTCCTGCTTAGAGGGAGACTCATCACCACAGGGTTTGCAGCCTGCTCGGATAAAAGCCCCTATTATTCTTCACTTGAGGGTCCTGGTGTCTCGGCTTCGAGGGAAGAAATGAGCTGCACGCTGATTTTGGATGCAATTTGGGTTTGAAGAGGAGTGCTGGGCTCTCTGGGGTTTGCGGTCATCCACTTCTGAAGGCAGAGTTGCCTCTCTCACAAAACAAAACCCAGACACAGTGAACATTTCTCCCCTGTGAGACCCCAGCGTCCTGCCCCACCCCCAACATCTAGTGGAATGTGCGAGCCCAGGCCCAGAGGAATTCCCACTGGGATGGCCCCTCCCTCTTCCTCCTCAGTCCCTTCCACACACTTGAGTACACACAGCTTTTCCTCCCTGGCTGTGTCTCTATCCAGCCCCGTGGCACTGAAGTTTGGGGCATTGTTTGCCTCATCGGGAGACCCCTAAGAGCCTGGTCTGGAGCTCTGAGCTGCAGACTTGATTTTTCTAGCCACCGCAAGGGCCGGTGCTAGCCCAGGAGACAGCTCTGAGACCCAGCAATAGAAGGTTTTTCACTCAAAGCCACATAGCCAGCACGGCTGCGACTTGAAACCAGGTCCTTGAACTGTCCTGGGTGGGTCCATCCTCAGTGTGTATGCCATTTTTCCCCCATGTAGTTCCACCAGCTTTCATGATGGTCTAGCCCCCGCACTGCTTTATTTAGCATGTGTCCTTCCGGTCCATCTGACCGTGTGTCAGAGGACACACACATTTAATTATCTGCCCAAAGCAAGTGAACATCTAACGGGAGTTTCCTCATGTGTTTAATTTACATGGACCATGTAGGATGCCCTGAGCGTGGTCCCCAGCACTGACTGCGGGAACAACAGACATCACATATGTCAGGGGCCACGAGACCCACTCCATGGTGTCAGCACCCTGGTGCTGTGTCCTGTGAGCATCAGGACCTGTCAGAACCCCAGCGCCTGGGGAAGGGGTGACTACGTGGCCGAGGTTGAGGGTGGGGTAGGGGATGGAAAGAGGGAGGGAGTGAATGGAAGGCAGATACCAAATGGGATCAGAATTTCAGAAGAATGATGAAAACAGCTGGGTGAGACCACTGGGCTCTGCTTTGTCCTAAGGAATTATGCTGGCCCTCTGAATTTAAACGGAGCTAGGTGTGCCGTGTTTTATCTGGCTACACCTCCCCCCACAAACCTATTTTTGGAGACAGGCTCTCAACGTGTAGCTGAGGCTGACCTTGAACTCATGATCCCCCTTGCTCCCTGTCTGGGGGATCAAGGGCATACATTTCCACACCTAGATCGACTTTTTGCAATTGAGGAAAAGGAGGCTTTGAGCTGAGAGCCACTTCTCTCGTATGTGGGGCCCAGGCAGCCACAACCATCCTAAACCCTCAGAACCAGAGGGTAAGACAGGTACCCAGGTAACCCAGACTGGCCTTGAACTCTGTTCCTCCTGACTCCCAAGGCACTGGATGACAGAGGTGTACCACCATACTTGGTGTACGTTGTAGGGTGAGACCCAGGGTCTCTTGAATGCTGGGCGAGCACTCTGTTGGCTGAGCCATGTCCCGAGCACCACAAGTGAAGTCCCGCCGGCCACACCACACGAAGCCGCACAGCGAGTGCTTAATAGGGACTAGAGGAGATTGCCACTCCCTCTTTCCGACTGGCTTCTTCCCCTTTGCAGTTCTCAGACAGGGTCTTGCTAAACTGTCCAGTTGGGTCTTGAATCTCTCCGTAGCTCAGGCAGACACAGAAGCTGGCAATCCTCCTGCCTCAGTCAATGAGGAGCTGGCTCACCAGGCCCACCTTTGGTTGTTAAATGATTGTGTACTTGGGGCAGGAGGTTTTGATCCTGCTGAGGGCTCACTGGGTACCGATCCCTGGGAACCCACTGTAACCCATTTATCTGAGGCAAACACATGGTTTGAATGCTGTGTCTCCAGAGGGTCAAGTGCCAGAAGTCTGGACCTCAGTTCAGCACTGCTGAACTCTTAGGACTCAGTGGAGACAGGTCACAGGGGACATCATTCATAGAAGGGGTTAGTGGACCAGGGCCTGGCTTCGTTCCTATAGGAGCAGATTGTCAAAGAACAAACCTGGCCTCCAACTCCTTCTGGCTTTCTGCCCAGCCAGTGCTGCCTTCCTCCTGCCTCCCACCATTGTGATACCAAGAGCCCCAAGGCCCTCCCCAGGGCTGACAACATGGGCTGTCAGCCTCTGAACCCGAGAGCTGAAGAAATTTCTTTGCTTTATAAACTACCCAGCCTGGGGTGTTTTGTTATAGAAAGACCAGAAGAAAGGAGCAAAAGCACCGAATGTGTGTCCTGTGTGCCTGTCCTCCTACTCTGTGACATTTCTTGGAGAAGTAATGGACGTTACGGCCGCAGAGTTCAGTCCAAACCTTCTCCTTCAACTAGAGAAAAACAAAACAAACAAAATCCCCTCTGTGCATCAACTTTATAAAGGACTACCTTCCGACTACCATTTTACTGACAGAAAAACACTTGGAGAGAGTAATCTAAATGGTGTCATGAGGGTCTGTGGGAAGAAAGTCTCCGCCATACCCATTTGGTAGAGTTTTAAGAAAAGTCCAGAAATGGGCAAGAAATTGCCGGCCTATACGAACTAATAATTTTTCATTTGGGACCAGCCTTTCCCGAATATTCTAAGACTACCCACCACTTCCATATTCTGTCAAACATCGAGAGGGACAGGGCTGGGGAGACTCAGAGGGTAAAGCAATTGCTACTCAAGCGCAAGGACAAACCCCTGGAACCTATGTAAAGCTAGGAGTTGAGGCTTTGGAGTCCCAGTTCTCCTGTGGGGGAATGAGAGGCACAGGAGGACCCTCAGAACGTCGAGGGCCTCTCACCTGGAGTATGAGGTATCGAACCAGGAGACCTTGTCTTAAACGAGGAGGAAAATGAGAGCAAAACGGCTGAGGTTGTCCTCTGATCTCCAGAAGCATGTTATGGCACGTGTGGACCCCCATAAACACACATGCGTGCGTGCGTGCGTTCGTGTGTGTGTGTGTGTGTCTGTGTGTGTGTGTGTGTGTGTGATGTCAGGTATTTTAAATAAGCCCATCATCAGCCAGTTAATCAACCAAACAACCAACCAACCAACCAATCACCAACTAATCTTGCTATATCTGGGTGTCTTTTGTTGTGAAGAGGACTCTAAGCACCGGCACAGTCACAGTCACGGCCAAGGTCACTATCAACACTCTTCTGCAGCCAAGGACTCCCACCCGCTGGGTCAGCTGAGGTGTACCTCCCAGACAGCCTCTTTAACGGTGCCACCCGAGGCTTGTGAAATCAAGATAGGCTCCCTAAAAGAGACTTGCCCTGGGGACACGGGGCTGTTTATCTCCCCTGAGTTATTTTTATTGGTTTGTAAATTGAGCATTCCTCCTTGGGAACCTTCTGGAAAGAGGACTTGAAGGTGGCCCACGCAGGGCTGGGAGGCTTTTGGCCTGGGAAGCAGTAGGGACCTCGTGCATTGGCTCAGCAGGAGCCAATAGAGCCAGGTAGAAGTGGTGGTGGAGTGGACGAGGCAAAAGCGGAGCCCGGTGGACTGTGCCACCACCAGGGCTGTCTGGGAGGATGCAGCCCGGTGGGTAGAACTCTGGCCTCACGTACACAAAACCCTGGGTTCTAAACTCAGACGGTGGCTCACACCTGTAATCCCAGCGCTGGGGAGATGGAGGCAGGAGGATCAGGAGTTTGAGGTCATTCTCAGTTACAGAATATTTGAAGCTAGCCTGGGCTACCTGAGACCTGAGATATTTCTTCACGTGTGTGTGTGTGTATCTGTCTGTCTGTCTGTCTGTCTGTCTGTCTGTCTGTCTATGTGTATACGCTGAGGACCAGACTCAGGTCCTCTGACACATTAGG
>NW_026067985.1:2388269-2410769 GCF_014885135.2 Alexandromys fortis | reverse complement strand
GCTAATGTGTTCTGATAATTCTGCAGCTCTCTGTTTACCCTTGTGCAAGATAAGTAACATTGGGAAGCCCATTTTTGCAGGTGTGAAACTAAGACTCAGTAATGAAAGAGATCCAGGAAGGGGCATGGCATGGTCAGCTTCTGGGACCAGGTCTCACGGGTAATGGCACCTCTGCACCAGTCACTGCCCCATACTTCCTTTGCCTCCTGAGCCTCACGGAGGATCCAGTACCCTCCATTCAGCCCAGAAATCTGGCCTGGGAAATGTCCTCCCTTTCTATGAGGTTTTGATCTTCATAGGCAACTTGGTATTCTCTCTTTGTGGATCTCCAGGCCTCAGCCATCCATTCTGCAAGTAACAAGGATGGGTCCCCAGGCTGTAGCACATGCTACACCGGGCCCTGGAACACAGTCATGGTCCCTGCCTTGAGGGCTGCACAGCAAGGGACAGAAGTATACACAGATGATTGCCTTGGGGAGACATCATCTGTTCCCCTGGAGGGTGGGACACTCAACGACTACCAGTCTAGAGTCTCCAGAGAACTCAAAGGCTGCCAATCCATCCTGTATTAGCTACCCAGTGCTGCGGAACAATAGTCTCCATGTTTGAGGCAAGCAGATCTCTGTGAGTTCGAGGCCAGTGTGGACTACAAGAGCTGATTCCAGGACAGGCTCCAAAGCTACAGAGAAACCCTGTCTCAAAAAAAAAAAGTCTCCATGCTTTAAGGCTGAGAACAGAGATTTAATGTGATGTGTGTGTATGTCTATGGTAATTACATATATGCATTATGTCACCATGTCTGTGGAGCAAGAGTGCAGGGTAGATTGTCTCATTCCTATGTTGAAGGTTGCTCATGGGGTCTCTTGGGGCTGTGGTCTTTCCCGAGGCTCCCTCAGGATAAGATCTGTAGCTATGGAGGACAAGAGCCCTCAGACCACAACGGAACAGCCTCTTTGGGGGCCTCCCAAGTTAGAAGAATATCTGTGTCCTTCTAAGCCTCAGCTTGCATAGGAAACGGCCTCACCCGACAGCAAACAGTGGACAGCAGCAAGGAAAGGGGATACCACACAGCTGTCAACGTGAACAAGACAGGGCTACACCCAGGGACAAGCAACTAGGAGGGAACAGAGTGAGCTGCTCATTGTTAAGGTAACTGAAAAGGAACCAAGATGGTAGGTAAAGGTGCTTGCCAGCAAGCTGATCACCAAACATAGACAACTGGTTTGATTTGGTTTTTCTTCAGTAGTTTTGTTTTTTTAAGAAAGGTTCTCTTGTAGGGAAATCTGACCTAGAACTTACTTTGTAGCCAGAGGATAACGCGGAGTGATCTGCCTGCCTGAGAGCTATGATTACAGGCGTGCAACACTGCTCCTTTAGACAGTACCGTACATCAAACCCTTGGCTTTGTGTGTATTAGGCAAGCCCTCTGCCCACTGGGCCATACTGCCAGCCTTACAAGCTCACGTTCCCTTTCAAGTTCATTGTCTTCTGAGGCAGTCTTACCATGTGACACAGGTTGTGCTTGAGGTCTCAGCCCTCCAGCCGCTGAGTAGAAGGCACACCCGAAGCTCCTCCAGAGTGAGGGTTAGCCCTGCAGAGCTCTGCCTCTGCATAAAAGAATGTAACAGAAATGGCCCAGATGGGAGCTGCTGGGATGGATGGCTCCTTCGAGTGAGGTTGGCCCTAAAAGCTCAGATGCTTTAGCTACTTGGTCCCCAGCTGGGGGATGATGTGGGAGTGTCATATCAATCTGTTGATTTCATTGGCTGAGCAATAAAAGAAACTGCTTGGCTGGCCCTGATAGGTTAGAACATAGATGGGAGGAGTAAACAGAATAGAATTCTGGGCGGAAGAGGAAGTGAGGTCAGACTCTGCTCTGCTCCTGGACAGACTGGACAACTCTGCTTTCTGGAGCAGAGACGCCATGCTTAGCTCACCCAGAATGGACGGAGGCTAGAATCTTCCCGGTAAGCGCACCTTGGGGTGCTTACACGCATTATTAGAAATGGGCTAGTCCAGGTGCGAGATTAGCCTGTAAGGGCTAGAGTTCATGGGCCAAGCAGTGTTTAATTGAATACAGTTTGTGTGTTGTTATTTCGGGCATGAGCTAGCCAAGTGGCCGGGGTGTTGGGGATGCAGCCCCACCGCTATTATTTCAACAGGGGGAACTGTTGGAGACAGATTGAGAGGCGTGGCTTTGTTGGAGGTGTGTCACTGGAGATTCACCATGTCATTTCTAGGTAACACTCTCCCTGATTTGTGCTTATGGGTCAGATGTGAGCTCTCAGCTATTGTTCCAGCACCATGCCTGTCTGCCGCCTGCCTGTCATACATGCATGCATGCAGCCATGCCCCTTACCATGATGGTCAGGAACTCTAACCATCTGGAACTGTAAGCCCCCAAATTAAATGCTTTCCTTTATAAGTTGCCTTGATCGTGATGTTTTGTTAAGGCAATTAAAAAATAACCAAGAAAAAGCACCTGCTGCCAAGCCTGGTGAACTGAGTTCTCCCAGATCCGCACTGTGGAAGGAGATAACCCAACCCCTGTAAATCTTCCTCTCGCCTCACTTCCCCACCCTCCCCACATATGCACTTGAGCTCATTAAATAAAATGTAACAAAAAGTTGTAGTGACCCAATTCAACTTTATAGAGCTCTAGAAATTACCTAAAGGTTTGCAATGGCCCAAGGACAGCGTTTTTTTTAGTGTCAGAATCGGAAAGAAATCAGCGGGTTTCGTAGTTTTCTAACTCATTCCACCCTTACTCTCTCCTTCCAGTTCCGAGGTGGCCGTGTACCCACCTCAGCTGTGGCAAACAGTGTGTCTACAGCTATGGAGGGGCAGGGTGGGATTAGTCTACCTCCAGGAACCTCGTGGGTCGTCTGCCTGGAAGCATGGTGGGAGCTTGCTGAGAAGTGTCTAAGGCTTCATGATATCTAACCCAACTCCAAGTTCACCCAGTACCAGCCCCAGGGATTGAAAACAGTTATGGGAATTCCTCCGTACCTCATCTGTCCAAAGTAGCATGAGGGCTGGTCTTAACAAGAGACAAGAGCTGCTCTGCCATAGGCTGTCCACAAGAGACTCTGAAAACCTCTGAGACACGCAGGATCATGTCTGCACCTAAGAAATACCCGAGAAAGCCCCACACTGCCAACTCTGCATATCCTTGCCCAGGACGGGGGAATGAAAAGGAAGGTGATCCAATTGGCCACAGCCTGGAAGACTGTTCCCTTCAAATGGGAAGGACCATGCCCAGAAACATCAAATAACTTGCCCAAGATTGTCCAGCTGGCTAGGCTGGGCTTCAGACAGTGATCTGGTCAGTTCCAGATAGGCTGGCTTCGGATTCTGACTCAACTACTTGCTAAATCTGTGAAACTTGTATCTTGACCTCCATACGTCTCCAGCTTTGGTAGGGAGGAGAGGCAATAGTCTCACTTTAGTGGTTCGTCAGAGGGGATTCTGTGAAGACCTTGCATTAATTAGGTCCTTACTTGGCACATAGTACATGCTCAATAAACAAACGTCAACCAGGATAAATAAGATTATTGCTGATTCTAGCAAATTCTTTTTTTTTTTTTTTCCTTTTGGTTTCCCAAAACAGAGTTTCTCTGCATAGTCTAGGCTGTCCTGAAACTTGTTCTGTAACCCAGGCTGGCCTCAAACTTTTATTCAGTGATGTCACAACTGATTGAGCCCTCTGGTTTTTATTATTATTAATATTATTATTATTATGTGATTGCTGACTTTATTTTATTTAAGTTGGACCTGGAACTTTATTTTATTTAAGTTGGTGCTGGAACCAAAAGGTCACATCTGTGGACTGTGCTGTGGCCAGCAAGGGGGAGGCCTGCTGACACCTGCTGTTTGCAGCCAGCTTTGCTTCTTTGAACATCCAAACCCTTCAGGTTCTGGGGGCTCCTGCGTGGGGAAGACGGCATTGTCTCTCACTTGTTGTTCACAGTTTAAAGGTATTTCTAGGCTTTGGCTAAGAGGAAATTTAGCCTTTGAACAAATCCCTAGAAGTTGATTGTAAACAAACATCTAGACGGAAGGCATCAGCTTGCAGGGGCAGGGGGGCTTCTGCCCAATGACACAGGGTCCTGGGAGGTAGCAAACTCTGATATTTGTGTAGCAATAGCTGGCTTGGCAGACAGGCCCTTGGCACTGGTACTGGGGCTGGGAACGGGGAAGAAGAGGAGGAAAAAGGGAGGAAGGAATGGGGAAAAAGAAAGAGGACAGGGAGGGAGGAGGAAATGGAGAGTTGCCTGTGGTCTTAGTAAAGATGGTACTGACTCCAGGCCTGAGTCTCTCGCTATCCCCCCAGGAAACTCCCTGTGGATCTGTGGCTGCTGGGATGAGAAATTCTCCCAGTCCTGCCAATATCCACTGAAGGTCCAGAGTGTGCCAGGCCCTGTGCCCAACAGAGGGAAAGCTACCTTTGGGAAGCTTGACTTCTCACAGAGAGAGCCCTTTTCCAAGAAGCCCTAGACCAAATTTCATCCCGCCAAAGAACCCATCTGAGAGCAACAGCGTTCATGACGGAATGCTGACGACTGTAAACATAACCCTTCCCACTTGGTTCCTGTGTCCGTCGGTCAGCTTTCCACAGCTTTGCCGTGACAAAAATACCTATGGGGATCAACTTAAATGAGAAGACGGTTTGATCGTTTAACGTTTCTGGCTGTCGCCTTTGGGTCTGGGCACGTGGAAGCCTGAAGCGTGGCGGAAGGAAAAAGGCTTATGTCGTGGAGGCTGAGAAGCAGCAACCGGAAGGGAAGAAGGGCCCGAGTTATACTCTCTAAGGTATGCCCACTCTAGTGACTTGATTCCCCTCCCTGACACCTCTCAAAGCTTTTACACCCCAGCGGAGCCACGAAAGTCATCGTGAAGCTTCCAAATGCAGCCAGTGGGGCATTTCGGATACAAACCATGTTAAGAATGTCCTGGTAAACCGGATGTCCTGTTCTCAGAGTCTCCATGGCAGCAGAGGATCCTGGGAAATATAGGGTGTATCCTAGAAGGTACCATTCATTATCCCCTATGCTTACTTTCCATTCGTCACTCTGGAGGGGGCGGGGCTGGGGGTATATCCTTCCTTGTATTATAGAATGCAGCCCTGATGTCACAGGATCTGCTGTCTGGGACTAGGTGTGCCCAGCCAAACACTGCCGTGGACATCGATTGAGAATATGAACATAAGAGGGCCAGCAAGAGGGCTCAACAAGCAGAGGTGCTTGCTGTCAAGCCTGATGACCTGAGTTCAACTCCTTGGACGGCGTAGTGGCAGGAGAGAACAGACTTCTACAGGTTGTCCTCTGACCTCCACATTGACCCTGTGGTACTTGGGTAAATAAATGTTAATTAAAATAATGGAGCATCTTAAGATTGTCTTTGCAGCCCAGTTGGTAGAGCCCTGGCCTAGCAAGCACAAAGTCCTGGGTTCCGGTACTAGCACCACCAGCCTGGAGCCGGTGTTGCACACCTGTAATTTCAACGGGAGATGGAGGTAGATAGATAGATAGATAGATAGATAGATAGATAGATAGGTGATAGATAGATAGATAGATAGATAGATAGGTAGATAGATAGATAGAGATGATAGACACACACACACCACAGAGATGAGGGGAGGCTAGCAGAGCCCTCCCCCCACCCCGCTCATGCTCAGGACTCACACATGTGGGTCATGACTGCAGCACAGACCCCGGCTTACTTAGTTACTGCCACTTAGTAACAGTTGTAATGACGAGGCCAAGTCACCTCGACTTCCCGAGCTTCAGGCTCCTGACTCTCTGGGAGGTTTGTGCGCAGGCACACACCCCTTGACTGCTCTGGCAGGATTAGCTGTGTGGCCTTGTCACTCGCAAAGGGCTTGGTTAAGCCTCAGTCTCCTCCCCCCCCCCCCCTCCGAGAGAAAACAATAGGCGGAATGTTAATGGGGTGGGAACAACCCGGGTTTCAGAGAATGAATGAAGGGAGGGGAATGAATGAATCACCACCCTAATTTGTGTCTTCTGAGGCAATAGGTGTGCAGTCTCCATTTCTCAGAGCTAGGAGGATGTCTGCCAAAATAAATTAACTTTCCCACGTCAGTGAGTCATTTGGCAAGAGCTGCTGCCTCGGAACTGAGGGAGAACGGGAGAGACCACGGGGCAGGGAAAGGTCTGAGTGACTCAACAGGGAGGAAGCAGCTTTTGCTCCCTCCCCCCCCCCCCCCTCTCTGTTCTCTCTTTCAGTATCCCCCCCCCCTCCCCTCCTGTGCCTGTCTCCCACTCTCCCTGACTCTCTCTCTCTCTCTCTCTCTCTCTCTCTCTCTCTCTCTCTCTGTCTCTGACTCTCCCATCCCAGCTCTCTCCCACAACCTGTTGAAGAAAGAGGCAGAGTCCCTCTAAGAAATCTCTGAGTCTGGTTCTCAGTCGTGCAAAGGTGGTCGTCAGACAGGCAAACAGGACAGACGTTGGAAACTGCCACCATGGGACACACAAAGTGTGACAGAGCCAGACTGAGGCTTCTGTACCCTCTCCTCCATCCGGTGCTCTTGTCCCAAGAGTGCCAGACCTTGGCTATTCCCACACCCCAGCGGCTGGGGAGCTTCAGGGCACAGCAGCAGAGATCAAAGCCAGAGCCAACAAGTCCTTAAGAAGAAAGGGCCTGGGAGGAGCCGGCTGAGATGGACTTAATTACCTCCTCCTCAGGCTTGGGGGTTTTATGAGCAGGTCTGCCTGTCTCCTAGAAACCGAACTAGAGGCAGTGAACCCAGCATAAAAGAGATTGATGCGAGACAGGAAAGGCAACTTTCCGACCTCTGAAACGATGATATTCCACCAGGCTCAAGCATTCTCCAGTTTCCCATTGCCTGTAGGAGGCGATCCGTTTTTAAAAGTTGTCCTTAAGAGCGTGTGCTCTGGCGGGGGGGGGGGGGGGGGGGGGGGGGTGGGTGGGGGGGGGGGGGGGGGGGGGGGGGGGGGGGGGGGGGGGGGGGGGGGGGGGGAGGGGGGAGTCTCAGAGACCTGGATGGGAATTGGGAGATTATCTTCAGTGAAATTGACTCAGTAAAATAGCGTTATAATTGTGCCTTAGAGTTTCAGGGAAGGTTGCTGGAGCCAGTTCTCCCTGTCGACCCTCAAATCCAAGGGCACCCACATCGCATTTATAAACAGGCACAGAGGTCCTCTTGTATATCTAAGTCATCTCTAGATGAAAAACATGCGGCTCACCAAGTTCTCGTGAGTGATGAACATCATCGGTGTCTCCTGATGTCAACCCAGAAGCACACAAAGTTTTCTTTTTCATATGGATTGAATTTAAAGTCTCGTGGATCCGCAGCAAGAGCTGTACTGCCGGGCTACAGCCATCACTCCCATCCCCTTCTAATTAAATTTTTTTTTAAGATTTAATTTTTTTTTTTGTGTATGGGTGTTTTGCCTGCACGTGTATGTCGGTGCATTATTTTTGTGCCTACTACACACAGGGGCCAGAGGACTATGGTGGACCCCCCAGAACTAGAGTTACAGGAGAGAATTGCCACGTGGGTGCTAAAAACCAAACTCAGATTCTATGCAAGGGCAACCAGTATTCTTAGCCACCAAGCCATCGCTCTACCACTTATTAACCTTTGAGACAGTGCCTCTTTCTGTTGCCCAGGCTCGTCTTGAACTCATCTGTAGCCTAAGCAGGAGCTGAACTTGCTATCCTCCTGCCTCAGTTTCCCCAGTCGCAAGGACTGACAGTCATGCACCTTGAGGTCTGGTTTATCACAACGGCTTCTCAGCGTTGTTTTAGCTGAAGAGTCACTGAGTAATCTCCCTCCTTTTTTTTTCCATTTTCATGTGGGTGTGTGCAGGTGCATTTCAGAGAGAGACACACACAGAGTGGTGTGTTCACATGGGTATGGATGCATGTGTGCACAGAAGCCGGGGGCTGACAACAGGAGTCGCCCTCAATTGTCCTCCCGCCTTATTCATCGAGGAAGGATCTGTCAATCACTCCACTGTCTGCCTAGTCTCCTAGTTAGCTTGGCTGGGGATCTCCTGCCTTAACCTCCAGAAGCTGGAATTACGGGAAGCCGCCACACTTTCCCAGCGCCTAACCTCTGGGCCATCTCTCCAGCCCCTCAGTGTGCATGTGCATGTATGTGCATGTGCGCATGAGGGTGTATGAGGGTGTGTGAATGTGCATGTATGTTTCCTCCCTGACTGCCTCCGACCTTGGAATCCCCACCAGGATTAGAAAGTTCCCTAGGCACAGGGGTCACAGGGTGCCCAGGCTATGCTTTTCTGCTCAACTAAACCCCCTACAAGTGATCCTTACCAAGTGGTGAGACTCTGTCTCTTATATTTGCTGATCTGATGCTTCCTTCCACCAGAAGAGGGGCTTTGAATCTGTAGCAGAGAGGCAAGGGACTGAGCCAGGTCTGTGCAGCCAGGGAAGAGCGGGCGCTCAGGTCTGGGCTTAATAAGGTTAATTTCACAGTACACCTCGTCATTTTGAACCAAGTGGCTCAGCTGAAGGGGGAGGCAGGCATGTTGTTTTATTCTGGGGATAAATGAGAGATTAATTTTTAAGTCTTATTTAAATAACTCTCGAAGAGGCGCTAGAGATGAAATTGCTTTTAATTGGCCGGCTGCTCGCCAGCTCTTGGGTGCCCAAGCGTTCGGGGTGAGATCTCAGTTGGTTTTAAACCTGAGCTTGTCATCTTGCTGCCTTGCTCCCCTTCGCTCGCAGGCTGCACAGTCAGATTCTTCCCTCTGTTTAGAGGCCTTCTGCCCCCTTGAAGACCCCATCACTTCCTGCTTGGAACCACCAAACCCAGAGCAGCTCTCGGGCATATACTGCTTGGGAAGGAACAACAACCTGCCTTTTACGTGTTTGTTTGTTTGTTCTTCAATAGGCAGGAAGGTCTATTTGTGCAGCGAAAATGACATGAACTGGAATCATATTCAGGCTGCGCCCCCCTCCAACACACAGCACACACACACTTCCTAGTCATTGACCCCGGCCAAATCACTTAACATTCTTGAGTCTTTAATTGCTGAGTCTATGAAGAGGGGGCCTCCAAGGGCTGGGCTGTGTCGCTCGATGGTTAGGGCGCTTGCCCATGAAGCTCTGGGTTCTGCAGAATAAACAGAACAGGGGGGCAGAGACTTTACTGTCAAAATTGCATCCAACATTGTGCTAAAACGTCTAAGGCCTGGTCCTCCAAAGTAAACTTGGTGAATGCCACGTGGGAGTTTTCACAGCGTGACTACTTCCCCGCTCACCCTCTCAGCTATGGATGCAGTCACCAAACACAGGCTTGGGAAGAACTACACAGCACTGGACCGGAATTTCTCCTCACAAGTCTGACAGCCACAAATAATCTCAAGAGCATGGATAACCAGAAAACGGAGCCAACTACAGCAAGGCAGGCATTTGAAGTATTCCTACCATTTGTGTGTATGTGTGTGTGGGGGGGCAGTCTCTCTATGGCTGTGCCGCAACTCACTCTGTAGACCAGGCTGGCCTGAAACTCACCAAGAGTTATATGCCTCTGCCTCCCAGGTGCTGGGATCTGTCATCTGCATTTTTTTGCCAGGGCTGAATGAGAGAATGTGGAGGGAGCATTCAGCTAGCTGCCTGGCACGCAGTAGGGCCTCAACTCAATAGCTGGAGGTGACCTCATGAGTGCAGGCTGACTGCACTCACGGAGGAGTGAGAATCAGCTGAGGTGGCTTTTAGTCCCAGCATTTAGGTGGTAGAGGCAAGCAACTGCTCCACCCGGGGAACTGCTGAGAGGATCTGCCTGCCTTCTCCATCCATAAGCAGATCCAGGCCTGGCGGAGATGCTATTGACCTGGAGAACTAGAAACTCACGATGGTGGCAACACGGGCCACAGACGGCCAAGGGATCAGACCACAACTGAGCTTAACACAGAGTAGATTTGGTTGCTCAGTCCAACCTGCCCTTAGATCCTTGTTACCACAAACCCAGCTGACTCAGATGCGGCTGACCAGTCCATGATCAGAGCTCAGCTGAGGACCAGACTCCCTGATGCCCCTCCCTGCAAAGGAACCCACTTGGGACGCATGTACAGGAAATTGATGGACCCTGGTCTGGAGGCTGAGGCTAGATGTATGGCTCCTGGTGGTTTTGCATGGAAGTCTGAGCCTACCTTGTCTATGCAATGAGATTTGGGGTTTTTCTTCTATGGGGAATTAGCAATCACTGTGACCAGTGAATATCTATCCAGCTGTTCATCATCTTGCTGGCCACATTTGGTCTGCCTCCAACTGCAGCTGTTATTCACTTTGTTGATCCTGACTCCTCCTTTCCAAGGAAGAAAGGAAGGAAGGGAGGGACGGAAGGGAAAGAAATAGTAAGAGCAACTTTCTAGAAAATGCTGATTCTTGGGCTCCTGCAAGTGTCAATCCTGGGCTTATTCAAACATGAGAGTAAGTTTCATACATCGCAGGGCTGGGAAGATGGCTCAGTATTTAGAGCAATGGCTGCTCTTGCAGAGGACCCAGGTTTGGTTACCAGCACCAGATGGTGGGTCTCAACCATCTGTAACTCCAATCTCTCACCTCATCAGGCACCAGACTCACATGGGGTACACATACATAATGACAAATGACTCCCACACACATATTACAAAGCTAAATAAACCTTTTTAAAAATTTTCCACCTGGGGCTGGAGAGATGGCTCAGTGGTTAAGAGCACTGCCTGCTCTTCCAAAGGTCCTGAGTTCAATTCCCGGCAACCACATGGTGGCTCACAACCAACTGTAATGAGGTCTGGTGCCCTCTTCTGGCCTACAGACATACACATAGACAGAACATTGTATACATAATAAATAAATAAATATTAAAAAAAATTTCCACCTGGTAGAGTTCAGCAAGCATAGCACCACATCCCCACCACTCGCAGAGAAAGCCAGGCGTGGGCACTCACCTAGAATCCCAGCACTGGGGACGCAGAGAAAGGAGAGTCCTTTGACTTTTTATCTAGCCTGCCTAACTGAATCAGTGAGCCCCTGGCTCAGTGAAAGACCCTGCCTGAAAAAAAAAATACAACCAGGCAGTGGTGGCACACACCTTTAATCCCAGCACTCTGGAGGCAGAGGCAATCAGATCTCCGTGAGCTCGAAGCCAGCCTGGTCTACAGAGTGAGTTCCAGGACAGCCAGGGCTGTTACGCAGAGAAGTACTGGCTCAAAAAAATTATTAATTAATTAATTAATTAAAATGTCTGAGGACAGGTAGAGCAGCTCCTAGCCAACACTGAGGTGGTGGAGGCCGGCTCTCACATGGAGAAAGGATCTGGTCAGCTGTGACCACAGATACAACTTTCCCCTTAGTCTACTATCAGCTTTGGACAGCAGATGTGAGGAGAAGGGCTGGGGTGAATTAAGATGGAGTTGGGAGAGATGCGGGGTCATGGGGAGGGGTGGATTTTAGGTGGTCCAGCAGATTCTGTCCTGGATCATATCGCTCTAGTTTCTTGTGTTGGCTTCCTGTTATGGTTTGGTTATGAACAGTTCCCCAAAGGCTCAGGTGTTAAATGCATGGTCCCCATGAAGGGGACCTTCACCATCAGAACGGGTCTTGAGGGTGATACAGTCAAGTTCTGTCTCTTAGGTGGATTCATCCACTGATGGGGTTATAGTTTAATCGGCTCTGGGAAGTGGCAAAAACATTAGGGATGGGGCCTGGTTGGAGGAGGTGGGTCTCTGGTGGATTTGTCCTTTTCAGTTTCTCTGCTTCCTGGCCTCTAAGAGTTGATTGGCTGTGGTCTACCATATATTCTTGCCCTGGTGCACAACCTCACAGAAAAAAACCCAAACAATGCAGCCGTGTGCCCGTGGATTGAAAGCCCCCAAACCAGGAGGCAAAGCAAACCTTCCTCCCTTGAAGAGTGTCTCGGGTATCTTGTGATAGCCACACAGAGTTCCTGCCTTTCATGTCTTTTCCCAAAAGATGACCTCTTTGGTGAACTTGGGGTTGCAAGGCCTGGGGAAGATAGTCCTGGGTTAGAATCTTGCCTTCGCTGTGTGATTTTAGACTTTCTCTTTCCTTCCCATGTTTCAGTTTTCCCATCTGTAAAATGGGCTTGTTGCTTTGCAGTTTCTGATGGCTGCTTTGACAAATGATCCCTGCAGCCCTTAGGGAGCAACGCTTTCTTACGTCTCCTGGCTTCAACAGCTCCTGGAACTGGGCTCAGCTCTTGGCTGCCTCTCTCTCTCTCTCTCTCTCTCTCTCTCTCTCTCTCTCTCTCTCTCTCTCTCTCTCTCTCTCTCTCCCTCTCTCTCTCTTTTAGTGCTGTCTATGAAATTCCTATTTTTGGTTAGGATACCCATCTTGAATTGAGTGTGATCTCTCATTTTTTACCCTAATTATACCCGCAAAGACACTACTGCCAAATAAGACTGTATCCTAAAGTCTCAGGCCCCAACAACAAGCTTGCCCTTTGCCCCACAGCTGTTCCCAGGTCCTCCCTTTGATCCACTCTGGGGATTCTCTACTCCTAGGGAAAGGGAAAGGCTGCTTCTGAGAGTAGAGTGCTGGCCCTGGCAGCCACTTCCTCTATAGAGTTAGTTAGTCAATTTCTCCTCCTGTCTGATTGCTGAGCCTACATGAGGCAGGGGCATGAATCAAGGTCACATTCTCTAATTTTTGAAACAGCTTTCCACAGGAATCAACTTTCCCAAGGATGCTTGCTCAGTTATTATCAATGCAGAGGCTGCATTGACAGTATCAGGCATCCTACAAGAAAGCAAGCTTCATGTTTGTTGATTGGAGCTGGTGCAGGTTCAGCTCACCTGGAGGGCAGCATGCACTGGCCCCTGACTGGTCTAAATGTGCAGGGTTGAGGACCAGAAAGTCCAGGACACATAGCTTCGCACTGGAAGATGATCCCAAGGTTGCACGCACCCCATCCTTCTTTTTTGGATATGCATTAAAACACACTTTGTGCCAGGCTAGTGGGTGGTGTGTGCCTTGGGGTGGTTTGTGCCTAGCTCATCTCATCCCCACAGTCACCTTGCAAGGCCATTTGTCCCTGTCTGGGAATCAGGCTCCAAGCCCTAGCTGAGCATGGTGGTTTATACTTATAATCCTAGCACTCAGGAGGCTGAGCCAGGAGAGTTGGTGAGTTCAAGACCAGCCTGGGCTGCACAGCAAGGCCCTGTCTCAAATCCTACCATCCCCAAAAAGACAGCTCTGATGTTCTTGACCCCAAATCTGACAGAGTGGAGGCTCTTCAATCCGTCTCTGCTTGGGTGGGAAGGGTTAGAAATGGGAGGGGAGGGGACAGGCAGTGGTGGCGCACACCTTTAATCCCAGCACTTGGGAGGCAGAGGCAGGCGGATCTCTGTGAGTTCAAGGCCAGCCTTGTTTACAGAGGGAGTTCCAAGGCAGGCTCCACAGCTATTGAGAAACCCTGTTTCAAAAAAAAAAAAAAGAAAAGAAAGAAAGAAAGAAAGAAAAAAGAGAAGAGTAGAGAAGAAAAGAAAAGAAAAGAAAAGAAAAGAAAAGAAAAGAAAAGGGAGTCCCTAAGAGGAAGGGGCAGGGTAGGCGAGGGAAGGCTCACTTCTGGTCCTCACTCAACCAGTGAGAAGGAGTTTTAGGGTGTGAACCCATGTGCCAGGTGTCTGCAGGGTGAGTCTCCGCATGTGAGAGTGTGTGTGTGTGTGTGTGTGTGTGTGTGTGTGTGTGTGTGGTTTCTGTAGGGGCAGGGCTGGGGGCCAACACTCCTGGAGCTGAGCCTGGATGGCTGAAACCAAGCATCCTCCTCTCCTCCTCCCTCCTCCCCTCGAGACTCCCCTCCTCCCTTGGCCCCTGGCTTCCCAGAGGATTCCGTTAACAGCTGGAACAAATGAAAGCAGGGAAGCTGGGCGGTGCCAGGAGGGGTCAGAGGGGCTAAGCAGGGCGCTGGGCCCGGCCTTCCCGGGTTCCTGGATGCTAAGGATTACAGCCTGGGCAGCCGCTATTTAATCAGCTGGTAGCAATTTAACCATTACACCCCAGTGAGAGAATCTAAGACATTTCCTACAGCTCGGGAAGGAGAGGACTCAGAAGGGAGGAATGCACGCGCGGGGGTGAAGCGGGGAGTGTGCGACGGAGCATAGAACAGCTTTATTAAAGAGGAAGCGAGGAAGGATTCTGTCGTTTGCAGTAAAGGTGGGGCAGGGTGCGAGCCCCAACCTGGGGTGCTGGGATCCTTGTGGGCCAGGGAAGGGCTCAGCGGAGCTGCCTAGATGTTGAGATGTGGGGCGGGGAATTTTTGTTTCCTTTCTCAAGGGGTGGTCCCGAAGCCCTGAGAGAAGCCTGTTTTGTGCAGGCCCTGCCTGAGACAGCCCCCCCTGAAATGGGGCCCAGCTGAGCAGTTAACCAAGGGACCCTCATCTTGGGCTACTGGCTTATGAGCGAGTGTTTAGAAAGGGAGCCCACAGCTGCATTCTTTAAGAAGCTTCTCCAGCCACGGCCTCTTTTCTGCTTCAGGTACCCCCTAAGAGTCACAACTCTTAAGGCCTGCTGCCAGCAGCTGCCTTGGAGCCCAGGGTAGGTGTCAACACTGGGGAGCCCCATGGAAGGAGATCCCAGAAGAAAACAAGAGTAGTATTTAGGGTATTAGGGTCCAGGCTTGCAGGCCGGGCTCTCCTAGATGTGCTGATGTCCCTAGAGCAAGTTGCTAAGTGTCTCTAAACTTAGCTCTTTGTCCTGACTTACTGGGGGTTGGAACACTCTTTGTGCTCATGGTAAATATGTTTGTTATCACACAGTCTCCACAGCAACCATTCAGCTTTGTCCCAGAAACACGAGCTATGGATAAATGAATGGGCATTGGTCTGTCTAATAAAACTTTATTCACAAAAACCATTAGCTGGCTCTTGGGCTGTACATGGCTTGCTTCTGATCTAGGAAAGAAAAGGCGAGAGCACCCATCTCCCGCTGGTGACCTGTGACACCACATCTCCAGGGTCTGAAATACATCTTCAGGTGACCCTCAGCCAGTGGCAGAAACAGGCAGCAAAGATCTTTCTGCTCAACAAACTCGCTCACTGTTCAGTCAAGCATGCTGGGAGATGCGGCCGTCAAGTCAGGGTCTCCATCCTACGGCTATCACAGAAGACATGGGGCAGCGTCTACAAAGAACAAAGGTTTACTTGGCTCATAGTTATGGGGGTGGAGGTCCAGGACCAGGGGGCTGTATCTGCTGAGGGTCCTGTGTTACATCGTAGCATGATAGAACAGACAGAAAAGACAGGTGACAAGCGTGACTTCACTTTATCACGCCCCATGGCTACAGGAACAAACTCCCTCTCTTGTGAAAGGCATTAATCCCTCTAAACATCCGAGCCATTCCTCTTTAATGTTGTTTCTTTTCTAAGGAGGGTGGTGTGTGGTATGTGTGTGCATGTGTGTGCTTACATGTGGCGCTCAGAGTCAGCCTGGGGTGACCTATCCACCTAGGGTCTCTCATTAACCTAAAGCTCGCCAACAAGACTAGGATGGCAGATCAGCGTGCCCAAAGATCCCTGTGTCTGCCTCCTAACACTGAAATTACACACACACAACACACACATACACATACCAACACTGAAATTACACACATCACACACACACATACCAACACTGAAATTACACACACCACACACACACACATACACAGACATACACCAAACACACACCACATACACCACTTACATACCACACACACATGCATGTACCACACAGACATCATATATACACACACCTCACATGCACCACATATATACACAGCATATACACCACACACACACGCACACCACATACACCAAACACACCCCACATAACCACACACACACCACAAACACATACCACATACCACATACATGCACCACACACACCACATACACTACACACACACCACATACACACCACACACACACCACATACACCACATACATACCACACACATATGCACATACCACAGAAATCACATATACACACCACATACACCACACACACCACATACACCATATACATACACACATATACACACACTACATATACACCACACATAGACACAGACACACACACACACCCTGTTTTTATGTGGGTTCTGAGATTAAACTCGCATCCCGATGCTTTCCTGGCAAGCATTCTGCTTCCTGAGCCATTTCCACAGCTCCCCAGGGACTTCTGAAAGATCACATCTACCAATATTGTCACACTGGGATCTAAATTTCCACATGGGGGAGGAATAGCACCCTAGCCAGAGTACTCCGTAAACAGTTTACTAGGGGGCATCTGGGTAACTGGGCTTGGCAGGATGAATAGGAGTTTTCCTAAAAAAAAGACGTGGGGAGGAGAGGATAAAGGGGAAGGAACATGACTCCTCTCAAGGGAGAGCTTCAGTGTGCTGAGACAGGCAGGTGTCACGAACACCCTTGAAGAAGACTCTCAGTTTTGATTGGAGGACAGGGAGCACTGAAAAGGGGCACACTCTGAGTGCCGGGACACAGACCCTAGGCATCTCCATTCCCTGGCTCCTCACGGCGGCTCTGCTGTGCGCGCTGCCTCAGGCCAGTTCCCAGATGAGAAAACTGAGACTCAGGAGGATTCAAATGACTCCCCGAGATTCAAACGGCGAAGAAGAGGGCACTCCAAACACAGAACTCACCCTTGGCACACAGAGACATGGCACATAGCCTTAAGGGTCAGCCTAGGCTCTGCGACACTTACCGCCTTGGTTTGGAGACCAGCTATCCTCAAGCAATGCTAGACTCAGTCTATTTTCTGATGCTACAACCCAATGTCACAGGCTAGACCATTTATGAAGCGTGGAAGTTTCCTGACTTGCAGGTCTGGAGACTGGAAAGTCCAAGACGGTGAGTGGTGCTAGCATGTGGTGGGGGCCTCAGGCTACATCCCAACATGGAGGACGGCATCTTCCTCCTCCTCCTCTCCACTCTTTCCTTTCTTTCCTTCTCTCTCTTCCTTTCCTCTTCTTCCTCCCTCCTCCCCTTTTCTCTTCTTCCACCTCCCTTTTCTCTCTATCCTCTGTTGATTTTCTAATGAAGGTTTGTGAAGTCACTGCCTCTACCCTCCCCTCTCCTCCTCCTCCTCCTCCTCCTCCTCCTCCTCCTCCTCCTCCTCCTTCTCCTTCTCCTCCCCCTCTTCCTCTTCCTCTTCCTCCTCCTTCTCAAGACAGGCTCTCACCATGTAGCCCAGGCTAGCCTCAAACTCACATGCCTCATTCTCCCGCCTCTGGGGTGCAGGGCTCACAGGTGTGTGCCGTTACATCAGTTTCTCTTCTTCGTATACAGCCACTCATGGGGCTCACCCTTGTAGCCGCTTTTAATCCTAGTGCCTCTGCAAAGGTTCCACCTCCAGACACCGTCATTCTATCCCTGTGGGGATGCCTCTCCAACTGTAAATTGAAGGGCTCATTCAAACAACAGGGCAGGCTCATCTGTCAGGGGCGCCCAGCCTTTTGACATTGGGACATGGTGCTGTTCCCTACAGATGTGTAGCGCCGTAGTCACAGGTATTCAGGACACATGCTGCCTGAGGGTCGCAGGCTGGACACACCTGTGCAGTGAAACAAGTCCCCCGGCCTGCCTCTGACATCACCTTTTCCAGACAGAGCGCTGTGTATGGATAGAGTCGTCCCTTGCCATCTCCGAGAGTCCCCGCTGATTTTCCAAAGTGAGCTTTGTGAGCTCCCCTTAGGGCACAGTGTACTAAAATTAAAGCATTAGTTAAAATACATAAAACATGAAACAGGAAAAGCACTGGAAATGCCTGAAATAGCATAATAAAACATGTCATTACGGCAGATTAGGGGGAAAATCGTTCCCGCATTATGCCCCGAAGGTTGGCAAACTGAGGCTTCGTCAATATGTCAAGAAATGTATACACACGCACACGCACGGGTATTTATACACCAGCTCTGGGAAGGGAGGGAAATGGCTGGCTTACAGAGTTTTGTATCTGCACAGGGCTCCCCCTTTTACACAGCTCCACTCACCAGGAGGAGGGGCAGAGATCCCAGAATGCCATGGCTTTCCCATCCCCAGTCCTCACCAAGTCCAAGGCCATCTGAACAAGGTGAGCTTCTAGACCCCACAGGAGCCTACCAGGGAACCTGCCAGACATTTCCCTGCATATGTGGTCCCTTACTGGCCCCTCAGCGTGCCGTTTTCAGCTGTTGATGGGTTCATAGTCTGCTTTGCCAAGCAGGGGCAAGTGGAAGATCTTTGGGGGGTGACACAAACTACTTTTTTATTTTTTTATTTTTTGCTTTATACATAATACCATTCAAAATTTCCACCTCCTCCCATTTCCCTTCCACTCCCCCACTCACCCTCCCCCACAACACAAACTAATTTTGACCCCCGTCACTCTTGGGATTGGCTGACACACTTACAGGGAGGCATTCGGGAGAGGGACATAAGTAGAGTGACCCACCATCTCCAATTGCTGAGTGGTTCTACATTCCAGAAGAATCCTTCAGCCCTGGACAAGTAGGACCACCCTACTTGTAAATGGTGATTGTTATTGATTGTCAACTTGACAGGATGAAGAACTACCTGGGAAACAGACGCTGAGCGTGCCTATGAGGGGTGTCTACTCGGTCAGAGGTGAGAAGACCCACCCTCAACATGGGTGTTCTCATCCCCTGGGCTGTGGTCCCGGACACATCAGCATCTCTCTCTCTCTCTCTCTCTCTCTCTCTCTCTCTCTCCCTCCCTCCCTCTCTCTCTCTCTCCCTCTCTCTCTCTCTCTCTCTTTCTCTCTCTCTCTCTCTGCTTCCTGACTGTGGAAACAATGTTACCAGCTGCCTCAGGCTGCCCTGCCCCTCATCCCCCACCACCATGGACCATACCCTCCAACTGCGAGCCCCATAGCCTCTTCCTTCAGCCAGTTGCTCTTGTTCAGTATTTTGTCAAAATGACGAGAAAAGAAACAGCCCAATCATAAAATCCTTATCTTTGTGGCTTTTTATAGTTTATATCCAGCTGCCTTGAAGGATAGTTTTAAGTCAAAAACTGAAGAAAGTTAACCAGATAAACTCCAGCCATAGCTGCTACTGAGCCACGTTTTACCTGCAAGAGGCAAAAAAGAGGCTTGTGTGTGACTTGGGTTATGGACATCAGCAGAGAGGCAGGAGTCCCTGTGTCATCGAAGCCATGAAGAAAGAGGGCCTGCCAGTCATGAGCAAATGCTGCTCCTGGGTTGATCTTGCTGGCAGGTCTTAGCTATCGCTTTTCGAGTGTGCATGCGTGTGTGTGCCCGCGCACGCACACATGTTTGTACCTGTGTGTATGTAGACAGTGTCAATGTCAGACATGTGCTTCAATTGCTCTGCATCCCGTTTTCTGAGACAATGTCTCTCATGGAACTTGTTGGCCAGTTAGTGCCAGGACCCTTCCTGCCTCCACCTCCCAGTGATCCTGTATAAAAGCAACACGGGTTTCTTCTACACAGGTGCTGGATAGACTCAGGTCCTCACATGTGTATGCAGCAGGTACTTTACTGAGCTACATCCCCTGGTCCTCGGCATCTGTTTTACTTAACTGACAGACATCTGCCTGCGATGGCAGGGCCGGGTAATTCACTGCATCCAGATCTACTCCTCCAATTGTTGGGGTGAGGGTTAAATACCTTTCTGATGTGCTAAGAGCTCTCTGTGAGGTAAATAAACAGGGCTTGAGCAGTGCCCTCCTGATTCCCCGAGGTCCACAGCCACTGGCCTCTCCGGCCTCCGCTCCACTCACCCTCTTCTGCTAATCGTTATCATTACTTACGATAACGTTTCAGACTCGGAGGTCAGCTTTTCTTCCCCGGTGCTCAGGTCTGGCTTAATGAACAGCTTTCGAGTCTAAATAATGAAGGCTTTGCACTTTTTGGGTTTCCATGTAGGTTCTCTGCTCCTGATGCATGCATTTGCATGCACGCACGCACGCGCACACACACACACACACACACACACACACACTCTAATGGCACACACACCCACAGGCTTAAATAAAAACACTTAATCTCTTTCTCGGTCTGCTCCCTGTTTATATGATTACTTTTGAATCCAAGTCTCCCTGTGTTACCTAAACGAATCTTTTTGGTTGGCTTTTTTTTGTTTGTTTGTCTTGTTTGTTTTGTTTGTTTATTTGGTTTTTTAAGACAGGGTCTTTCTACGTTGCTCTGGTTGTCTAGAACATACTTTGTTGACCACGCTGACCTTGAACTCACAGAAGTTGGCCCAGCCACCTCTGCTTGCTTCCTGAGTGCTGGGATTAAAGGTGTGCAACACCGTGGCGAGCATCCAAGATAAGCTTTAATTTTATGTTCCTCTGCTTCAGTCTGCTAAATGCTAGGATTACAGACCCTGCTTAATGAACTGTCCCCATTTTGAATACTTTAACCCCTCCCCCCACACACACATTGACCATTCAAAATCCATTTCAGGCCAGACATGGCAGCTTATACTTGTAATTTCACACTTAAGAGCTGGATGCAAGAAAATCAGGAAGTCGGGGATAGCCTCAGCTACACAGAAAGTTCCAGGCCAGTTTGAACTCCATTAGATCTTGTCCCCAAACAAAACAAAACAAAAAATAACCATTTTGTTTTCACACACACACAACAACAACAGCAACAACCACAACAACAACCATCCAGGTTCCTTTTTAGTGAGGCTCTCAACCCAGACTATAGATGGGGAATTGAGAATCTGAGAGTCACGGTAACTTTCTCAGTGACTGTCACAAGTGGCCTACACTGTTAACCTCTGATACAGTGGCCCCAGCCAGTTCACATCCTTCGGCTGTCCTTCCCTACCATTCTTTAGCAGACCCCGGGGAAAGAAGAGAGCCACAGGGAGTCCCTCTGGGTGGAGGTGCGCTCTGTGATTAGAGGCCTGGCTCTCCGTGACACACACCAGGACTGGCATTCTCCCCATAGGGTACTGCCTATGGGGAGTCAAGGCCATCTTGAGCTAGAACTGTGGTCCTAGAGAGAAGTCTTGGTGCACTCTGGATGCAGGCTGCTGGGCTGAGAGAGCCAACGCTACTACCTCTAATTCGGAGTATTTCAGTACTTTCCCCCTTCCCAGTCAGGAAGGGGAACAATGTGACCCCAGTATCTGTCGCAGCTGCCCAGGAAAGAGACTCCCCGCCTCCAAGATCCAGAGGACCACCTTCTGGATCTTTTTAGCTACAACGAGAGGGGAGAAGAGCATTCCTGCTGCCGGCAGCTGGAAACTATTTGAGGCATCCAACACCCAGCATCCCCCAGTGGATTTGGAGGCAACCACCACTCCACTGCGGGGGGGGGGGGGCTGTCTCCAGCAAGTGTCTTCGAAGAATGCCAGGGACCCAAATTAAACGCCTTCTCCTTGAGGCTCCAACAGCCGCCTTCGGGCGGAGGTGGGGGGTTGCCCATGTATAATTCAAGAAGCTCCCGGTCTGCAAACTGCTAACTCAGTTGGATTTTTCTTTCCCGGCGGAAGCTTTGTCTCAGTCACAGTTGTTGGAGATTTCAGTGTAGCTTATGTGGACTGGGATGGCTTTGGGTGACACTTGTAACGCCTGCCTCACTGGGGAGCCTGCAAGAGGATGGGGACTGCCTGGTAGTCTGAGTGGCTCTGGTGAATATACAAATTTCTAAATTCTCTCCTCCTTTTTTCCTTCCCTCCCTCCCTCCCTTCCTCCCTCCTTCCCTCTCTCCCTCCTCTCTCTTCTTCCTTCCCTCCCTCCCTCCCTCCCTCTCTCCTTTTCAACAGTATAGAAGCAAGAAGTCTAAAGCACCTGCTATGTGGGAGGGAGTGGGAGATTTGGAGGAAGGCGCCTGGTGTCTCAAGAGGTTCTGAGGTCATCTTACCACCAGAGGGGTGGGAGTGACCACTGACATACCCAGATACTCTTAACCCCCATGCATCCTGCAGGTGACAAGAATCAGAGCACCAGGTCTTCCAGATAATACTCACAGGTTGTGTGAGGTCGAACATATTGTTGGGCCTCTCTGGGTCCTGTTTTCGTTGCTCATAAATGAGGACTAAGAGAGCCCGTCTTGCAGCTTATGGACATTAAAGGAACTGTACAGAAATGCTGGTCTGGGATGCTCAGGCCTGCCCTCTATTCTGTACAGCCTGACTCTCATCAGAACCTACAGGGATGTTAGCTGTTGCTCTAGGGAGATGGCCGAGTGGGTAATAGGGCTTGTTCTATAATCATGAGGACCTAAGTTCAAATGCCTCAGAACCCATGTAAAAACTGCATGGCTGCCTATACCTGTGACCCCAGTGTGGGGCAGGGCCCAGAGAGGGGCAGACCTCAAGAATGGGAGTGAGCCAGCCTTGTGGAAACAGCTCCTATGTCACCGAGAGATTCTGGCTTAGGGCAGTAAGGTAGACAGTGATGGAAGAAACCATCCCTCATGGGTACACATCCCTTCACATTCATACGGAAGGACAAAACACCTCTCTCTCTCTCTCTCTCTCTCTCTCTCTCTCTCTCTCTCTCTCTCTCT
>NW_026067985.1:2340802-2383722 GCF_014885135.2 Alexandromys fortis | reverse complement strand
TTTTTTTTTTTTTTTTTTTTTTTTAATGTGTGGTAGGGCACATCTTTAATCCAAGGGGGCAGAGGCAGCTGGATCTCTGTGAATTCCAGGCGAGCCAGGGCTACACATTAAGACTGTCAAAAAAAAAAATTTCATCCGGGTTGAATCATAGAAGCTTGAGTCTGCCTGTGCTTCTGAAGAAGCTGCGAAGTCCCCATAGGTCATGTGGAATTCACAGCTTCCCCTGCGGTCAGCTCAGTTTCCAACCTTGGTTAACTGTCAGGGACAGCAGAGCCACCAAGCAAACCCCTCCCACGGCGGTAGGCGCCCTGCACACGTGAGCTCGTTTCCCCTACCGAAGGCAGGAAACTCAGGAAACCCGAAAGCTTTTCAAACAACTCGCCCGCAGCGCTCCCGGCTGGGCCATTGTGACGTCAAGACAATCAGCCACTGCCTAGGCGGCTCCGACTTCTAATCTGCATACCGTGTTCTCATTGGCCCGCGTTGCTCGGCCCCTCTATTGTGGTAGGGTTTTTTGTTGTTAGTTTGCTTTATTTTTCTCATTCAAGAGCTTGCTGGGTTTCAGGATGGCCGTCGTGGTGTGGGTTCTCTGCGGGTTCTCAGTGTGGCCCTGCACAGGGCTGGAGGCTAGACCTAGACTCTCACGACCTCTAACTCTGAAAACCATCATTTGACCTCACAGTATGTATGTGTGCTGTCCTACCGTTGAAATATTTTGATTTTGGCCAGGCCTTTAATCCCAGTGCTCTGAGACAAGGGCTGCAGATTTGTGAGTTCTGAGTTCAAGGCCAGCATGATCTACCTAGTGAGCTCCAGGCCAACCAGAGATATACAGTGAGAGGAAAATTCTTTGTTTTCTAAGTCCTTGTCTTGTTTGACTTTGTTTTGAGAATGGGGATGGGGGTTGGGAGTATCGCAGAGTTTCACTGTAGCCTAGGCTAGCTTAAAATTCACAATCCCCTCACCTTAGCTCTCGGATTCTGTGAACACCATGCCCGGTTTTCCAGGTCATCTTTCCACATTAAATGCATATTCTCCAGTTCTTCACCAGCGAGAAAGCCCTAATGCAGATATGTGCAGATTTGCCTAGAGCTGGAGGTCACTGTCACTTCCTAGAAAGCCAGGGAAGCAGCTGATGCTGGCCTCCATCCACGGGATGTGTGAGGTGTTTCATCTCTCTTTACCGGGCTAGGCTGATGTCCAGACAGATGGGCAGTCTTGATAGCTGGGTGTGGGTGAGAACAGCGTCTGACTCACCTATGAAAGTGTGAAAGGAAGGGCAGGGGAAGGCACCTTGATTCTGCGCTTGAGGAACTCAAGTACCTTCTGTACCCCAGTGTGGGTGCTTTCAGCTCTTGGGCTCAAGTCCCAACCAACACTTAAACTTCACCGTCCACACATTTCATTTGACTTAAACTAGGACTCACAGGGAATTTCCAGACCCAGTCCTGCCTCTCATCTGCAAAGAGAGAATGACAGGACTTCTGAGTGAGCCAATCGCTGTTCTTAATCTCTCAGCTGGAGAGGTGGCTCAGGAGCTAAAAGCACTCACTGGCTGTCTTTCCCAGAGGACCAAGTTCAATTCCCAGCACCCACGTGGGGGATTTGACGTCCTCACACAGACATACAATCAGGTAAAACACCAATGCACATACAACAAAAACAAGTAAACCATTAAAAAAAATAACCTCTCTCTCTTAAAAAAAAAAAAAAAGACTTGGTTATTTTATGTGTGTGTGCATATGTGTGCACTGCATGTGTGCTGTGTTTGCTATTCTCACAGGCCAGAGGAGGGGTTGAATCCCCTGGATCTGGAGGACAGTTAAGAGCCGGTTTTGGGGTGCAGACAGCTGAACCGAGGTCTTCTGGAAGAGCAGCAAGTGCTCTCAACTGCTGGTCCATCTCTCCAGCACACTCCCGTTGACCTCTGAATGCTGTGTGGACAAAAATTGTTCTGCTCCATCTACTTTTGGTCTCTGTAAAATTATAGAAATTAAAAAAAAAACATAGTTAAGTGTGGTAGTACACTCTTGTCATCCCAGCACTCAGCAGGTGGAGGCAGGAGGATGCCTCAGATCCCTGGGCTACACAGAGAGACCTTGTTTTAAAATTATGTCATTAATTTAAATATATATGTATTTAGATTTAAATGTAACTTTTTACAGGATTTCATAATTGTTCCGCTCCTTTTAAATTTTTATTTTATTTATATTTATTTATTTATTTTGGTTTTTCGACACAGAGTTTCTCTGTAGCTTTGGAGCCTGTCCTGGAACTAGCTCTTGTAGACCAGGCTGGCCTCGAACTCACTAAGATTCACCTGTCTCTGCCTCCCGAGTGCTAGGGTTAAAGGCGTGCGCCACCACCGCCCAGTTTAAAATTTTTAAAAGTTAAAATTTTATTTGTGTGCATCTGTGTGCATGTAGACATGTATGTGCCATGATGTATGTGTGGGTGTCAGAGACAGCCTATAGGGGCTGGGTCTCTCCTTTTATCATGTGGATTCCAGGGACTGAACTCGGGTCCTTGGGCTTGTGGCGAGCACCTTGACCTGCTGAGCCACCTTGCTGACCCTAATTGTTTTAACTTATTACTAGTTATTATTGGCCTCTCTGTGTGCCTCATTTATAATGACACTCTCTCACAGGTCTGTCTGTTAAAGCAGGAAAGCATAGGTCTGTTGTAGTGATAAGATGCTATGCTCCTTGGGCTCTTTTGAGGGGGCCCCTACCCAGCTTCCAAATAAATCACACACGAAGGCTTTTTATTACTTATGAATGCTTGGCTTTAGTTTGGATTGTTTCTTGCCGACTTATATTATCCCGACTACCTTTTGCCTCTGGACTTTTATCTTTCTCTCTTTCTGTATTCCTTTCTTTACTTCTTTCTCCATGGCCTGCTGTGTAGCTGGGTGACTGGCCCATAACACACTCATCTCTTTATTCTCTTGCTCTTGTTCTCCCTCCTCACAATTTCTCCTTCTATTTATCCTCTCTGCCTGCTAGCCTGTCCTTGCTCCTGACTCACTATTGGCCGTTCAGCTCCTTATAAGAACCATCAGTCGTTTTAGACAGGCACAGTAACACAGCTTCATGGAGTTAAGCAAATGCAGCATAAACAAAAGTCACACACCTGAAAATAATATTCCCCAGCATAGGTCTACGGGGCTCAGTACTGTGTGTGATTTCAGGGGGTCTTGGAATGTGTCCCCTGCAGACAAACGGTGCGTGTAAGGGGAATTTTTTGTATCTGTTGGCCCCTTCTTATGACACTGCAAGAGCCTTGAACTGGGCTCTTAGACACTATCTCTAGCTCTGTACCTCCTGGGACAGAGCCCTGCAGAGGAACCGAAGTGGTAGCGTTAGACCCTGGCAGATGTGGGGGCTCCTCTATGAAGCCTGAGGAGTTCCCCAGGGTTACACTTGCTACCTTAGAGCACACAGATGTCCCGTATTCTCCCCGCACCTTTCTTCCCCTACATTTGGAGTCTGATGCTCCTCCCATTCTCCCTACACCCAACATCTGCTCCCCTCATACACCTTTCTGGCCACTTTAAATCCCAGCCTGAGAGAAGATTTTGACAGAAAAATGAGTTTGTGCCTATTTTGGGGACCTTCTCGCAGCCAGGTTCTCCTCCCATACACCACGCGTTTGTAGCTGAGAGTAAACACTTGCCTCTGAACATCGGTGGTGGTGGTGGAGCAGCCTTCCCCACGGGAAGTGGGAACGCATCTTCCTGGGGACCTTAAGCCTCATTTGCATGAAGAAATTACGTCCCATTACCAGATGCGCCCCCCCCCCCCCCCCCCCCCCCCCCCCCCCCCCCCCCCCGCTTCCTGACAGGACTTCCGTTGCTGCCACACCTTTTCCCGAGTAATCAAGTAATTTCTTTCGAAATAAATTCCGTCCTTGGAAGCATTTGCACCGCTGGTTCTCACGACTCAAACGAGCAACTCGTCTCTCTGGGGACACAATGAGTGGGCATCAGTTAAGAGCCGGCATGTGGGAAAAAGGAACAAACCCGAACGTAGTAAAGAAATTTTTATTACTCTTAATAGAAAAAAAACCAGTATTTACTGCGTTTGAGACAGGATCTCGCTATATAGCTCAGTGTCCTGGATGCTCAATCTTCCCGATTCTACCCTCTGGGATTACCGGCTTGTGCCAACAGGTGGGCAAAACCTAATTTTTTAAAGTTCATTTTTGCCTTGGGCTCTTAGTTCTTGGCTTCTCCAAGCTTTCTCAGCCCTTGGGGTCTTAGAGTCTGTGAGCCTCACCTAATCTCAAAGGGACAACAGTTTCCTTCTGGGGTTTTCCTAGAATCCGAGAGGCCTTACCGAGCCCCGGGTGTTATCTGAGGCCGGGATACACAGTGGCAGAGGTGTCACCATCTTGTCCCCTTCCCTTTCAGCCTGCATTCTCTTGGGAGAGATTATGTCCTTGTCACATGGTGGGCTCAATAGAGCCACTGTTTGGGATGCCTGTGGGGGGGGGGGGTGAGGGTTGACTGCTCCTGCGGAGAGAGGAGTTGTCATCATGGGTTCTGGGACCTTGTAGCTGGGAAAGTCACTGGGGTCCTCCTGGCTAGCAAGGTGTCTTCCCTTCATGAAGGAGAAGAGAGAACTGGTTTCAAGGGAGGGATCTTGTGGGCAGTGTTAGGCCCCCACAGGTGCCCGTTTGGCATGTGGCATCTTCTGTTTTCTCCATTCTGTCCTGGTTTTAAAAGGAGCCAGGGGGACTGGGGACAGGCAGCTCAGTGGACAACGTATTTGTCCCGCCTTCAGCTCTATATAAACTGGGAGTGTGTCATAGGCACATGAATCCAGCGCTCTGTGGGGAAGGAGACAGGAGGCACATAAATTCAAGGTTATTCCCAGCTCCATAGTGAGCTTGAAGCCAGCCTGGGCTAAATGAAACCCTATGTCAAAAAAATAATAATAAAAATAAAATGCCCTGGGAGATTCCTGGAGTGTTTGCTCTTCCGTTCTGGCTCAACATATCACTCAGAAGTGATAGTCCCCTGCCCGTCTCTTCCATGGGTTCCTGGGTAATGACTACATCTGTCTGGGCCATGAAGCGCCCAGAAATTAGCCCAGGTTGACCCACGGTTGATATCTGGTGGGCGCCTGGTGAATGAATGACAGCTGCTTCGAAAGACGAGGGAAGCCTGATATGGCCTGTGCCCATGAAGAGCCACAAAGAATGACCTCTAGTTCTGGGGGGCGGGCAGGCAGCACAGAACAAAACCAGCTGTAGGGTGCTGTGAACCTACAGACCTGGATTGAGCCCAGGCCCAAAGTAGCCGAGGTTAACAAGCCCTGCTGTGGCTGTGTAGGACCCTTGTTCTAGAGGGCACACAGCATGTCCAATCCTCCTCCAGCTACAGGTCAACACAGGGCACAACCAAGACATCTGGCTGCTCTTGGGCAGGAGCCAAGTGCATAAGGTCAGGGTGAATGGCGGGAATGAAGGCTGCGGAGGAAGCAACGGGGTCTGTCGTTTACATTAAATACTGGCCTTGAGGCTGGAGTGGCGACAGGCAGCTCAGAAGACAACGTATTTGTCCAAATACACCTGGCCAGGTGTCCAAAAGACACCTGGCCAGGCCAGATACCATCTAAGTTTTGAACCCCTAACCCCATCATGTTGTTCATTCAAAGATCCTTGTTCCATTTGTGCAGGGATGTGTATAACTCATAGCTGGGTCTTTGAATGCATTATTTAATCACTCCCTAGGTGATGGGGGTGCTGCATAAAGCCTGAGGTGAGAGGTAGGGTCCCATCTGACCTATTGCACGTGTCAGCTAAGGAAGAAGCAGGATGTTAGGCATCCCCCCTCCACACACACACACCCATATACACCCACACACATGCCTCAATACCAACAGCTCACCCTCTCTATATGGACACCTATGGGTTAGCAATGTAGGGATTATCTACCTGGCAATCGTAAACCCCACCCCACCCCACCAGCCCTTCTCCCTCCCTCCATCTGTGCAATGCAATTTCTGTGTTAGTCAAAGAATGGAATTAGGAAGGTAAATTTGCAGAATTCAAATTACAGGGTTGCCTTCCCAAATCAAACAGAAAAATTATGGATTAGCCTGGAGTTCAGGCCTGCATTGGCAGGACAGGTGCGTTCATGCGTTCATTTGCTCACGCAGCAAATGTTCTGCCATTCGGCAGGTGGGCAGCGAGCAGTCTCTCACCTTCCCCTGAGCCTCGGGGAGAGCAGGGAAGAGGGGTGGGGACATAAAACTCCTTGCCACCAGGGAAGCAAGATGTCACCACCTGCTGAGGAAGCAGGAGGCCCTAGCTGGCAGCAGGGAGTTAACCCCAGGTCCAAGACAGAGTTCTGAGAATCTGAGGCCTCCTCATCTCTGCCAGGTTGCATGGAGACACCTTTACCTCTTTCAAACTCATCTGCCGCTGTGTGGGTTAGGTTTGGGTCAACTTGACACAAGCCAGAGTCATCCAAGAAAATGGGACCTCGCCTGAGAAAATGTGTTCCTAAGAATGGCTGTAGGCAAGCCTGTAGGGCATTTATTGATTAATGATTGATGTCAGAAGACCCAGCCCATGGTGGGTGGTTCCACCCCTAAATTGCTCTGCATCAATTCCTGCCTCCGGGTTCCTGCCCTGACTGCCCTCAGACACAGGGTGACCTGAGATTTGTAAACTGAAATGACCCTTTTCCTCCCCAAGTTGCTCTGGTTACTATGTCTATCAATCCTATCCAGGACAGTCACCAGTCTGGCGGCCATTTCTCCCATGTCCTGGTTCTGGCCTCACAGCCAAACAGTGGGGGTTGAGCTTGAAGGTGCCCAGGTTGCCTGATAAACACAACCAAGCCTCCAGACATCTTGCTGATGCTGTTATTGGCTCGAAACCGACACTGTGCGTGATCTGCTTGTGTTCCATCAACCAGGAGTATATTTGATCTCTGTAACCAAAATCATTACAGTGGCTAAACAAATAAAGTTCTATCTTTTGCCCAAACAGAAGTTTAGTATTGGCTTGACTCGCCAGTTATGTCAATTAATTCCAGTTCCATCACGATAACTGTCCTCAGAAACCCTCCTCCAGACACTCGCTCACGGTCACAGAGTAGCTGCCAGCCAGATGATGAAAACTGTAGTTTCATTCCTCAAGAAAACAGGAGCCTCCTGCTTAGGTCTCATTGGCTAAAACTGGATCACATGACCAAAATATTTATGATAGATCCAGCACTCCTCCCCATCCAGGTTGGCACCTTGCATGCCAAACCATTATCTCTTGAAGGAAGAATAGAGGAATGGGTACCAGGTGAGCCAGCGATGAGGTAAACCAGATGGTCACAGGAGCTCAGAGGCAGGTATCCCCTTCTTCTGAAGAGAGCCCCTGATATGTTACAGGTGTCACAGACCTCGGGCAGGGAGAGTGGCATCTGCTCCATTTTCTTTTGCGTGTGGGTGGGGAAGAGGCAAGAGGGAAGAAGTTGGCAAGCTTGGGCATCCGGGTTATGTCTAACTTGGACTGGGTTCTAGAAGCATAGAGAATGCCACCCTGTAGTTCTCACCCCAGAACCACTCCTCTGAAGTAGTTGATGCTGGATGCCATGCAGAGGCCACATGGCATCCCGAGCCCACTTTCTCCGGCAGCTAAGGCTCAAGGCTTCCCTGCATCCCTACCACTGTGGGTTCAGGAGAAGGGCTGGGAGGAGGTTAGCCACATTGCACTGGGATGGAATGCTGATGTACAGGAGTTTTGAGGGGCTATGCGGACTCTTCCCTGTGATGGGGAGGTGAGTGCTGACTTCCCTATTTAGACTCTGGGCCACTCCAGAGCTCTTGGGGGGAAATCCGAGCTGCTGTCCTTCTGGAAGCCTCCAGAACTTTGCCTTTAGTGTTGACTGATACACACACACCGCACACACAGAACACCTTGTATGTTGAGCCAGGCTCCTCTACTATGTGGAAACTCTCTGAGGATGGAGCATAGTGCTTCCCATCTCATGTTAACCCCTTTGCCTACAACATTGTTGCAACTTAGGTTTGCGTATGACACTTATGCAGTAGATGCCCACAGGCATTGTGTGTGTGTGTGTGTGTGTGGTAGTGTCACTAGGGATTGAACCTAGGTCCTCAAATATTCTAGGTAAATATTCACCACTGAGCTAAATCCCCAGTCCCTTTTCCCTACTTCATTTTGAAACAGGGTCTCTCCAAGTTGCACAGGCTAGCCATAAACTTTCTGTAAAGCCCAAGCTGGCCTTGAACTTGTGATCTTAACTGGCTCAGTCTCCTGGGTATCTGGATGACAAGGCCGTCCCTACCAGGCCCAGCTCCATGATACGGATTTATAAGTTTGCTTTTATTGTTTAAAATCCTCAGTGTTCCCACAGCCTACCCAACAGTCCCACTTATTTAACAGGGTTTAGAAAGTCATTGCTGATGGCTGAATGTGTTCATTATGAGCTATTTGGTATGGCAAGACACTTGTTGCAATTGTGTAAGAGATGTATATGATCTGAACTCCTGGAATCGCCAGGCAATAAAAGGCAGATAATAGTCATTGCCCCATCAAGCCAGGTTTGGTGACTCACACCTGTAATCGCCAGCAGTCAGGAGGCTGAGGCAGGAGGATTGCTCTGAATGCAAGGCCAGCCTGAGCTACCTGGCGAGTAGCTATGTGAACATGAGTATACAGGGATCCTTGTTTTAAAAAACAAAACACTGAAACAGAAAAGAGCAAGCCAAAGATGGCAGCGTAGGCCAGCAGTGATCCCAGCACTCGAATGGTCAGAACAGACGGATCAGGAGTTCAAGGTCGTTCTCAGCTATAAAGTGAAGTTCAGGGCCAATCTGGGTTTCCTGAGCCTTTGCCTCAAAACTCAAAAATCATACCTTCTCACCCTCCCAACCCCCAAACAACAAAACCCCAATGGCTAGCGTGCTGGCTCATGAAGCATCCTTGTGGGGCAGGTTTTTTATGGCCCCTATCTTGTCTAATCTTCCCACCAGTCTCTGGTGGGAAGGGCTCCACTCGCTTGCCAGTAGTCGGAGGCAACAAATGCAGTATGGGAACTGGGGGGGGGGCATGTGGTGCTGAAGGTAGGGGAAGGGAAGGGAAGGGAAGGGAAAAGAGAAGGGAAGGGAAGGGAAGGGAAAGGGAAGGGAAGGGAAAAAAGGGAAAAGGGAAAAGGGAAAAGGGAAGGGAGGGGAAGGGAAAGTCTTGGGTGAAGGAGCAATAGCTAGGCAGGATTCAACACACCTGCAGGGGAACTCAACCAGCTCACAGGCTGAGGGACAAGCAGGCGTGTGCTGGCGGCGTTTGTTTTCATTTTCCTTCTGGTTAATTATTGCAGTAGGTGTGTGATAAGGCGGGCCCTCCCTGCCCCCCGGGGAGTTTATCTGCACTTTTACAGCCTTGTGCTTGGTCAGGACGCTGATAAGAAGCTAGGTGCCGGCTGCCCTGACTGTACTTAAAACCCTACTGAGAGCTATGAGCGAGAAGTGGGTAAATATTGGTGATGTGTGTCACCAAAGGGGGCCGGGGACCCAAGTGTGCTGGAGCTGGTCCAACAGCCTTAAGCTGCCCATGAGACCGAGCAACTCTTTCCCCTAAATGGACAACCCAAAGGCTGGCTTCCAGGATGGAAGCTTAGCTTTATCTGCCTCAAACCAGTCCTGGTTTGTCAGTGTTAGTCCTCTTCCTCCGGGGAACCAGCTTCAAAGATACTAGTTGATCTGTTAATTCCTGCTAGTTGTCAAGAATCCTGCGTTAAACCTCCTCGGGTCTGGGTCTCTCAGGCCAGCTTCTGCTCCAATCTGATGCCAAAATAAGGGTCTTCTATTGACCCTCCCTCCTCCAATCATTTAGGGTTTTTTTTTTTTTTTTTTCCAAATCTAGAACTCATGATCCTTCTGCCTCAGTCTCCTGAGTGCTGGGATTACAGGTGTGAGCCTCCAGCCTACAAGTATAACTTTATACTTATAAGTTTCCTGAGAACTTATAAGTATAAAAATCACCTTTAGGAACAGCCTGCTGCCAACTTTTGTATAGCCAAGATCGAAGGGTACGTTTTATTCTTTATAAATAGCTGGGGCGGGCGGGGGGGGGGGAATCTCAGTGACTGGATGTGGTGGTGCACACCTTTAATTCCAGAAGTTGACAGGCAGAGGCAGGGAGATTTCTGTGAGTTCCAGGCCAGCCTGGTCTACATGAATTCCAGAACAGTCGGGGCTACATGGTGAGATTCTGTTCTGTCTTCCTTCTTTTTTTTTGTATTTATTTATTTATTTTTATTTATTTATTTATTATGTATACAATATTCTGTCTGTGTATATGTCTGCAGGCCAGAAGAGGGCACCAGACCTCATTACAGATGGTTGTGAGCCACCATGTGGTTGCCGGGAATTGAACTCAGGACCTTTGGAAGAGCATGCAGTGCTCTTAACCACTGAGCCATCTCTCCAGCCCCCCTGTCTTCCTTCTTTCCTTCTTCTTTCCTTCCTTCCTTCCTTCCTCCCTCCCTCCCTCCCTCCCTCCCTCTCTCCCTCCCTCTCTCCCTTTCTTCCTTCCTTTCTTCCTTTTCTTTCTTTCTTTCCACTCAAAATTTGTGCCACATAAAAAATTTAAAATTCAAGTTTCAGTCTTAAACAGCTATAAAATATATTGTAAAGTTCTATTGCAAGTATTTGAGTAAAGCCAGGCATGATAAGGCCACTTATGATCCCTGCCCTTGGGAGGCTGAGGCAGGACAGTTGTGAGTTCAAGGCTTGCTTTGGCTATTAGATTCAGACCCTGTCTCAAAACAAAATGAGAGTGGAGGGGACGGCTCGGTGGTGAGGGGATGGCTCAGGACTTGTTTAGCATAGTGCCACAGCCAGCACTGCAACCAGTAAATAAATGAATAAAGAAATGTTAACTGGATAAACACGATGAACATCTTTCCAAGTCAAGTAAAACGAATTTGCACCATCTCTTTGACAGGTCGCATAGCATTGCATCATAAGAGAACATTCATAAAATTAATTTCCTACCCATGAGCATCTGGGTTGATTCAGGAGAAAGAGAGAGAGGGGGAGAGAGAGAGAGAGAGAGAGAGTTCCAAGGATTGATCCCAGGGCCTCACATAAGCTAGGCAAGAACTCTATCCCTAATCTACCCCCTCATCCCAAGAAAGAATTCATTTAAGGAAAACAAGCCACTTTAAACAACTCTCAAACAAATGGTTTTATTTTCCTGGGAGTCCTGTGGGCACAAGACATAGCTTCCCAGAGTTGACATCATGTCAAATTTAATTTTTTTAGATGGACGTTCAAAGTTATATTCTGTAAGACTAGACACGCTGTACACATTCCCCCAAGTTGTCTCGGAACCTTCCCTGCTTTCTTTCACTCGCAGGGTCAATGCAGTACACATGTTCAAACACACACAACACAGTACACATGTTCAAACACAACACAGTATCCATGTTCTTTCCCTCTGCTTTCTCTCACTCTCGGGGTCAGCACAGTACATGTGTTCTTTTCCGTTTATTTATTTTGACAGTCTTTTAAGAATGCTCAAAAGAAAAACATTCTTAACTCTCTGGCTATACCAAAACAAAACAAAATAGCGAAATTCAAACTGGCTTCTGGTTGAACTTGGCCCAGGGACTTGCCAGGCTCCATGTCTTTCTTCTTATTTGTATTTTTAATTTTTTTTAAATTACAAGCGGTGTGTGTGTGTGTGTGTGGTGTGTGCGGTGTGTTTCTGTATGTGTCTGTGTGTGGTGCAGTGTGTCTCTATGTGTCTGTATGTTTGTGTGTGCAGTGTGTCCCTGTATGTGTGTGTGTGTGCAGTGTGTCTGGCGTTTGTGTGTGTGTGCATGCAGTGTGTCCCTCTATGTGTCTCTGTGTGTGTGTGCAGTGTGTCCCTGTATATGTTTCTGTGTGTGTGTGCACAGGTGCCCTTGGAGTCCAGAAGAGGTTGTCAGACCAGGGAAGCTGTAGTTACATGTGGTTGTGAGCTGCCTGATGGATGGGAACCAAACTTGGATCTTCTGGAACAGCAGTACATAACCTGCCTGTTAGGGTTTCTATCGCTGTGAAAAGACACCAAGACCACCACAAGTCTTATGAAGAAAGACATTTAATTGTGGTGGCGACTTACAGATTCAGCCCAGTATCACCATGGTGGGACATAACAGCATGCAGGCAGACATGGTGCTGGAGGAGCAGCTGAGAGTTCTACATCTCGCAGGCTGCAGGAAAGGATCTGAGACACTGAGTGTGATTTGAGCATATACGTGACCTCAAAATCTGCCTGTACAGTGTCACACTTCCTCCAACAAGGCCACACCTACTCCAACAAAGCCACCCCCACCCCCAACAAAGCCACACCCACTCCAACAAAGCCACACCCACTCCAACAAAGCCACATCCACCCCAACAAAGTCACACCTTCTATAGTGCCACTCCCTTTGGGGGGCCATTTTTTTTCAATCCACCACACACACTTAACCACTGAGTCATCTGTCCAGGCTCTTTTTTTTCCTCTTTGAGTCTCTCTTTTGGAATTTTCATATAATGAGTTACCAAGTCAGTAACTACTCAGGACTGCAAACTTGGAGCTTGGTGGTATCAGTGTTGACAGTTAGTCCCTGAGTGTTCTCAAAGTAGGAAACTGTGTGGCTCCGTACAGAAGCTCCATCTTGCAATCTACTAAAAAGAAGGGACGCTGAACCCCCTCCTCCAGCATACCTGTGCACTGTGCCTCTGGTTCTAGAGCAAGATGCCATGTGACCACCTCCCCCCCCCCCATCACCTGCTATACTGGATCTAGAGTGACAGAGAACCCCAGTGAGACCACATGGCCCTGGATGTCCGGGTCTCTCTCCCCACACTGCGCTTGGACCGAGGCTCCCATCAACAATGCCAGCACTCACTCTCCTCCTTCTCGCTGCTTCTAGAATAGGTTGATCTAGGCTGATCCTCTCTCTCAGACCAGATGGTCCCAGCAGCAGAAGGGGCCCCTGAGAAGACCTTGCACAGAGAGAGGCTCCCCTCCCTCCTCGACTCTATTGGTGACTTTCACTCATGACTGTGACAAAATGACAAGAGCAAAGAAAGGGAGGATGTGGGAGCTTGAACAGTCTCATAGGGAGTGGCACCCTTAGGAGGCATGACTTTGTTGGAGGGGGTGTGGCCTTGCTGGAGGAAGCGTGTCACTGTGGGGGCGGGCTTTGAGGTTTCTTATGCTCAGGATACCGCCCAGTATGTCAGTTGACTTCCTGTTGCTTGCAAGATGTAGGACTCTCAGCACCATGCCTGCCTGTCGCCACCATGCTTCCTTCCCGTTCTGCTGATGAAATGAGCGGTGAGCTTCCACCCCAGTTAAATGCTTTTCCTTTATAAGAATTGCCAGGGTCTTCACAGCAATAGAAACCCTGACTAAGACAAAGGGTTTGTTTGGATTCGTGTTCGAGGGGAGGGCATAGCAGCAGCAGGAACGTGAGTCACACGGTATCCTCAATCAGGAAGCAGAGGAAGATAGATGAACGCTGGTCCTTGGCTCACTTTCTCATTTTTATTCAGTCAGGAATACATCAGACAGTGCCACCTGCCCATGCCCAGTGTGGGACTTCTCACCTCAGGTAGCCCAATCCAGACAGTCCCTTAGAAGCATGCCTCGAGGACAGTTGCTATGGTGATTCTAAATTCCATCAAGGTGACAGTGGAGACCAACTGTCACTTTGGCTCAGCAGGTGGTGACCAGTGTTTATAGTCCATTCAGGGAGGTATCCAGCATGCCCTCCTTTGGAGACTTTGCTTTGAATAAATTTCCAAGTCTTGAGGTTCCCATATCAGCTAAAGCTGGTCCTGATTCTGATTGGTGCTCCTGCACCATCTTGCCCCTGCGATGAATTCTGATGCTGAACAGAAGTGAAGGTGTTGAAGCTGAACGTTCAGGACTCACTGGGGAGGGGAGGGCCAGCATAATGATGGAGTCCTTGCTACCCTTCCTTACCAGGGTATTTTCTTTTAGACATTTAGTTAGCTGTTTTGCATGTACAAACATGCAGGCATGATTTTGTTCCATAACACACAGGCCAGCCCCCAGCTGAGGATTTAGAATATGGCAGAGTGATGGACGCCGTTGGGTGCTACAGAGCCGTGGGGTCTAAGGTGGACAGAAAATGCATTCTCATGCCCCTCCACTCTGAACATTTGACATTCAAAACTTTAAAAAAAAACGTATTTCCAATCCATGGAAACATGTTTGCAACCCCGGGTGCCCTGCCTCCACCCTCCAGGGTCCCGGGACACCACTATGGAATTGCTAGTTACTGCCTCTATTTCTGTCAGGGGCCACTGCAGTGTCCCTGTTTCTTCACCCTCTGGCCTTCCTAGGATCCTCATAGCTTACCTGTGCTCTGCTAGGGAGGGGCCAACACTTCCCTTGGCACCCTTAAGAGCCCAAGAGGTCTCTACCATGTGACCAGGTGGGGATGGGCGGGTGGGCAAATGTTCTGGTCCAAACAGTCTGGGCCTTTGGAGTTGAAGTAGGCCAGTCAGTCAAATCTCTCACAGAGTTGAGGCTTGTTATCATGATGCAAGGACAGGGAGTAAGCCGTGGGACTGGGGATGTGGCTCTTGCTTGGCAGGTTCGAAGCCCTGGGTTTGATCTGAAGTAGCTCAGAAGGCAGTTATGGAGACACGAGTCTATAAAACCCAGAATATGCACAGTGGCAGGAAGAAGATCAGAAGTTCAAGGTCAGCCTGGGATACGTGATGTCTCAAAAAAAAAAGTTGGTGGTTAGAGTGGGGGGCCGTTCGGTGGTAAGATGGGTGCTTAGCATACGTAAAGCCCTAGGACCAATCCCCAGGACCACACAAACAAAAAGCAGAGATTTGGGCCTGGGATGAATACTGGTTGTTAGAGTTCTGGCCTGGGATGTGCCAAACCTTGGGTTTGAATTTCCAAGACCAAATAAACGAGTCATGGTGACCTCACACGTATGCTGAGGTATACACAGACACATATGCATGCGTGTGCATGCACACACACGCACACAAATAAATGTTTTTGCTTTTGTTTTGAGACAAGATTTCTCTTTGTGGCTCTGGCTGGCCTGAAACTCTTGATATAGACCAGGCTGGCCTTAAATTTATAAAGATCCACCTGCCTTTCTCTCCTGAGTGCTGGATTTAAAAGCATGAGACACCCATTACATCAGCAAATAAATAAATGTTTAAGAAAAAAAAATCACGCCAGGCAGTGGTGGCGCACGCCTTTAATCCCAGCACTTGGGAGGCAGAGGCAGGCAGATCTCTGGGAGTTCGAGGCCAGCCTGGTCTACAAGAGCTAGTTCCGGGACGGGCACCAAAGCTACAGAGAAACCCTGTCTCGAAAAACAAAACAAAAAAACCAACAACAACAACAACAAAAAATCACGATCTTTTCCAGAATGCCTCCCTCCACCGCCCCACCTCCTGCAGCTTCTTTCACTGCTGGTCCAGTGCTCTGCGGGCATCCTGGAAAGAAGTGAGCCTGTCCTAGCTTAGAGGGAGGAAGAGGGCAGAGGAGAAGGTGGAAGCTCATACTATTTGTACAGTGTAGGGAGTCCTGTCGTGGGACCCCATTTTCCTGACACCCCATGCGCTCTTAGATCAACTGTCAACTTAGCCTGCTCAATGTCCCAAAGAAATGAATCCTTGACCTGAATGAACCAGGAAGAGGAAATGGTTGGATTTGACACATCCTGTGTTGAAGAGGAGACTTCTCTCACCCTTGCTCCCTGGGTTCCCTGGTTCCGATCCCTACCCTCACCCCCCATGACTTCCTTGTCCAGGTTTCCTACTGCTGAAGTCCCCTGGAATGTTTTCTGTTGCTTACACCTCGGAATCCTGGCTGACCCGCCTTCCCTGACAGTGTGTTAGAGCAGGGCATCCTTTGTCGTTCTCAAACTTGGTACCTTTTTCATTTTAGCCATTTATTTATTTTTCGGAGACAAGGTCTTGGATGGCCCTCGGTTGTCCTTGAACTCCCAATTCCCCGCCCCCAATACACCATAAGCACACTTGGCTCCTGTGATATTTTTGTAAACACCTCATGAATACTTCGCTGTTGTTTGTTTCATGTTTTTGTGTGTGCATGCATATGTGTATGGCTGTGCGCGTGTGCGTGCATGTGTGTGTGTGTGTGTATGTGTGAATGTGGGTGGTTGTGTGGAGATCAAAGAACACCCTCAAGGTGTCAGTTCTTGCCTCCTGTCCACCTTGCTTGAGACAAGGCATTTTTATTGTTTTTCCACTTCGTACTCCAGGCTCTCTGGCCCCTAAGTGTCCGGGAATTCCCGTCGTTGCCTTTGTCTTCCAGAGATGTGTGCTGGAATTACAGACATTGGTGCCACAGGTCTGGCTTCTCTGTGGGCTCTGGGAATTTGAACGTAGGCTCCTGTAAAAGCCCTTTACTCCCTGAACCATCTCTGCAGCTCTGGTGTCTTTTTTGATGGGGAACTGTAAGTTCCATGCAGCTAGGACGATGGACCGCAAGCTCCATGCTGCTGGGTTGCTGTGCTGTATCCTGGGCTAAAACATGCCTGGTATGTTTGAGCCTTGATGGATGTTTGCTAAATGAAAGAAAGAAGATCTAAGTATCTGGAGGGCAAAACAGCAATTCAAATGTTTATAGATGCTAGCTGTCCAAAGTGGGTAACTCATCGTGGTCTTAAAGGTGCAGAGTTGGTATGAACACTAACAGTAGCTGATTATGTTGGGGTTATTGAAATGCAAAAGTGCCCCAGAGTGGGGCATTTTGAATTTCCAGATCCTGGAATAGTGGTTTTAAAACTCTGCTTGTTTCAAATCACATTTATTTGGTTTGTTTTTATTTTTGTATGTACATGTGCCTTTATGTGTGGGCTCATGTGTACTAAGGTGTCCAGGTGGAAGTCTGAGAACAACTTAAAGAAATTGGTTCTCCCTTTCCAACATGTAGGTCCTGAGAATCGAACTCAGGTCCTTGAGCTTGGCTGCAAACACCTTTACCAGTTCAGCCATTTTGTTGGCCCTATCAGTTTCTTCTAGGCGTTAGCTTACATAGGCAAGGCCAAAGACCCTCCACCTCTTTTACAGGTCCCAGTTACTGCCTCCTGACTGGCACAGGGCATTCTACTGTTTTGGTGAGTTGCACACAGGAGCCAGGCTACCAAGAACACCACAGTTGAGTTCCTAGTAAACGCTGGTAACAGACTAAAATTAGTTCTGACTGATGAATTGGAGTCGTTTGCTTAGCAGGTTCTTAGAAAGTGGAACTTAGTCACGGGAAGGGTTGAGTTCCACGGAGACTTGTGTAACTGGTCAAAAGTAGCAGAGAAAGCTCTATGGCCTCTGGAGACCTGATTCTCAGAAAGGAGGCTGCAGGAAACCTATCCATAGCGACTCCGCGGGGACCCACAGGCTGTAGAGGAAGCTGGGTTCAGGTTTGGGCTCCCATGACTTGCAGTTGGGGTGTGCATTCCCAAAACAAGGCTGGAATTTCCCATGGGTGAATAAACAATGCCTCACTGGTAGACATGACTAAGTGTTCAGCGACAGTGCCATAGAAAGGAGTGAAAAAAGCCCACCCCTTTAGAAGCCTAAAGTATTCAAGGTGGCTTTTTGTTAAGAGACACCTCTCTCAAACAAGAAATCTCCCATGGGGTTGGGAGGTGGAGAAAGGGCATCCAGAGGAAGGAATGAGGATGAGGAGCATCCCTAAAAAGGAAGGAGGCCCTTGGTAAGAGCCTGTCACAGCTACAGAGGCCCCTGAGGGACAAACCCAGCACTCAGCGTTAGGAGTGGCCATGGAGGGATCTCCATAGCTCTGGACCCCCTGAGGATGTTATGCCATGTGCATATGGTAAGTGCAGAGAGCTGGATCTGCATGTGCCATGTGCATGTGCCAGTTCCTGGTACAGCCCGTGGTAACAAGTTTGTGATAGATTGGGCTTGGGTCTTTCAAGGCAGGTTCTTGCTGCATGGCCCAAGTTAGCTTCAAACCCTGCCCTCCTTGCCTCTACTTCCAAAGTTCTAGCATCATAAACATATGCCCCTATGTATGTCTGTAGCATTTTTCTTCTTCTTTTAGTTGCATTCCAAAACAAAACAACAGCAAGTGACAGGAGTCCCTCCTCACCCACCTCTGCCTCATTGGTAGGCAGGGCCTCCCAGGGAAGTTTCCAGAAGCCCCACATTCACATTCTACTGGCTTAGTGATCCTGTGGAGAAAGGAATGGCTGTTCCTACACACACACACACACACACACACACACACACACACACACACACACGCTGCAGTTCCTGATCCATTTCCTCTGAGGCAGCCCCTTCCTGAGCCTCCCAAGCCCTCCTGACCCACCCCCAACCCTCCCCAGCAGGTTCCTGTCACCCTGCCCCAGCCTTATGATATACCACTGCACGTTAAAGGCGACACTGAGGTTACATAAACTTACCCGGGGTCACTAGGCTCCCGAGTGGCTGAGCTGGAGCCCTGTTTTTCCAGGCTCGTCCGCGTTTCCCTCTGCTGCCTGCTGTCACTCTTTACTTGCCAGAATATACCTCCCACATCTGTGTGTGTGTGTGTGTGTGTGTTTGTGCACATGTGTGTGCAGATGTGCAAGCCCATGTGCATGATGGGCCAGAGGTAGACTTCCTCTGTTGCTCTCCATCTTTTCATGTATTTATTATGTTATTATTTATTTTTATTTTTGGGTTTTGAGACAGGGTTTCCTGGCTGTCCTGAAACTCACTACTTAGGTCAGGCTGGCCCTGAACTCACAGGGATCTGCCTGCCTCTGACTCCCGAGTGCTGGGACTAAAGATGTGTGACACCACCCCCCTGCATTCTCCCGCTGAACCTGGGGCCCATAGGTTCAGCTAGACTGGCTAGCCAGCAAGCCCCAGGACTTCCCCTGCTCTTCCTCCAGCCTCCCCTTTGCAAATGAGTGTCTGTTACAAAGATCAGTAAGCAAATGGGTCTTTACAACCATCGGCAAGGGCTGAAACCGTCCCTGAGATAGAGGTGGGGGTCCCTGGGAGTCGGTGGGATTGTTCTTGGATTGAAGAAGACAGGGGACAGTGGACAGATGAAATGTATTATAACCAGGACAGCCTCCGCTGCAGGGACTCATGACGTCAACCATGGGCTGACTCCACAGGTGTCTGCCACCAGGCCTCTGCGTCCCCACTTTACCATCAAACTCCATGGTTGAAGCATGATCTGGTAAGAGAGCCCCACGGAGGAAGGGATTGGAGAAGGGTAGCGAAGGATCTGGTTAGGGCTTCAAAGAAAACAAAAGAGGCTAGGGATGTGGTTCAGTTGGTAGGGCGTTTGCCCAGCATGCTCAAAGCCCTGTTCTTTATCCCAAAGCGTAAAACCAGGCATGGGATGTAAGCCTGTAATCTCAGCATTCGGGAGGTGGAGGCAGGAGAATCAGGAGTCATCCTCACCTGCAGATGGAGTTCAAGGTCAGCCTGGGCTACTTGAGACCTTGTCTCAAAACAAAACTTGTGGTTGTTATGTGAGGCGGGGCAGACAAATGTGGAAGAGGTGGACTTGGCGATGAAAAGAAAAAGGGTGTGAGTACCAGCTTTGAGAAAATGATGAGCCTTCTTGTTGTCCAGCCTCACTTCTTCAGAACCTGCCAGCCTCCTGCCAGAATGACATTTTATAATTACACTTAGAATTGTCCCAGTTGTCGGTGCTGAGAATAAGTAACTCTTGAGTGCCTGTCAACATTCCGTCACAGATGAGGGAGAGGATCAGGAGGCCCCACCCTTCCTTCCTGAGGAGAAGTTGGCAGTTGATGGTTGCTGGGTTTCAGGAGCCAGTTTCTTCAGTGGTATAGCCATTGGTGTGATGTTCACACTCTAGTGAAAAATAGCCCCACCTGCGTTTATGAAAATTAACTAATTAAGTAAACTCAGAGGGTCACATGCCAAAATATATAATATGGGGGGACTAGCTGGGAGGCATGGGTTCAGCAGGAATGGAGGGGATCAGATAGGGTAACAGGGTAAAGGCTCACGGTAATCACATGCCTGTCATAAACATTAAGTGATCAAGATACAGCACATACATGTATGAAGCTGTCAGAGAGTAAATGATGTTCTAAATTGTTTGAACGAGAGCCAGAATGATAAGCAAAAAAAATAAATAATTTTCCCAGTTGGAATTATATTCTAAAAGCATACAGGAGGAAATGGGGGTGCTGCCCCCAGAAAGAGGGGGTATGCTGAAGAGAACAGGAATAAAGGGGCCCCTGTGATTCCAACAGCAAACACTCATTAAGTGACCATTACAGACCAGAGTGTTCCTGACACAGGGCCACCACGTCGCATCCTACACTGGCAGGTGTGCCTGCCTCCGCACCGCATGCAGCCGACCTAGCTGTGAAACCTTAGGAGAGTTTCATCGCCTGTTGTTGACAACCTGCTTCTGTGACTGCCACAGAGCAAAATCACATCCATTTTCAAAAGGCTGGACACATCCTTCCCTGGGTCTTCCCAGGGTGGTTCACCCTGCACACGCCCAGATACAGGGTCTTTCCTGGTAGTTCCCCTCCCAGAACTGAACTCGGGTCCTTTCTGCTTGCTTCCCACTGTTTCGGATGTCTAGATCTTCTCTGATTCTCTTGTTTGGACTCCAGCTGAAGGTATAGGCCATTGATCTTGTCCAGTTGGGACCCAACCTGGCTCTCAAAACAACTTCCCTGGCTCTTCAAAAGCAGGGCCTTGAGCAGGGGCTTTCCACACAAAGAGAAGTTGGGCTTCATGTTGACAGAGCCACTTAGAGTCAAGGCTGCAGGTCTGTGGTGTCCCAGTCCCTGGGAAACCAATGCATCACTCCCACGGGTGATGGAGTTCCCCGTTCCCAGACAATGAATGCTCTTCCACAGTGCAGCACAAGGCCTGGCCAGTCTTACAGGGAGGGCAAAACAGTTCAGGATTCTCTCAGTGCAGGTGATGGTGGCAGTGGAGATACAAATTACTGCTGAGAAATTTTGGGGGTGGTGTTTTTGGTTTTTTGAATCTGGGTCTTCTGACCCAATCAGTAACCCAGACTGGCTTTGAACTCACAACCCTCCATGCTCTGCATCTGAGTGCAGGGATTGCAGGTGTGTGCTGCCACATCTGGATTGGTTTTTTTTTTTTTTTTTTTTTTTTTTTTAAAAAAAAGTCTCTTTGCCCCATCTACTGCGAGAATGAAGACCATTCTCAGCAATCAGATTGTCGACATTCCAGAAAATGTGGACATCACTCTGAAGGGGCGCACCGTCATTGTGAAGGGCCCCAGAGGAACCCTCCGGAGGGACTTCAATCACATCAATGTAGAGCTGAACCTTCTTGGGAAGAAGAAGAAGAGGCTCCGGGTTGACAAACGGTGGGGCAACAGGAAGGAACTGGCCACCGTCAGAACCATCTGCAGCCACGTTCAAAACATGATCAAGGGTGTTACGCTGGGCTTCCGCTACAAGATGAGGTCCCGTGTATGCTCACTACTCCATCAGCGTCGTTATTCAGGAGAATGGGTCTTTGGTTGAAATCTGAAATTTCTTGGGTGAAAAATATATCCGCAGGGTTCGGATGAGGACAGTTGTGGCTTGTTCTGTCTCTCAAGCCCAGGAGGATGAATTAATCCTTGAAGGAAATGCTATTGAACTTGTTTTAAACTCAGCAGCCACAACAGTTAAAAACAAGGATATCAGGAAGTTTTTGGATGGTATCTATGTGTCTGAAAAAAGAACAGTGTAGCAGGCTGATGAGTAGACCTAAGTTACCAGCTCCAGAAACAAGATCCTGAATTTTAATACGATTTGGTGTCTTTTGGGACAATAAAAGACTTGTATTGAAAAAAAAAAACCTTGTATTTGCATAAAGCCAACTGAATACCACTGACTTATGGTTTGAAAAAGTCCCCATCTCCAGAGAAAGGAGACACATCTATGTCATGACTCGTCGTCTCTGAGGAGAGACACAGAGCAGTGGAGTGGGGAATTCATCGGATTAGCTCACTATTTGACAGTAGGAATTGGATGTTAAAACCTCGCCCTCCAGGCTGATAAGACAGCTCACGGGTACTGGCGCCTGCAGCCAAGCATAAGGCCCGAGTTTGACCCTCAGGACCTCAGGTGAAAGGAGAGCACCGATCCCAACAGCTGTCCCCTGACCTCCACGTGCACTGTGGCGTGTTCAGGAGCAGATGCACCTGTACACATGCGTGCATGTACATACCTACAACATTAATTAAAAAATACAGCAATGCCTTTGAACCAAAGACTCCAAGAACTCATCCTAAAGCCATAACCAGAGATCTAAGGAGAAAAATGACCCTCCATTCAGAATGAAAAATTGGAAGCAACCTAAGTGTCCAACAACTAGGGATTAGCTAATTACATAGTAATGTATTCGTATGACTCGCAACTGCCCCCCAATAAAAATATTTGATATATATTTTATTTTTATTTGTGTGTGTGTCTGTCTGTCTGTCTGCACACGTGACATGGGGCTTGCCCTGAGTTGCCCAATCTCTGAACTAGAAAAGCTCTTGGTGGGGGGGATCTTCCTGAGTCAGGTAGGTATTACTTTCATTACTAGCAAGAAACAAAGGTCAGAAAAAGCTCTGATTTTACCCAACATGAGAGGCATCACAGGGACAGAGAGACTGTCACCAGAGTGCGAATGTGCTGTCTGTTTCGAACCTTCCTGTGGCATATGTTTGGTTCCTCTTTTTCTTAAGGACTTAGTTCCAAGAAGTTAAAAAACAATTAATAGAAGAAAGAAAAATGAGAAACCATAAGACACCAAGCCACGTGGGTGAGTGCCACTTGCAGAAAATGATTTCCAAACGGCCTCAGCCGACACAGGCCACGTTTGAAATCTCAGCTATCTAAGCAAGTAGCTTGCTTGTCAACTCCCCACCCCCACCCCATACCCTGTTAGCAGCACTTTGCTTTCTGGAAATTGCTTCAAGAGACAGAACTAGAACTACTCATCGGGTCACCCTGTCCCGCCTCTATCTGCATTTCTTGGGAAAATGCTGTCTCCTTCCACCTAGAGCCAAGTGAGTCTGTCCATGTCTACGGAGACAGCTGTAACCAAGCACAAACTAATAAGAGGACTGCATTATTTGGGTCACCAGAATTGGCTCAGGGGTGGCCATGTGACCCATGCTAAGTTAATCAGAACCTACAAAACTTAATCCTGAGACCTGTTTTAGAACTATTGAGAAAGTAGGTAGGCTGTCTGCACAGACAGACTAGAAAACAAAACGGCTGGAAACATCTCCATGATGTTGTGGAATATTAGTTTCCGATGTGTTACATGTGCTTATGCTGTGGAACACTTGTTTAATGATGCAAGCATTCTGTTATGTTGCATCGCTTTGACTCTGTGAAGCTGTGTTATTTTGTCTGCCTAAAACACCCGATCGGTCTAATGAAGAGCCAATAGCAAGGCAGGGCAGGCAGGCAGAGAGAATAAATAGAAGGAGAAATCTGGGAAGAAGAAATCAAGGAGTGAAGGGGAAAGAGAGGAGGACTCTAGGGGCCAGTCAGCCAGCTATGTGGCAAGACATGGAGTAAGAGGGAAGGAAAAAAGAAAGAAAGAAAGAAAGAAAGAAAGAGAGAGAGAGAGAGAGAGAGAGAGAGAGAGAGAGAGAGAGAGAAAGAAAGAAAGGGAGGGAGGGAGGGAGGGAGGGAGGAATAGGTAAAGGTAAAAGCTCAGAGGCAAAAGATAGATGGGATAATTTAAGAAAACCTAGCAAGAAATAAGCCAAGCTAAAGTTGGACATTTATAGGTAAGAATAAGACTCCGTGTGTGTATTTATTTAGGAGCTGGGTGGTGACCCCCCCCAAAAAAAAGAGTTAAAGAGTATAAACAACAACACCGTGTCATCATTTAGACTTCTTGAGAAGGGATCAAACGTGAAGGAAGAAAAGTTAAAAAAAAAAATTCTGCGAACACCTTTTTAAAGAAGATCTTAAATTTTTATTTTTTTTTCTATGTGTGCATATGTGGGCTTTGTGAATCCTTGTGTGGCGTGTGCAGATCCCAGCTTACAGACAGTTGTGAGCCCCCACACAGGCCTTTCTACTTAGGCAGAACTGACGTGGTTTTCCGTGACTTACAAAGGAGATGGGCCTGAAGCAGTACAGCCATTCATCCTGCTGCTGTGTGTCTGCAGAATTTCAGACACGAAGACTTCATTCAGTTAGCTGGGCGGGCGCGCACGCCTTTAATCCCAGCACTGGGAGTCAGAGGTAGGCAGAACTCTATCAGTTCAAGGCCAGCCTGGTCTATAGAGTGAATTCCAGGACAGCCAGAGCTACACAGAGAAACCCTACTTGGAGAGAGAGAGAGAGAGAGAGAGAGAGAGAGAGAGAGAGNAGGGGGAGAGGAAAAGGAAGGAGGGAGGAAGGGAGGGAGGGAGGGAGGGAGGGAGGGAGAAAATTCATTCAGCCAGTGTTTCTTCAGCAGAGCCTATTCAAGAAGGGCTCCAGGGACCTCTGGTAAGAGTCCTCTTGTAATTAACTCATTAAAGGAACCCAGGCAGAGTGGTTGTCAACATGCTTAAAGATGGTCAGTCACTGTGAGTGAGTAGGCACCCCACCCCCGCCCCCCAGCTGTGCCTCTCAAAGCACTTTTCAGTTAGGGCAAATCAAACCCGGCATTCAGCCGGTGCCTGGCTCATAGAATTTTCCCTGTGATGGTTCACTCTGTATCTGTAAGCTTTTCATGCCAACAGACACAATAGCAAAAAGAAAACTCAGTCAAAGAGGTGTGGTTTTAGAGACGGGGGAGGGGATCAAGCGTTAGTATACTTCATATTTAATGTTTGGGCCAATCAAGGAGGCTATCCATTGCTCAAGTCATCGGCCCGTTACATCTCCTCTAGCACCGGGTTAGTTTGTTTATTCTCCCCCCCCCCACACCTTTGTCAAATGTTAAAGATGTCAATAATCTAAGAGACATCTGGGGATGTGGTTCACGTGGTAGTGTGCTCGTCCAGCGTGCACGAAGCCCTGCGTTGGATCTCTGAAACCATAAGCCAGGTATGGTGAGACACACTTGTAATCTCAGCACTTGGGGAGTGGAGGCTGGAGGACGAGAAGTTTAAGGTCTTGTGGCAAGTTCCAGGCCAGCCTGGTTCTCAGGAGAGCCTGGCCCAAAACTACAACACCAAAGCAAAGCCCCAGTCACCTAAGAGGCGTATCCAACTTGAGATGACTCTTTACTGGACTCCAAGGTTCTACAGGCTATAACAAGGTCTAAGAAGGTTGGGAGGGTGGGAGACCTGCACCCAAGTCTCTGGTTGTGAAGACAGAAGTATTGCTGGATGTCTTTATGGCCAGACTATCTAGGTTCTGCCCCTGTATGGCTAATGCTTCGAACTCTCTGTGCCTCAGTTTCCTCATCTATGAAATGAAAACGATCATAGTAGCACCTGCCTGATAGGCACACCTTGAGGCTTAAAGCAGTCGGCGGACACATGTCCAGAGCAATGTCACCATTGTCTTTCTTATTTTTAAAATTTTATTTTGTAGACGGGTATTGCTCCTGCACGTGTATCTGTGCACCGTGTGTGCACAGATGGTGTGCCTGGTGCCCTCAGAGGCCAGAGGAAGGTGTCAGATCTCCTGGAATTGGATTTCCAGATGGTTGTGAGCTGCCATGTTCTGGGAATTGAACCTGGGTCACCTGAAAGAGCAGTCAGTGCGCTTAACCACTGAACCATCTCTACAGCTCCCAAATAATCTGTTTTGACAGTTCATTAACACACATTTTGGCAGCTTCTGTTTTGTAGTTTGTGAAAGAAATGCAATTTAGAGTGTGTATGTACACCCCATAGTTCCACAGCCTTGCTAGATGGGATGGATTAGCCAACACATTTGGTCTTTTTGGTTCAGGAAAATAGTTTAGAATAAAGGCTTATTATTAAATTACACTTGTTTCCCACTAGTAAATAATAGCTACTAGTTACTGTGTGCGAGTTGTTCATATTTCCTATTGAAAAGCAATTCAGCTTGGCAGCCATGAACTCATTTCCTAGCTGTGTAAGACAGGGCACGTGACTTCATCTTTCTGAGGCTCAGAGTCTCATTTGGGAAATGGTACAGTCACAGCTCCGAGGTCACAGTCACTGGGAGGCTCCCATGGGTGTCTCGATGCCAGGATGAATGTTCAGTACTGCTGGTCATCACCAATGTCCTCATGGAAAAGTCTGGGCAGGACGTCAGCTATGACTGTTGTGACCAGCGGAGCTGTGAGGGGCGGCCAGTGCTGTTAAATTGAAAGACAGTCAGATCTGTAGGTGAAGCAAAAATGGGTGGGTCTAAACCATGCTGGAGAATTACCTGCCCGTCAAGTAGAGCATAGCAGGTATCGTTCAGAGAAGTTCAAGAACCAAGCAGTCAGACACTGGAGGGAATCAGAGGGTCTTGTCTGTCTGCAGCTGCCTGGGGATTCTAACATTCCGTCTCTAAATAAGCCACTCTCCAGGAGGGAGAGTTCTGCCCCACAGAGGGCATTTGCTAATCCCGGGCATATTTTTAGCTTTGATAACTAGGGTTAGGTTTGCTGTTGGCACCCAGTGAATAGGAGCCAAATTATTGTTGGCTGTCGACTTGGTAGGAAATATCACCCCAAAGGCTCCTGTGCCAAAGACTTTGTACCAGCTGGTGGATCCATTTCCTCCCTGAGAGGTGATGGATCACAAGAATTCTGGCTTCATCAATGGTTTTATCCACTGACATATCCACAATTGAATGGGCTAATGGGCAAGGGGATCCTGGGAACTATGGCAGGCAGGATCTGACAGGGGAAGTTGTTTACTGGAGACGGGGCTTTCAGAGGTCCATCTTGTCCCCAACCTTTCACTGTCTTAGTCTCGCAGCCTCTAGTTGCCATGCCGTGAGCAGCCTCTTCATCCCATGATCCTGCGGCCATCATGCCTCGGGCCCAATGTCACAGAGTCAGCTGGCCTTGATGAACGTCTGAAACCGGGATTCAGTGGTGTTGTTCCTTCTTTATTGCCCTCAGGAACTTTGTCCCAGTAACAAACAGCCAAGTAACACGTCACTGAGCGAGCATCGTACACATGCGTACGGAACCCATCACAGGACCCATCAACAAAGCATCACCCAGCCCGAAGTGCCAATCAAGTGGAGCTGAGAAGTCAGTGTGAGATCCACAGGCACAAATGATGTTGTCTGATCACGCCCTGTAATCACCAGGTTTAGGGAGATATCATGTGAGGGAGCCCCAGCCTGAGGTCTGTTGGGTAGTGGCTTGGCTCACAAATGTCTGGATGTCTGACGTCAAATCTTTCGGGATATGTCTGCTTTGATTGATGGTGTCAGTGGAGAGCTACCTGCTTCCTGTCTTCCTAAGTTGCTACTTCCTGTTTGACACCTTCTGTCAGCGGTGGATCTTCCGGGGGAGAAGAAGGGGGATGATGTTCTAAAGTAATCTTGTAGCTCAAAATCGGGGCACACAGTGGCAGTGGTGGTGGTGCATACTCGGGAGGAAGAGACAGGCGGATCTCTGAGTTCGAGGCCAGCCTGGTCTACAGAGTGAGTTCTAGGACAGCCAGGGCTACACAGAAAAATCCCACACCGAGAAACCAATAACTCAATAACTAAATAAAACCAGGGCCAGTGACATGGTTCAGTAGGTAAAAGTGCTGTTGGCCTAAAAACCTAATGACCTGCATCCAATCCCTGGAGTCACATTAAGATTGGAGGGGAGAAACATGTGCGCACACACATGATACACGTAATAATAATGAATTAAATTATTTTAAAGATGAGCTGTTGAGATGGTGCCAAATTTGACAACCCCACAGTCCACACAGAAGAAGAAGTGAACGGGCTCCTCCTCAACGCATACACACATGTCCAAAACACAAAGAATAAATTTATCAAAATGAAGGAGAAATTCAAGGTCATCTTCAGCTACCTATTGAGTTCAAAGCCTGTCTGAGACATGGGACCCTGTTGACAAACGAATGAACGAGAAAAGCCGTGAGTTTTCAACTGTATGCAGGAAACCTTCCACTGTGGCTATGTGATTTTAGTTTATTTTACAGTTTTTATTATTTTATTTTATACGTATGGGTGTTTTGCCTGCATGTATGTATGTGTATCACACGTGTGCCTTGGAGGCCAGAGAAGGCATAGCATGCCCTGGAACGGACATTACAGAGGGTTGTGAGTTGCCATGTGGCAGTTAAGAATTGAACCCTGGCCTTCTGAAAAAGCAGCCCATGCTCGTAACTGCTGAACCATCTCTCTAGTCCCAGACACATGATTTCAAGTAAAAGTTCTCACACACACAAACTCCATTGTCCTGTTATGAGCCGGCTTTGCAGTCTGGGTTCAAGGCTGCTGGCACTTACAGCCTAGGAAATGCTCAAGGACCACAAAGGCCAGGAAACCCCTTCTCCATGAAAGAGGCGTTTCTGTCTCACTGCAGGCCCTAATGGATCACGTTGCTTTCCCATCACTCCCGTTCCAACGGAAAGACTTGAATTCAAATAACTCTGGAGTTATTTGGACTCCATTCAAATGTAAGCTGTCTCGTCTCTTTAGTCATTGTGCCCATTATTTCTGACATAAAGACTCATATCAGATGGTAAAAGTCTTCGTGGAACGTTTTCATTTAAGATGCTTCTTTTGTCGCTGGCGCTTCCCCAGTCTTCCTTACTCAGCTGTGTGCTAAAGACCTTGTTTGTTGTTGTTGTTGTTGCTATTTTTAGATTTTTTTTCATCCATTTGAAGTATTGGGGCTCAAGAGTAGATTGAACAATAATGAGTATTTGGGCTGAAGTCTTATAGACCTTTAGATTCTGGGGTGTGTGTGTGTGTTATTTCAGCAATATGTGTTTCACAGCAACAGACTCAAATGGTCACCAATAGAGGGGACATAACATGTTTTGGTCATACTGATCTAAAGAGGGAGTTACACACAGAGAGGAGGAAGGAAACTAGTGGTGTGTTTCTGTTTCTGTCTGTCTCAGGAGTGTGTGCATGCATGAGTGAGTGAGTGAGTGTGTGTGTGTGTGTGCATGCATGTGTCTGTGTGTGTGAGAGAGAGCGTGTGTATGTGGGTGTGTGTAAGCCTATGGGTGTATGTGTGGTGTAGCACATGAGTGTGCAGGTTCATACACCCATGTGTGTGTGCATGCAGAAGCAGGAGCAGAACACTGGATATCTTCCTCTATTGCTCTCTGCCTTAGTGCTTTGAGCCTGGGTCTCTTATGGAGCCAGAAGTTTTAGCTCAGGTGGCAGGCCATGGAGCTCTCTGGATCTACCTGTCTGCCTCTAGGGCTGGGATTACGCACAGCAAAGCCTCTTACCAGCCGAACCATACAGCTGACTGCTGCGTGAAATGGAAAGAGCCATTAGACCCAGATGTGTAGAGCCTCCCCTTCAAGCTGTCCTTTTGCTAGATGAAAAGTCTACCCTGAGATCCAGGGACAAGCAACCCACTGCTCAGCCTGTTTCCACACTCCCTGCACACAGCAGACATCACCAGTTGGCTTTTCTTCTCTGCACGTAGAGCCCAGGCACAGCTTCACAATCTTCGTTAAGAATCCTTCGTGCATGCCTGTAATGTCTGCACTTGGGAGGTACAGGCAGAAAGACCAAGACTTCAAGGCCATCCTTGGCCAAGCAAGTTCAAGGACAACGCGGTTTCCCTGAGACCCTATCTAAAAAAAAAAAAAAAAAAAAAAAAAAAAAAAAAAAAAAAAACAAGCAAATAATGCATACAGCCATAACCCATTGATGGCAGAGTGGTCATGTAAAATAAGAATGACTTTTCTACCTCTCTTAGGCAAAGGATATACTTAGAAGAGTAGGGGTGGGGCTGGAGAGATGGCTCAGAGGTTAAGAGCATTGCCTGCTCTTCCAGAGGTCCTGAGTTCAATTCCCAGCAACCACATGGTGGCTCACAACCATCTGTAATGGGGTCTGGTGCCCTCTTCTGGCTTGCAGGCATACACACAGACAGAATATTGTATACATAATAAATAAATATTTAAAAAAAAAGAAGAGTAGGGGTGTGTGTGTGTGTGTCTGCATGTGTGGTATGAAGCTTGAACCCAGGCTTTACACATGCCTGCAACTGTGTCTCACTGACCTACAATCCCAGCCCTTGAAACAGAACCAAAGGTGGACAGGGTGGCTCCAATGGTAAAGATGACTGCCACCAAGCCTGACGATCTGAGTTTCATTCCCCCAGGACCCACATGGTGGAAGAAGAGAATCCACTCCCATAAGTTGTCCTCTGACCTACACACATGCACACACACAAACGCACGTGCACACATACACTTGAAAAAAAAAACATCAGAAGTTCGTTGTCTCTGCATTTTTTTTCCAGATAGTACTTCCTCATTCTAATTCCTAGTTGGTCTTTCCAGCAACTAAGGATCCATCTGCTCAAAGGTTCAGGAGATAAAAGAGGAACCAGCCATCCTTTCTACCTGGCCTTTTGTTTTGAAACCTTGTCTCTGAGTTGCTAAAAGTGTGGGAGAAAAAGAAATCAAGCGAATTCATCAAATGAAAAGGAGGACATGACTGCCCCGAGATATGGTTGGAAAGAAGGATTTTATTGTAGATATGAGGGAGAATACAGTCAGAGGCATCTGGAAGGGTTGGGGCTGACCTGGGCCAGGAGAGGAGTGGGAGGTGGGGAGAGAGAGAGAGGAGAAGAGAGGAGGGGGGGAGATAGAGAGAGAAAGGGCAAGTGGACCAAGAGAGGACTCCAGGACCATGAGCCAAGCGAATGAGTGGTTGAAATGGTTAGATCATGTAGAATCAGAAACTGGGGGGTTGGGAGGGAAGCTCGGTTCCTGGGTTGGAGAGGTTAAGGGTAGGGAGTGGGGTGAGAAGTGCTGGGGTGGGGGGAGCCTCAGGAATTGAGTGAGCCTTGTCCCAGCTTTCTTTGGCACCTGAGATTAATCATTTTTAATAAGAGAACTCAAGTCCATAGTTTTAAGGCAAAGTTCAGATTCATTTGGGTGGGGTCTTTGTCATTTATTTTTGTTTTTGAGACAGTCTTACTATGCTGTCCTGGCTCTGCTTCAGAATGCTGGGATTAAAGAAACAGGCCACCACGCTTGGCCACCACCCTTTATTTTGAGACAGCATCTCTCCCTAAGCCTGGAGCTCACCTACGGCTGGACTGACTGACCAGCTCTAAGGATCCCCCTATGCCCACTGGGCTCCCAGATGTGAGTGTCACACCCGGCTTTTACATGGATGTTAGGAATCCAAACTCAGTCTTCATGATTATACAGCAAGCTCTTAGCTGGTAGGACCACCTCCCCAGACTAAGGCCATTCTCATTTACATATGATTTTCCTCTCGAAGCCAGCTAAGACACCTTCCAGTTTAGACCAGGTTTTGCTGTGTTTCAAACCAGAAACCTTGAGCCTGAGCAATTTACAAAGAACAGAGCTGAGCTTCTTACTGGACTGGGGGCGGGGAGAGCTAACAGCAAGAACACAGCATCTCGAAGGGCCTTGCCCTGGGGCACTGCACGGCAGGAGTCATCATAGGGTAAGGACATAAGACCAGAGGACAGAGAGCTTCAACCACTGGCAACTAAACCCCTTCCAAAAGGAAGGCTGTAGAGCCTGTCTCACAGGCGGAGGCCTTTGGTGTGAGCATGTGTTAATGGTTCTGCCTTGGGCTGGGGAGGTTGCTCATGCGTGGTGAGTGCTCTCCTCACCGAGCGCCATCCCCAGCCCTAACCATACATGTCCACGGCCTCCTAAACCCTTCCTCAACTCTACTGGCAGGGAAGAAGATGTTCTAATGCTCTAGGGTAGGAAACTCAACATTTTGTGGCTGTTGCAACTGAGGGACAAGGCTACTCAAATCACAGAGATGCTGAAATATCACCTGCCCAGAACAGTCTGCCGCCAGGTGAACTGGCCAGCCCACAGATCGGCAGCTGAAGGCCGATCAGCCTTGCCCCAAGATGTCCAGGGCACGCAAAGAGCTCCCCGCTGAAGATTCTTTGAAGAAAGCGTTGTCCCCAAGAAAGCTGAAAAAATAGTCGCTCAACTTTCTCTCCTCTTCCCAGGCTTTCCCCTTCTGTGCAGCTCTGATTGCGAGGTCACAGTCACCGCTCCCCGGAGTATATGGGACTCATTGTTGACAGCTCCAGCACCCAGGAGCTGCTCAGAAAGAGCTCCAGGCTCTGCCCCAGACCTGCTGAGTCTGAACTTGAATTTGAACACGAGCCCCACAGGACCTGTGCACGCATTCCGTGGTGTGAGAAAGTGCTGGTCCTCCTCTCACAAGACAAAGTTTTAAGGGGCAGTTTTGATAAAAAAGCTAACATGGAATTCAATCCCAGGGGCCAGGGAAGGCTTCCATGAAAAGTCAGCCTGAAAACTGAACTCTTGGTGAATGACGGAAAGTAGCCAGAAGATTCCTCCAGAGGGAACAGAATAAACAAAGGCTCAGAGGCAGGCGGGGATGGGGGTGGTTGATAGCCCAAGAGGGAAACTGCTTGCTGAGCAAGCACAAGGACTCGAGTTCAAGACCCAGGACCCATGTAAAAAGTCAGCATGGTGGGCATCCTTGTAATCACAGTACTCAGGAGGTGGGATCAGGTAGATCCCTGGGACTTGCTGGCTGGACAGGCTGGCCTTCTAGGTGAGTTCAAGACAAGACAGATGACACCTGAGGAATGACCGGTAAAGTACACACACACACACACACACACACACACACACACACACACACACAGATACATACACAGAGACACAGAGATACATACACACAGATATGCCTACACAAGGCACACACTGAGATATACATACACAGTACACATACAGAGACACACATAGATACACGCAAACTGATATATACATAGATACACACACAGATACATGTCCCCCAACACACAAACACACAGATACATACACAGTTACAAAATATATACATGCACACACAGAGAGAAACATACGCAGTTGCATAGAGAGACACACGCACAGATAATCACTCTTCCTCTCTCTTTCTTACACACACACACACACAAACAAAAAAACCATACACACAGACTCAGGCTCAAGTTCTGAGGCACTAAGGAACTTGCCCAGTTGGAGAAGCCTTCGAAGAACTTTTGCCCTACAAATAAGACTTACCTGGAAGTGAGAATGAGTGACCAGACAGTCCTTTTGGGACAGGACTCTGGTGCCAGCTGGAGCGTTACCGGTGGAGTGGAGCCTTTTGCCCCCATCTGACCAGGGAGGGAGGACACCAGACAAGACAAGGTGGCTTCCTTTACCATCGATCCATGATCCAAGAAGTCAGGAGCTGGTCTGACGGGGTCACACTCCTAGGGATGGCAATTGTCCCAGGCGGCCCTAGGAGCCATGCCAGAGGGGACAGTCCCTAACCCCACCCCACCCCTTTAATGTCAGGCTCATAGTCATTTATGTCAATATATTTTTGTACAGATTTTGTAGTTTGTGACACATCCTGGCAACGCCAAGAGTCACTTACAAAGAGCCAGAGTGGAACTGTAAACCTAAAGTTGGAAAAGCTGTTAGGGTCTGGCAACGGACCTGCTTCAACTTCGCTGTTCCTGGCCTCAAAACACTGACAACAAAAATCCATTTTTAATGAGATTTTTCTTAAACCAGTGACTTCACAGCCTGTTTGCAGTCCCCTTTGGGCCGGCAGACTACAGTCTTCCTCACAAGAAAGATTTGACCCTAAACTGATTACCAGAGCACAGAGGCTCCTGCCTCTGCTTGGTCAGAGCAGCCCCAGCAGCTGATGACTGGACGTTGAGTCATTTGGTTCTCATTGTCCTTCAGCACGTGGCTGGCCTGCGGGGCCAAGCAGGGACGTGGGAGAAGTCATTTTTATCATCCAGGCAACGACCGCCTGGCTGTCTGTGTCTCGGTCTCCCGACCAGATTACTAATCTCACAGACCGTCTATTATCCACGAGGCAACTGGCAAACGTGAACTTGGCCAACATTGAGGCAGAATGCTGAGATCCAAGTTAGAAGAAGTGGGAGAAAGAGAGAAAATGCAGAGATGAGCCAGACGATTTCCCAACCTGTAAAAACATGTTGTATTTACCAGGTCTGGTACGGAAGCCAAACTCGGGGCTCGGTGTTTGTCTTGGGCCCCAGGCCTGGGTTATGTCTGGTGATCCCAGAACACTGCCCCCACCTCCCACTCCTCATTCACATCTGATGATTGGCGTATTGTTTAGAGACCAAGAGGGACGATCCTGCGCTCCAGAGGAAGCTGGCAAGAAAGTTCAATTCTATAAAAAGAAGTGCGCGGTCAGGGTTCGGTTTCCTATTCTGACTCAAGGCAAAGAAGACTCAGAAATTCCAACCCAGAGGGTGAGGATGGGCTTCAGGGCCTGTTCCCTCAGCTCCTGTCTCCTCCCTGTTCTTGCAACTGGCCAGCTGGGATTACACAACTCACACTAATGTTATTCCGCACTTGGCTGTTTCTCATTAGGAGCCAGGATCTTATTTTTCCCCCGCCCAGAACCATGTCACCCCCTAGGACCCAGGTGAGTAATTCCACTTAGAACAGGAACATTCTCTTCACACTCCTGAAGTACCCACGTGTGTCTGACTCTTTGTCTGGGCACAGACCATGTTTGGTTCATGGTGCCAAAATCTAACCTTCTCCCGTGAATTCCTAACATCACCAGTCTCATGGGTTCTATTCCACTAGGGAGGAGAGAAAAGAACATCCGAGTCAATCCGTGCAATGCCTTTTGGCTACCCAGTACCTGAAAACCGCTTCTGGAGGGTTCTGTCAACTCTCCCCTCTCGCGTCTTTTTTATTTTTATTTTTTAAAGCTGAATTCACCAGATGTTCTGAGAGTCTAAAGCCTGGCTTTCCCGTCTTCCACATGCGTTAAAGTTGTGTCTGAATCACAGTACGCCCTCAGTGGCTCTGGAGAACGACACGAAGAAGGAGCCAGGCTTTCCTCTAGGCGTCAGAAATCATCAGACCTTCGCGCTGGCATTCAGGACCTTGGGATGTTGCTGGACCAAGCTCATATACACCAATGGTAATGTGTCTTCTTAATGTCACCCTTGTATTTCCCTGGCCGTGTACCAGAATCGACAGAATTATAACCCCCCAAAGTCCCTGGGTAGAATAAAATTCAAGGATTGTTCACGTGCGATTTTGCTGAAGCAGGAGGGCGGGGGGTGGGGGGGGAGAGGGCTCATTCGAGTGTGCTCATTTGACTATGTGCAAAGCCCCCCACCCCTGACTTGGATCCCCAACACCACTCAAACCAATAAACAAAGAAAGTACCTCAGCCACATCTGGAGAGAGCTGGGTAAGCAATTGCTCTCCTGTTTGGGGGACTCCAGGCACCCCTGGAGTTCCCCCATCCCGCCAAAGCTCCCTCTGCCTGGTGCCCTGCATTTTGCACAGAACAAGCCCCAGCTCACCGTGCCACCTTGCTGGGCCTCGCCAAGATCCGAGAATGGCGCAGAGTGCGCATTAACCAGATGGAATGCAACATGCATGTAAAGAAATAAGAGCCGTGCCAGGAAAGTTGGCAGAGCTTCTGGAATGCTTTAAACAGTGTGTGTGTGGGTAGAAGGAGTGAGCCCCGAGTCGGCCAGGCGGCCTCCCTTCTAAGAGCTGTTTCCTTTACAGCCATAGCCTGTTTTACCAGTCAAAATAAATACGGTGTTAAATGCCCCCCTTTTACAGGCTCCTGGTATGGAGCGGTTTGGCGAGGCAGTTTGAAATATGACCTGGGCTCATTGGGGGGAAAAAAGTCCTTTTAACTGAGTGGAAAGGATGTGCCCCTTCTGGGGGAGGGGGGTGGAAAGGGGAGGAAGGAGGGTCATCGAGGCAACATTCTGAGTGAAGACACACAGGAAGGAGAAGGAACAGCCATAGGGTTCTTAGTGCGGCTTTGAAAGTCAGAGTGTCTAGCTGGTCTCATGTAGACCCAGTGCAATGCTTGCGGGCCTGGCTGGGGCTGATTTTGAAAGTTTATTGTTCCCCATGGCTTCTTGAGGAATAATGACAGGTTCTCAGAGGAGTTGGTTGTGTTTCTGAAGGCACCTAAGGAGAAAAACAAAACAAAACAAAACAAAAAAACAGGCCCCTTGGCTTTATCTATTATTATGTGCCGTGTCTATGTGTGTATGTGTTTTGTTTTGTTTCTGCTTTTTGGTGTGTGTGTGTGCGCGTGCGTGCGTGCGTGCAGGCTACGGGGTAGCATAGGGTCTCACTATATAGAACAGGCTGGCCTCAATCCACTGCCTCTCTCTGGCATGCCCTACCATACTCAGCTCTGCCTTAGTTTTCGAGATTGCTTCCCTCGCTGATCACTGATCACACTAAACTCAGATGACCACAAAGTCCCAGGAATCCTTCTGTCTCTGCCTTCCCAGTGCTTGGATTACGGCATGCTTTGCCATACCCAGCTTTTTTTCATGGCTGTTGGAAATTCGAACTCAGGTCCTCTAGCTTGTGAGCCAAGAGCTTTATCCACTGAGCCATCTAACCACCCTCTGGACCTTTGTTTTATAGAGAAAAGCTCAGTACTAAAGACACAACCGTGGTTCAACTCACTCAAGCCATTTAGCTCTTCAGATTCCCATAAACACCCCTAACCACAGCAGCAGCTTGCCGTGGGCAGGCAGGAGGGACTGGACAGAATCTTAAGCAATTCTGCATTCCAGGGATGGCAGATGGTCTCTGAAGCAGCTCAGGATCTCCTAGGGGAGGTCCGGGAGGCCCTGGCCTGCCTTTGTTCTTCCATATGAAGAAACTGAGGCTCAGGGAGGTTGAGTCACTTACCCAGGCTCTCCTAGCTTAGGGAATGAAAAGCTTTGGTTGTCTAACCCCAAACAGCCTCAAGGGCAAATGTTGAAGAACCACCTCCACCTCAGAGCTCCCCTGGCTCAGCAGCAGGTTGTCACATTCCCCGTTGGGCAGGTCACGGGGTGAATTAACCCTGGGCAACAGTAAACAAACTATTACCAGCACAACTCCTTATGACATAGAAGGTGCCTGGCTACCGCTTTGGAGGGCAGAAGGCTGAAGTCGAGGTGTCCGCAGGCATGCACGCTCCCAGGGCCTTCAAGGAAACAGAGATAAAGCAAGGAAGAGCATCCTTCATTCATTCGCTGGTCATTCATCTCCCCAAGACTCCGGGGATGCCTCCGCCTCACACCCATAGGTTCTGTCCTCCTTGACTGTGGCTGCAGGCTTCCAATCTCCACCTCTGTCTCCATGTCTCTTCCTCTTGTGTATCTTTTGTCCTTCTGGTCTCTGGCAAGGACATGTGTCATTGGATTAAGAAGCTGCACTCATCAGTGCTCTCATCCCAAGGTCTTTAACTTAATTAGACCTGCAGAAAACTCTTTTCTTAACGAGGCTGTAATGTTTCAGGACTGGATGTAGCTCAGCGGATAAAGATGCTTGTGCCAAGCCGGGTGACCTGAGTTTGATGCCTGGAACCCATGTGGTGGAGGGAGAAAACTGATTGACAGTCATGGCTCCCCCCAACAGGTTGACCTCTGACCTCCACATGTGCATCACGGCATGTGTATGCCCACTCATGTACATACATGTACACCAAATAAATGAGAAAAACTGTAATAAGATCGCATGCCCAGGTCTGAGAGGTTTGACCTTGAATTTTTTTTTTCCGACAGCTGTTTTTCAGCCTGTGACACAGGGAGATGTCACTGACAGGAGGATTTGTCCAATGAGAGTCTTTCTGATTTCCAAGGTCTGTGGCATGTAGCTGATAATTCCCATCTTCCCATCTTGTTCCCCCCCCCTTGATTTGTTGTCGGTGTTGTTAGCTATGGGGGGAGGGCCCCACACCTGGAAAGAGCCTTTCTCCTTCAGAAACCCAGCAAGCAACCCCTGTGGGCATGGGGCTGCAACCGGTGCTCCCAGCACTTGGGGGGTGGATGCTGCAGAATCAGCTGGGGAGGAACAACGGGGGACATCTCTAATTCCCATCCTTATCTCCACCCCTGGGGCAGGACCCCTGCCTCTGGAACGAGGCCCAAAGAGAGATGGTGAATTCTAGGGAAGCAAAATTATTTCTGGCCATTGACTCTGGAGTTTGCTATTCAACCTAAAAAATTAAAATTCCCAAATAAAGACCTACCTGTCTTGCAATGATACTGTTGGTAAATATTGCCCAAATCCAGGGGAATTTAGAAAAAAAAACTTCTCCTATTAGATTTTACTTTCTAGACACATAAGAAAGCAGAGTTTACAGAGATCTGGAAGGCTGGGCTTTGTCGTCTGTATCTAGTGCTAAGTGAGGCAATTTCCATGTTCCAGATTCCCAGGGCTCCGCCTGGGGCAGAAGAGCTCATCTTTGTTCCTTTCAGTGGCTGGCCTGTTTCCAACTCTGTAGACCCCATGGGGACCTTCATAGTTTCGCCTTGTTCCTTTCCATTTTTGTTCTTGATTAGCCCCTTTAGGGGAACTGGTTCTAGCCAGCTTGGTAATAATCATAACCACAGCCGCTATTATTTTGCACCATTCAGATCCAGGCTCCGTGCTGACAGTGGCACCTGAGGTGCACAACCGAACTTTCCCCCAGAGGCACCTATGTGGGCTCTACCTGCCCAGTGAGCGCAGAATGGGGCCCCGCCCATCACCTCCATCTACCTCCCAGGCCCCAGCCTCCCTTCCTCCCTCCTCTGTATTGCTGTGGTCCCTCCCTACTGGGCAGCACAGGTTTTCCCTGTCTAGATCTATTTTCAGCTTAGCAGACTGAGTGGTGTCTTTGATGTGAAAGTCAGGAGAGGACACAAACCTCCATGGGTTCTCCATATTGCTGAAAGTCAAATCCAAATCCCCTTCTACTTTCCCCACTCACATTGGGGTTCAGGTCCTTTGGGCTGCTTGGTTTCTGAACAGACAGCATTCCTGCCTCTGAGCCTTCGCACCTCCGATTCCTCCTGTCCCTGGATGCACGTGTGATTTGTCCCTCTTCCTTCAAGACTTCTCAAATTCTCTCCCTGGATATGAGTGGACACACTTTAAAATTCAAGCCTTCCTTAGGCTCCTCAGTTCTCTCTCTCTCTCCCTCTCTCTCTTTCTGTCTCTCTCTCTCTTAAAAGGCCTGTGTCATCCAGGAGTGGAGACGCGAGCCTGTAATCCCAGCACTTGGAAGTCTCAGGTTGGCTGTATGGTCTCAAAACAATCAAGTTCCAGGTCGTCCAAAGCTGCATAATGAGACCCTGTTCAAACAAAACAGAACAAGCGAGAACAAATCAGCATCTAACTATTCCTTTAGTTATTTGTTGGGTTCATTCTTCATTTCACCTCAAAAAGATAGCACTTCTGAGCTCAGATCTGAAAACAATGCAGCATGACACACATTAATAGTGTTTATTGAATGGATGGATGGATGGATGGACAGATAGATGAGTAGATTGATGAATGGATGGATGGATGGATGAGTGGATGGATGGATGGATGGATAGATGGATGGATGGGTGGGTGGGTGGGTGGACAGATAGATGAGAAATTGATGAATGGATGGATGGATGGATGGGTGGGTGGATGGACAGATAGATGAGTAAATTGATGAATGGATGGATGGATGGATGGATGGATGGATGGATGATTGGATGGACGGGTGGATGGGTGGGTGGGTGGATGGATGATTGGATGGATGGATGGATGGATGGATGGATGGATGGATGGACGGATGGGTGGATGGGTGGGTGGATGGATGGACGGACTGATAAGTGGATGTGTGGATAGATGGACTGATTAAGGGATGGGTGAACTGAGGGATGCATGGACAGGTGGATGAGTGGACTGACTGACGGGTGCATGGGTGTCCTATGAAGTGTGTCCTATAATCAGTCTTATATGATACAGGAAGAAACTCTGAAGGCCTGGGTAACTTTTTCAAGGTAAGTTATTTTCAGTTAGTCACAAAGTTGAAACTTCAACTCAGGATTCCCAGACCCCAAACAATTTAACTACAAATTTACTGATAATGAATTAAGCCCATCACAAAATAAGCTCTTCCTCGCAGTCTACAGCTCAGCCAAATCCCATAGTAGATGTGGCACCTGGCCTGCTCTTGACCCTTCAGGATTAGTGCCTATTGTGGCAGGATTAGTCAGAATGGGGAACTCCCGGGATTGCAGAGACGGGGAGACCTACACGAGAAATCCGGCATTAATCACTTAATTAATATGTTTTGAATAGTTTCCCAAGTGCTCATGTCTTAGAAATATTTGAAATATTCTACAAGAGTGAATCTCAACAGGTGATTTTGAAAAGCACAGGTAAGAAAATTGCAGAGTGATTTAGCGCCGTGTGAAGGCCTCCTTGAAGGGCAAAAAGATACCGAGGTGGGTTTTCTCACACTCATGGGAGAGCTGGAAGTCCAACCTTCTGGGATTTAAAACAGCAAATCTTGGCTGAGTGTGGTGGCACTTGCCTGCTATACCAGCACTGGGGAAGGTGGCTGAGGCAAGAGGATTTCTAGTTCAAGGCCAGCATGGGATATATAATGAGTTTGGGGCTATTTCTATACTGTATTGTAAGACCCTATCTCAAAGCAATTATCAACAAACTAGACTTATAGTTTCTGTACAGTTGTAACTGTTCCAGGTTTACACGCTTATGTACTCCCAAAGAATGGGGGCATGTGTGTGGAACGATGAGAAATTCTCATAGCTGCATCATTCATAACGTCTGAAGGATATTCAGCATTATTCATAGTATCTAAAAAATGTCCACTACCCAATGAATGAACCAACTGTGGTCTATCCTCACAATGGAATAGTATTCAGCCATAAAAAGGAAGAAGTACTGAGATATATTCCAACATGAACAAGTCTTGAACACATTATGCTCAGTGAAACATGCAGGACACAAAAGGTCTCATATATGACTCCTTGTGTGCATGCATGAAATTTCCATGGTTGGGAAGCATGGATGTTAATTCTTCTATTATCAGTAAAAACTTGAGAGTCAGGTATTGGGGTAAAAACCTGATAGGTCAAAAAAGTGGTAGAGGAACAACCAGCTGACCCTCTCTTCAGGCTTGCCAGATCAAAAAGACCCAAAAGTCTTTCTAAGCCCCTTCCTACTCGTTCCTGAGCCTCTCAATTATATCCCGAGTCCTCCAATATCTCCATGGCTAAAACTGGTCAGCTGGTCACTGGCTCCACCCCCTGATTCAAGGTTAACTTTATTAACACTCTCGGAATGTCTTATCCATGGAAAGGGAAGGCAGATGCATAATTCCGAGGAGGTGGGGGAGGAGGAAATTAGGGAGCGACTTATAATGAACATGAGGTTTCCATTTTGGGTGAGGAGAATGTTCAGGAACTAAACGACACTACAGATGAATATTTGGGCTTGTTGATCGCATTCAACACTACTGAGTTAACGCCTTAAAATGGTGCATTGTATGTTTTGTGGATTTACTATTGGTGTGTGTGGTGTTTGTGTGTGCGCGCGCATGCGCCCCACAAGTGTGTGGAGGTCAGAGGAGAGCTTTTCAGAAGTTCCTTCTCTCCTTCCACCTGGGTTCCGGGGTTGTACACACACTGAGAGGTTAACATGGTGACACTTTTACCCGCTGAGTTACCTGGCTGGTTCTGTTTTGTGGGCTTTATTTTAAAATTCTTTTAAAGTGAATATTTAAAGCCAGGTGTGGTAGCACACACCTGCAGTCCCAGTACTTGGGAGGCAGAGGTAGGCAGAGCTCTATAAATTCGAGGCCAGCCTGATCTACACAGCGCATTCCAGATCAACCAGGTCTACATAGTGAGAGCTTGTCTCAAGAACTAAACAACAGCAGCAACAAATAAGCATTTAAAATCTGCCATCTGCCATCAGGATGGTTTGCTTTGACTCTGATATAATGGACAGGTTAGCAAGGGGTTTAGTACCATGAGGGTCAGGGGGAGGGGCATCACCTAGGAAGAGATGCCCGGCTGTGCAGCCTCACCTACTCTCATCTGTGGCTTATTGGCCTCTGCAGAATCGAGGTTCCTCTTTGACAGCCTCAAAAATGACTGCATGGGGCCTGTTGAGGTGGATCAGTGGATAGAAACACTAGCCTCCCTTCTGGCGGTGGTGGCACAAGCCTTTAATTCCGGCACTCAGAAGGCAGAAAAAAGTAGGAGACCAGCCTGGTCTACAGTGTGAGTTCAGGACAGCCAGGGCTACACAGAGAAACCCTGTCTCGGGAAAAAAAAAAAAAAAAACCAAACAACCAAAGTTCAATGCCTGGAACTCATAGTGGAAGGAGACAGCCCACCTCTGAAAAATTGTCCTCGGACCCTTACATACGTGCCATGCAGGTGTGCGCATGCACGCGGGCGCACACACACGGTAATAACAAATAGAAATGTAAAATCTTAAGCATTTTAAAAGAGCCGAGGAGACAGCTCAGTTGGTAAAGTGCTTGTCATGTATGCATAAGGGACAGAGTTCATGCCCATAAAAAGCCACCCGCCACCCGTAGAGCCATCCGTGACCCCAGTTTCTGGGAGACAGAGCCAGCAGATCACCCCCCCCCCCGCCGGCCAGTCTGGTCTATTGCTGTACCAGGCTGAGCTTTCCAGTCTGATGCTCACCATGAAGCGTCCTTGCTCCTGTAGCCTCTTCAGGTCAAATCTCTATTGGGCTCCAGCTTCTCGGCTTTGCAAACCAGGCTCTGAGGAAAGGCTGTTCACATAGTCTCCTGCCCTCATGGGAGTTTTTCTGGGGGAGATTCCAAGAAGTTAAATTACTGTTCGGGGACATTTTCATAGCACATTACTATGGGACATGAATATATGTTGTCTCTAGCCTTAGGACAGAAGAGAGAGAGAGAGAGAGAGAGAGAGAGAGAGAGAGAGAGAGAGAGAGAGAGAGAGAGAGAGAGAGAG
>NW_026067985.1:2199884-2340219 GCF_014885135.2 Alexandromys fortis | reverse complement strand
GAGAGAGAGAGAGAGAGAGAGAGAGAGAGAGAGAGAGAGAGAGAGATCCACCTGCCTCTGTCTCCAGAGTGTTGGGATTAAAGGTGTGCACCTCCACTGCCTGGCCTCCTTAATCCTTTAAAAACCAAAGACCCACTGCAGCCTTGAAGTGCCTGAAGAAGGGAGAATTCTATTCTCTAAGGAAAAGGCAACAGAGCCTGCCTAACCCCGCTGCTCACAACTTCTGTCTTTTGCCTGTAGCGCTGGGGATTGAACCCACGCCTTGCACACACATCACAGAGCCACGTCTGCCGCCCTCTGCTCTGACCTTGCTACCTGTGCTTTCTCCTAGCATCCGCTACAACATTGGTGATATCGGACAGAGATGCCGAGTGCTTCCCAAGTGCGCACGCCTGGAGGTGAGGCAAGTTTAGTGCTGGCTGGCTCAGGACCTAGCAAGGGCATTGAGAGCCGAGGGTTCTGTCCCAAGGAGGTGGCATTAGTTCTAGAACCATGCGGTTTGAGACTGAATCTCCAGCCACCTCTTGCTAGCTGAGTGACTTTGAATAAGTTACTTCCCCTCTCTGTGCCTCCATGTTTTCATATGTGAAAAAGATTGTGGCAGATGAATATCAAAACGATCCTGGATACGGGCATCTGTAATCCCAGTCCAGGAGGCTGATGATCATGCACAAGTTGAAGGTCCACCTGGGTAACTAGGTGAGACCCTGCGTCAAAGTAAAAAGAGGAAGGATGTATTTAACAGCCATTCATAAAACCCTGGGTCCCAACACCCAAGACCAACCTGACAGGAACAAAAACTGCAGCAAGTAAGGTGGAGGGCAAGCAAGATGGCTCAGTGGGGGAGGCACTAGCTGTGCGTGCCTGAGGACCCGAGTTCACATCCCCATCACCCCAATAACTTGGGCTTTCTGGCACACATCCGTGATCCCATGGTCCCATAGGTAGGAAGGGGAGACAAGTGTTCAAGGGACTTATCCCTGGTGCCAGTCTAGCTACAGGCTCAGCGAGAGTCCCAAAGCCTACCAGTTTGGCTTCTTTAAAAAACTGATTTCTGTTCCTTTATTTACTTATTTTTGAGACAGGGATTCATTATGTAGCCCAGACTGCCCTGGAACTTATTATGCCTGCCTCAGCCTCCACAGTGCTGGGATTACAAGTATGTACTTCTATGCCTAATAATGTCTTGTTCCTCCTTGGACTTAGGACATGTGACTTCACCACGGGGGGAGGGTGTACAAACACCCCACAACAACTCTGCTTTTCACTTTGGAAGACAAGGTCAACTTTCTTCCAAAGTGGACTTTGTGTGGGATGACTCAGCCCAGCTGTAGTCTAAGACAAGCCCTCCAAGTGAGTTTAGCGTTGGACAGGACATTGGAGAGATGGTTGTGTGGGTTAGACCAGGTACTGCTCTTCCAGGAGACCTATGTTCAGTTTCCAGTACTTACCTCGGTGGGCTTGCAAGTGCCTGTAACCCCAGACACAGGGGACCATGAGCCTCTGCTTCCTCCAAGGGCAGTGCATTGATGTGGACATACCCATGCACAGACAGATAATTCAAAAGAAAACAAACCTTAAAGGTGGGCTTGGTAGCGAGTCTTTAATCCCAACTCTTGGGAGACAAAGGCAGGTGGATCTCTGTGAGTTCAAGAATAGCCTTATTTACATACCAAGTTCTAGACCATCCTGGGCTGCAGGAGAGGATGGAGGAGGTCGGGCAAGGGATGCTAGGTAGGTCATAGCCACTCTCTCAAATCCTCAGGATCTTTTCCCAAACAGAGGTTCTATTGCTCCAGTTTATGTGTGTCACCTTGTACGAAGAGCCAGCCTTGTGATAATGGCTGCTCTGCTGACCTTCACTGTGATATTCATGGATGGTAAGAGTCCAACACAAAACACATAAGACCTCTGCATCCACTTCACACCCTCCTGTCACATCTTGTCTGTCTCCCCAGGTCTCGGAAACAGGGACGGTGTTCTCCTGGTCCAAGGGCAGAGGTTAAACCTCAGGTTTTACCTTTTTTCTTTCCATTTTTTCCCCCAAAAAGGATCCCATATATCCCAAATTGTCCTTGAATTTGCTATATAGCCCAGGATGACCTTAAACTTCTGATCTTGCTGCCTCTACCTCCAAAGTGCTGAGATGACAGGCGTGCACCCCCATGCCTGTTTTATGCCATGCTGGGGCTGGAACCCAGGGCATCATGAATGCTAGGCAGGTATTCAACCAACTTCACTACATCCTTCAGCCCAACGCCCTGGATTCTGGTCCCCACTCTGGGATCTCTTTTCCCAGACCTCCTGGCTATGATAAAGTGACGATGTCATAGGAATCATCAGTGGTTGAGAAGGCGTAGGTGACAAGGGGACCAAAGAGGTTTTGCCGAGAGCAAATACAACCTTAAAACTGTGCTTAGGGTGGCCACTCTAGGCAAAGGGTCTGGTTTTCATTGGGGTATCCTAATTTCCACACTCAGTCGTGTGCAATGGACGATCCAAGAGGGACAGACGGCAGCACATCCTGCCTTGCCTAGCTGTGTTACAGGCTCGTGGAAGTGGCTCTGTGACATTCACGTCGTGACAGCAGCAGCCAGCGATACATTTCCCAGAGCGAGTCCCGACATCAGTGATGCATGACTCTGCTGTGAACTCTCCGGAAATGATGGAATAATAGCAATAATTACCGTGATGAAGCACAGGTGTGCCCTTTCGGGTTTTTGAGGAGAAGAGTTTCCCGGAACTTCTTTCTGCTAGAGCTGTTGGAGGGGGCCTCCTTGCATTTCACTCCGGCTTCTGCCTTACTGACTTGCAAAAGGAGAAAATTCTCCACATGAGAAAGCTGGATGGAAATGGCCCTGGAGTCACTGCTTTTCTCATTGTGATGACCTGACAAAAGCGACGTGAGGAAGGGAGAGTCCATTTGAGCTCACAGTCTGAAGGCACACTGTCCATCGTGGTGGGGAAGGCACGGTACAGGAGTGTGATTCAGCTGGTCACATGACATCTGCCGTCAGAAAGCAGAGAGGAGAGAGGAATGCTGGTGCTCAACCCACTTTCTCCTTCTTGCTCAGTCTAGAACCCCAGCCTGTGGGTGCTGTCCATAGTCAGGGTGGGCCTTCCCTGTTCTGCTAAACCTTTCTGGAAGCATCCATGTGGACACACCCAGTGTTTCTACAGTGAAGCTAAATCCAGTAGATGACCCTATGCGGTGCACAAGCAGAGTCATCAGCCCTTAGCTTCTGTGCCAAAGACAGTACTTGATGCTTGCGTATGAGAACACATTTAATACAATGTTGCGGAGATACAAGAAAACCACCCCAGAATTATTCCAAGGCCCACAGAAACACAGATTAGCAGTAAAGAAGCTACAATGTAGCCCAGCCATTGGTGGTGCACACCTTTAATGCCAGCATTCTGGAGGTAGAGGCAGAAGGATCTCTGTGAATTCGAGACCAGCCTGATCTACAAAGTGAGTTCCAGGATAGCCAGGGCTACATAGAAAAACCCTGGCTCCAAAAACAAAACAAATAACAACAAGCAAAGAAGAAGAAGAAAAGAAGAAGAAAAAGAAGAAGAGGAAGAGGAAGAGGAAGAGGAAGAGGAAGAGGAAGAGGAAGAAGAAGAAGAAGAAGAAGAAGAAGAAGAAGAAGAAGAAGAAGAAGAAGAAGAAGAAGAAGAAGAAGAAGAAGAAGAAGAAACCACAATGCCTACTAAGTTGCCTCTTGGTAGTGGGTTCATAACAGGGCTTTCTCTAGCATCTTCATACTTTTTCAGTACTTCCTAGACTTTGTATATAGTTTTTTTTTTTTGTAAAATATAGGGTTTCTTGTAGCCCAGGATAGCTTTAAACTCATTACGTAGCTGAGGATGACCTTGAACTTCTGGAGTGCCAGGACATCAAGCATGTGCCATTCTGCCTGATTTATTCGGTGCCGAGGATGGAACCAAGGGCCTCCAGCATCCTAGGCAAGCACCCTACAAACCAAACCACATTCCAGCCCCAAGCACTGGTGTTTATGTGTGTAGGGGTGGGGCATAAAATGAAAGGCGTGGAGGATCATACCTTTAATCCCAGTACTAGGGAGGCAGAGACAGGGCTGGGCCTCCTGACATTAGATGGTCCTAGTGAAAGAGGCCAGGAAGGCAAAGCTAGAGGCTTGCAAGGCAAAAGGATGAAAACCACATTAGAATTTTATTATTTATTTACTCGTGTGTGTGTGTGTGTGTGTGTGTGTGTGTGTGTGTGCTTGTATGTGCTCAGAATGTCTGTAGAGGCTTATGGAGTTAGTTTTCTCCTTGTGCTAAGCGGATCGTAGGTACTGAAGTCAGTTGAGCACCCTCACCCACAGACCCATCTTGCCTGGCCCTGAAACCCCTGTACTCAAGGATACTTCGACAGGTGGTGGCACAGCCTCCTCAGAGCGAATCTACGGAATCCTTCTGCTGTGTCTGAGAAATCAAAATTCTTCTAATCAGGCAGCAAATTTTTGTAGAGAGGCTACTGCCCTGGGGGGTGGGGATATAGCCCAGCTGGGGGAGAGAGTGCTTACCCAGCATGCATTGGCCCTGGGCCTGATCTCAGCACCACCTCTACCCAATGGGGTGATCTGCACCTGCAATCCTAGCACTCAGGAGCTGGAGGCAGGAGGATCGTGGGTTTAAAGTTAGCCTGGGGTACATGAGACCCTGCTTCAAACCTACCCTACAATCACCAGAAGAAGAAAAAATGTACAAGAACCATGTTCAGGCAGGGTTTTTTTCTTGGTAGACGATTCAGATGGGAAGTCGGATTACTTAATAGAGAAGCAGAAAGTGCCAAGGCCCTGGGGCAGATAAAGGGACAATGAGGTGGGGGCTCCTGTGCCTGGAACTCAGTGCTTAGGTAGAGATTACAGCAAGTGGGCACAGGAAGCCAGGGCCAGGAACTCTGATTTCATGCTCAATTCGGTGTGAAGCCACTTGCGGGGTGGGCGCAGGAGTGGGGGTCAGCTGTGAGGCAGCATGATTCTGATTTTGAGTTTATATCTTAAAAAGGCCACTTTGGCCGCTGGGCGGAGAATGGATGGTAGCGCTATGCGAGCCGATCAATACACAAAAGCACTTAACACCAGGGCTGGCGTGAAGCAAGTGTCTTAATAAGTAGTAACTGTTTCTCATTATGACCCTGTCATCCTTATTATCATCCGTCTGCCTTTGTCTGCTGAGAGCCCGTTTGCGATCCTCCGCCATCCGGCTCCACGTGGGTTTGATGGAGCATTCCGACCAGCTAGGGAATCTGGCCCATTTGTTTTCCATGCATTTCCACATCCTTGGAGAAATGATGGGGGGAAAGCCAGATACAGGTTGATACCCACAGCCAGAAAGCATCCTGCATCAATCGCATTCCTGAAGCCAGCCCGGTTCTGTCCTTCAGGGTGAGTCGTGGTTATTGTATAGCACCGAGGAACCCCCTGAGTCTTGATTAGAGGTTTCAGTCTCCACAGAAATACTGGCTCAGCGTAGGCACTGTGGTGAAGTCCAATGCATTTGGGCATATTTTTAAATCTCTGGCTGGGTTTGGTAGTACAGTCCCATGATCTCAGCTAGGCTAGATCAGAGGCAGAGAAACGGCTAGTCACATTGCCTGGGGTAAAGCGAATTCAAAGCTGGGCTGGACGACTTAGTGTGACCCTGTCTCAAATAAAAGATAAAAAAAAATAAATAAGTAAATAAAAAAATAAAAAAAGAAATAACTAAAGACAGAGGCTGGGGATCTAGTGCAATGACTGGCCTAGCATGGGTGAGTCAGGAGTTCAATCCTCCAGGCAAAGGAAAGACAGATGGACATCTCTGTTCTCTCTTCAGTGTCCTTTCTCCCGTCGCCAGGGACAGCAGCTTTCTCAGGAACACAGCTCAGCGGGCTTTGTGCTTTTTCTCTGTGCTCCTGAAGTCTGGTCAGATCATCACCTGAGACTTGGGGTGCTGGGGAACTCTGCTGTTCAGGGCAGTGCCCCTTTGTGTGTGCCTATTTGAACCTGACTGTGGGGGGGGGTGTCCCTTGGTTGCTAGAACTCTCACCTAGCACGCTTGAGATCCTCGATTAGCTCCTGGATGCCACAGAAGAGCAGGCGGGGCAGGCGTTGGAGTCGCAGGTACCAACTGTGCCATGTTGGCTGTGTCCTTCACAAACACACCACTGCGGGTGACACTTTCTAGTTCTGCAGATGGGAAAGCTGAGGACCAGAAAGAAACCACCTTCCCATGACCACAGTGCTGTCCAGGGTCAGAGCTTACCTTGTGCTCAAGGCTCTCCCATTCTGTCTGCTGGTGACAAGGTCTCACTCTGTAATTAGTTCAGGCTGACCCGGAGCTCGTTATGTATCCCAGGATAGCATGAAATATAAAGGTAATTCTCCTGCCTCAGGTTCCCAATTGGTAGGTCTTACAGACATGAGCCACACTTCCCAGCTTAAATCTATTTTTGAAATAATGTAAGTTAAAAATATCATCAAGTTTAATGTTATTGTCACACCGACCATATCTCGAGTCCTCAGAGGCCACCAGTGGGTCTCTTGTTGGCAGCGAGGGTTGGAACTGTGTGAGGAGTCATCGCACAGTCTTCTTCTGACCGTCAGCGGAGATAAGCAGACGTTACGTTATTTTCCTTATTTTCTGACCTGCAGCACAGACGGGAGAAGTGGGCAGCTCTGAGTTCGCATCCCCATTGTGGGGATATGCTTACTTGCTGTATGATATGGCTATATAGAAGGCCTATGTCCACCTCACATGATATGGCCATAGGGCCTGTGAAATTGACACTTGTGATGGACTTCAAGCACAGCCTAATACACATATCACCAGGCCTGGACTAGGCGAGCCCTCTTCTGGCCTCTGGGTGTCCACAAGAGTATGTGACACAGCCATTGCACTCATGAACTCTCAGTGGCTGTCTGTGGTCCCTGCACAAGGCCTGTGCATGATGGAGCCCATCAACATTAGGCTACATACTGAGTTCTGGGCCAGCCAGGGCTACATAGTAAGACGCTGTCTCACAAAACCAACACAAGGGGTTCTGGGTTCAACCCTCAGCACCCACGTGGCAGTTTACACCAGTTCTAGGGGGATCCAACACCCTCACATACTCATGCGTGCAGGCCAAACACTAATGCACATTAAAAAAAAAAAAGACATAAAAATGGACCAAAAAAGACAAAGAACTGGGATGGGGCTTGTTAGGAAGAATGACCCAGAGGGAATAAGGGGGCGGGGTAAGAGAGAGTAATGGGAGGTGCAATTAGGTTAAGATAGGCAGGATATATACAACGCTCTCAAAAACAAAATAAACAAATCAATAGCCTGTACTTATCGGGCACTTACTGCGCACCAGGTACCAAGTGGAGTGATAACACACACACACACACACACACACACACACACACACACACACACACAGCACACAGAGAGAGAGAGAGAGAGAGAGAGAGAGAGAGAGAGAGAGAGAGAGAGAGAGAGAGAGAGCCTACAGACAGGGATCGTTTTTATGCCCATTTCACCAAGCAAGAAACTGAGTCTCAGAGCTGTGACCTGCCAAGGAGAAGCCATATCCGGAGTGCGGCCATCTCACGCTTGTTGTTAAGCTGCTGGTGCTGGGGAAGGGGGAGCACGGACACTGCCTCTAGAGGTGTCTTTTCCCTCTCTTTCTGAGGCTGGGAAGGGCCTCTCCTGCTCACCTCTGGGAAGTGGGGGAGACATTGTGCATGTACACACACCTGTGAGAAGCAAGACCTCCTTCTCAGCTTTCTTCTCTGTTCCCAGAAAGACTTTTGACCCCGGGGTTTCTTGCATTCTTTCCTCTCGCCATCCATCCCTGGGGCGCCGGGCTCTCTCGCGTGCCCACCCCTCCCCACCTCCCCACGCGCACGGGGGGCCATGGCCAGGCTGGAGACAAGGACGCCTTTCTTCAAAGTGCTTCGCCCTCCTCTCATAAATTCTCAGGCTCAGCTCCATTGGCTGCGAGGAAAGAAAGCGGGGGCCCTGCTCGGCTCCCATGATACAAAGTGAGTTTGTGTGCCGCCTGCCCACGTGAGGCCAATCACAGAGGTCAGGGTCCCAAGGGACCGAGTGCCAGAGAACCCCGTGTCTGCAGAATCATCGATGGCAGGACAAAAGAAAGCAGATAGCCCGGAAGCCAGGACAAGGGAGTCCACCTCCCCAGACCTTTAACCTGGGGCCTATGAGACATTTAACCCTTCGCCTGCACCCCTGAACTCCCAGCCAAGTCAGGGGCCAAAAATCCCTCTCCCCTCCCAATCCTGGCGCTTCTCTGAGCTGCTTCAAGAACCCACATTTCCCACCGGGCCGTATTCCCAGTGTTTCCAATTTTTCGGCACTAAAATTAGTCCAACTGTGCCTTCTAATTCTGTAGACACAACCCAGCTTGTGCAAATGTCCCCTCTTCCATTTCTGGGTGGATTTTTGCATATTACAGACGGCCAACTCTGGCGGGTGTTCTTGGCGGTGGCGGGGGCCGGGGGTTGGGGGGGAGCTTGAAAACTCAATTCACTGCTTACTGCACAACAAACGCCACCATGGAGCCCAAAGTTCCGAGGCGGGGACAGAACTGTGCTGGCCCTGTGGGGGGGGGGGGTTGGGGTGGTGTGTGTGTGTGTGTGTGTGTGTGTGTGTGTGTGTGTGTGTAAACATCAGACAGGGTTGTCACAGCCTCTTGCGCACTACGGGAGCCTGAACCTGATTGTAACCAACCCTTGCAGCAGGTACAAGTGTTTCCGAACTTTTCTCCCGATGGAGTTTTATTTCCTCTCTGCTTCAGCCCTCCCCCTGAAGAAGACACAGTGTTAACTCTCATTTTATAGATGAGGCAACTCGGGCTCCTGAGAGATTTAGTAACCTACCCAGTGCAGCCACTAATGAGGGACCGGGTTCTCATTCGAACTCAGAGCTCTCTAACCGCGGAGGCTTAGGAAGCCACGGCCCATGTTATTAGCTGCATAGACTACAAGGCAATGTTGCAAAGATGGGGAAATGTTTGCATTCTGTAACTTAGAATAGTGGTGACAGAAGTTAGTTGTGGTTTCTAATGTTGTTTAAAAAGAGAGATTGATGGTGAGTTAGCCGACCGGAGGGGGAAGATAGAACATTTTCAGGCAAAAGGCAGAGTGATTTTCAGGCCTCTGCTCTTCGTGGGTGCTTCCTTGCTTTCCCATTGTTTTTCAAGAAGCGTCCCTATTTTTTACCATTAGGAAGGTAGTGTGGACTGAGGACCAGGGATCTGTGGGCAGAGGCTTGCACAGCAGTTCAAAGCTAGGTTCCAGCCCCAGCTCCGTGATGCAAGCCTGCAATCCCAGCACTCTGGGAATGGAGGCGGGAGGATCTATCGGGAATTCAAGGTCATCCTCGGCTAACACAGTGAGTTTGAGGCCATCCTGGGCTACCTGAGAGACCCTGGGTTGGGGGAGGAGAAAAAAAAGGAGTGAGGGGGAGAGGAGTTAATCATGGCCCATGGTAGTATAGACCTATAATTCTAGCACAGGAGGCTGAGGCAGGAGGATTGCAAGTTTGAAGCTAGCCTGGTCTACTTAGACTGTCTCCAAACACAAAAAAAAGTACATAAATGGAAGGTATGTGTGTGTTTCTATCATGTATGTGTTGATTGTTGTATCTGTCATGCATTGTATGCCATGTGTCATATATGTGTGGGTGTCCTATGTGTTATGTGCTGTATGTCATATGCTGTGTTTTTTGTGCTGTGCAAGTGGCACATGGGCCATGCATATTGCATGCCATGTGTGTTGTGTTTTATGTCGTATGATGTGCACATGTCATGTATGCTATGTCATGGATGATGTACGTCGGTTTCTATGTCTGCTGTGTTTTACATATAAATCATGCGTGTCATGTATGCCATGTAGTGCTGTGGACTGTGTTACATGTGTCACGTGTATGCTTTGTTTTGTTTTTTTGAGATAGGGTTTCTCCGTAGCTTTTGGAGCCTGTGCTAGAACTTGCTCTGTAGACCAGGCTGGCCTCAAACTCACTGAGATCCGCCTGCCTCTGCTTCCCAAGTGCTGGTATTAAAGCGTGCGCCACCACTGCCCAGCTGTCATGTGTGTTTGTATGTATGTTGTATGTTATATGATCCTGGTGCATTATGTCATGTGTGCTATGTGTGTTGTGCATATGGCATGCGTATATTGTGTCTTGCAAGCTATGCATGTTTTCTGCGCTGTGCATGTGTGGCATGTATGCACCACATATTGCGCTTCGGTGTAAGCATTTGCACTTTAAAACAAGAGCGAACAGAGAGTTTGGCAAACGAGACCAAAGGAAGCTGGAATCTCAGTTATTTAAATCCTGACCGTAACTGCAATTTGGGAACTTCAAAGCCGTCCCAGGCCCTGCTGCATCCAAAGCCTGCAGTCCTCTTCCCCCTTCACCAGCCATGACGACAGCGATGGGACAGAGACCTACAGGCCTCATCCTCCACGGTGTGTGTGGCTTAGGGAGAACGCTCCCTGGGGAAGTAGAAACCTCGTGGGAGCCAAGCATCCTTGCATGGCCTCCTTCAACCTGCACAAGATGCTCCTTTTCAGCTGCCCCAACTTTATCAAGAACCTTTGAGCATCCGGGGAGACAGGGCAGGAAGCCTGCGCCAGGCCCCAGAGATGAACCCCTATGCGCCTGGCAAGAGGCAGCCTTGCTGATTCCGGGCCTACATTTTTCATTTCTTGTTTTAACAGTCATAAACGCCTTCTGGTGCCGAAGAGGAGCGAGCCTTAAATCCAGATAAAATAAAATCCCCAAACCCTGAAAACTACATGGAGATTTACAGGCCAATTTTAAAAAGAGTTGCCTACATAGGCTCCAAGAAGGGCACATTCCACATAGCCTGGCTTGGGTGCAGCCCAAAGCTCAGCCTCCTGGGGAGGATGTCCTGAGACTTGCCACTGGGACTTCAAAACCCACAGCCCCTTGGCAAAGGGAATGCAGGCAGAGGCCATCCTCGGCTCAGGTTCTCAGGGGTCTCCTGCTTCCCAGAGCCCTAATCTGTTCCAGCTCTGCCTCTTGCCTCCCTCCACCCCACCCCACCCCCAGCTGCTGCAGAAAACCACAGGCAACCTCTCTGTGCTTCCAGCAGCCAAGTCTTCTTTGAGTAAACAGAGCGGAGGAGGCCAGCTCGGTTCCATTCCCAGCACCTCTGGGTGGGTCCACGCTGGCCTGGTCCCAAACCCAAGAACCAGGACTTGGGTGAAACCTGGGGTAACTGGGGTTTGCTGCTCAGGGAGGGTCTCACTGTGTGTGAAATGGTGAGCCACATGGTCTCAGTGCTGGCCTGGTGGCTCCCATCCTGTGCTATTTGGCCTGTCTGTGTTGGCCTCTTTGCTTCTCTGGTTCCCTAGCTCCCATTCTTCCTCACCCCCCCCCCCCCCCCCGCCCCAGCTCTAACCTTGGAGTTTCAATTGAGTGGACAATCAGGATGCTTTTTGTCCTCTGACCAAGGAAAGATCAGTGAGTCCACACCTTCATCTCCCTGGGCTCCCTTCTTGCTGAAAGGCTATGAGAGGCCCCACCCCTTCTAAATAAGCCACAGCTTCCGTGGAGGTGTGTGTGTGCCCGCTTTCTGGATTCCAGCAGTGACCTCTCTTGTCCCAACAGACCCAGGATTAGCAACAGTGCCTCCCTTCAATAGCCCCCAGAGTTTACCTTCCACCCTGGGATCCCCCAAACTCTCTCCTCACCAGGACAGTAACTTTACCTTATATTCACCTCAGACTGCTTCCTCCCAGTCCAGCCACCTTACACTTACACAATAAAGAACAGGTTGCGACTCAGGAACATTGGGTCCCTTGCTCAAGGTCAGACGTCCGGGATTTGGGCCTGGCAGCGGGGCTGTGGGGCGGGGGTTGCTGGGGCTAGAGATGGGGCTGAGCAGTACCAATCTGTTCATCTTAGTCTGAGCCCTGGAACCCACAAAATGGAAGAAGAGACGCACCCAGAGGACCCTGGTTCAGTTCCCAGCACCCACGTGGTGGCTCACAATCATTTGTGACTCCAGCTCCAGGGGATCCGACATCCCTTTTTGACCTCCTCAGACCTCGGCATGCATGTGGGGCGCGCACACACACCCATGCACACACACATATACACACACCCATGCATATTAAATGAAGAAAGTCTTTAAAACAAGGAAACAAAACTAACTTTTACCTGGTATACATGGTATTTTATCTGGTTTACATGGTATACCACACATATGATAGCATTATTTAATGAATCCTCACAAACATGCCATTGTAGTTTGGTGTGGGAAGTCCTTCTGTACATGTGTTGCTTTTATTGGTTAATGAATAAAAAAGCTGCTTTCAGCCAATGGCTTAACAGAATATAGCCAGGCTGGAAGAGACAGGCAGAGTCAAGGAGATGCCATGTAGCCCCACCAAAGACAGATGCAGGGGATGGAACTTTGCCCAGTAAGCCACAGCCATGTGGTGATACACAGATTAATAGAAATGGGTTAACCAAAGATATAAGAGCTAGCTAGCAATATGCTTAAGTGATTGGCTAAGCAGTGATTTAAATAATATAGTTTCTGAGTGGTTATTTCATGTTCTGGGCAGCTGGGATCGAACAAGTGGCCTCCTAATACAGTATGCAATTTGTACTCTCCCATTTTACAGATAGGGAATTGGGGTTTAAAATTTGATATTTATCTTCTTGAGACCAATCATGTTTTTAGAAAGGTCTAGAGCTGAGATCTGAGCCTCTGTCTCTCTCTCTCTCTCTCTCTCTCTCTCTCTCTCTCTCTCTCTCTCTCTCTCTCTCTCTCTCTCATACTTTCTCCTCATGTACCTCTTTCCCATCCTTTTTGGGATTTTTTATTTTGACTATGAAGTTGCCAGGCAGCCTTGAACTTGTTTTGTGAGCCAGGGAGGTCTTGTGAGCTTTCAGTCCTCCCGCGGTAGATTCTCGGATTGCTGGGGTGGCTGACCTGTGCCGGCAGGTCCAGCTCTAATCATTCACACCTGACAAACAGTCTTCTGAATATCTGTCCACCCACCTAGCACTATTTGTCTGCCTGTCTGTCTATATGTCTATATGACAGAGCCTCACTCTACAGCTCTGGATAGCCCCAAATTTACTGTGTAGCTCAGGCTGGCCTAGAACTTGAGGCAACACTCCTTCCTGCCTCCGTGTTAACTCACACAATCTCTCCTAAAGTGATCAGATGCCATCAGTTTACTTATTCATATATAGTCCCTACCTTACCCCTTGACCATCTTTAAGTTGCCTGTTGGTGCCAGTGGCCCTGAGAGCTGTTCCTGATGTCCTCTGGCTAGAAGACGTGACATGGAGTCCCTTACTAGCCAGTGGGGCTGTAGATTAAGAACTTGGCTGGTTCGCAACACAGCGAGAAGAAAGCAGAAAGTTCTTAGCGCGGTCTGCTGCCTGTGAGTGGGAGGACGTTGTTTTCTGCAGTTCGTGTCCTCCTTACGTGTTTGTAATTACAGATCTTCCCGCTTCAGTGCAGCCTTGTGCACACGGAACAGCGGCTGCGAGGGCGTGTCTGTCTGGGGCCAGAGAGAAGGCCTCCTCAGCTGACCTTATTCTTTGAGACAGAGTCTCTCACCGCAACTGGAGATTGGCAGTTTGGCTGGGTTGGCTGGTCAGCAAGCTCCTGGGATCCTCTTGTCTCTGTTCCCATCCCTGCTATGTCCAGCTTTTCATAGTTGAAGAAACTGAAGTCCTTATGCTTGTCCAGGAACCCTCTGAACTATCTCCACAGCCTCCCAAAAGGAACCCTCCCTCCCTCCCTCCCTCCCTCCCTTTCTTCCTATCCCTTCCTCCCTTTCTTCCTTTGCTCTCACCTCCTCTCTTCCTGTGAGTGTGTGTGTGGGGGGGTGCTTTTTGTTTTGTTTTGTTTTTGGCCACAGGGTCTCATGTAACCCCGGCTGATCTCTGACCTCTCACTAGGCAGCTGAAGACGTTGCTGGCTTCGACTTCCCAGGTGCCAGGAGAACCTTTCTTTCTTTCAAGGACACAGGGGAACTTGCTGGCGAAAGGGCTTCTGGGCAGTGATGGTTCTCTTTTGCTCCGGTCAGTGTTGAAAGCACTTCTGAATTTGGCAGGGATTGATTTAGGAGCGTGAGGAGCTGAGTGATTTAAGACAATTTCTTAGGCGCAAGCCATTTCCTGAGCAGCCTTCTAGCATGGCTGCTCTGGGGTCAGCTTGTCTTCCTGGGTAATCCCATGGTAAAGTGCAGTTTAGCCGGCTCGAATTATAACCAATTCCGTTATTAGAACAGTTCAGATTAATGAGATTTTCCTTTGCTTGAGTTTCAAGAGGTTAAAAGCCATTTAGTAACTTGATACCTTGTGTGCCTTTCATTATTAGAGCCACTTAAAAAAAAAAAAGAACACACACACACATACACACACACACACACACACACACAAGTTTGGGCTTGGTTAGCATAGGAAATTGAAAAGGCCCAAGGCCTCTCTGTTCCAGGTTGGATCCAGGTTTTATGTTAGGCAAGTCATTTAAGCTTTGATGATTTTTTAATTTAAAAAATCCCCCACCAATGCTTGGAAAGAGAAAAAAAAGCTCCCATTAGTACATGGTGAACACATGAAAGGGAAAATGACCGGCTGGGTCAGCAGAAGTCAAGAGGCAGCCATCAGCTTCTGTCTGAGTTCTCTGCTAAGAGAAGAGGAGGAAAAAGGGAGGGAGGGAGAAGGACAAAGGCAGGAGGGGAGGAGGAAGTGAAAAAGGATGAGAGGGGAGGAGGGAGGGAAGGAGGAAGGGAAGGGAGAGGAGGGAAGGGGAGAGAAAAGTAAATAAAAACTTTGAAACTTTATAATATTTCTCTCAGAGCCACAGTCTCAAAAGTTTTTCCTTGTTCTTTCTGTCTGGCAACCTTTTAAATTAAGTTGGATTTGTCCCAAGGACCGAATAGCAAAATTAATTCATGAACCGGGGCCTTCCAGAAGGGGCTCTTTCCCCCTTTCATTTTGTTTAGTCATTTTTATAGCCCTTGCCTTCTTCGGAGTAATTTGGATTTGATTGCTTTTTCGTGAAATTCTAATGTCAAGACTCTGTCTAATTTCTGTTTTATGAAGAAAACTGGAAACTATACAAAGGAATGAATTGAGACTCGGAGTCGAATAAAATCTGTAATGTGATAACTCCATCAAGTCTGCCTGGAAAGATCCCGTATTTCAATTAGATCCCCAAGACATGTTCTGACATACACTGACAGACTCTGATTGACAGGCCTCATCTTCTCGGAAAACACAATCCGAGAAGACAAGGTACCGAACCAGGTTCCTTAAGGCTGCCAAGGTACACATACGGGGGTGCTTCTGGCCTCCCCTGGAGTTGGTCCTAGCCACACAGGCTTGTCCCTGCACAACACAAGAATTACAAACACATTTAAAAATGCCCACCAAAAAAATTTGAAGAAGTATTTCAGATTTAAAGTAATAATAATAACCTAGCTTTAAACAGCACTTCCCATCTTCAAAGTACCCTATAAACATCGTTTCCAATTCTCTGGGCGCTCAGTGGTCTTTGATGTAGAGAGGAGCGTTTCGCACAGTGGGGGAGATAATACCGCACCCAGAAGAACTGGGCCCAATTAGCTAATTGTAACACTTTCATCCCCTCACCCCAATCCGGCTTCATTTTTCTCCCCACTACCTTTTGTTCTTATTTAGAGCCCTCATAGGGTCACCTACTGGGGGCCCATTGCTGTTAATGAGGCTCCTATCCACAAGCCAGTCTGGAAGCCTGGGCTGCGGTCCACCCCCAATTCACAGTGAAATAATAATAATAATAATAATAATAATAATAATAATAAATGTCCAAATGCGTTCTCATTGGATCTATTTATTCTCACCATTTGCCAACTTAGTCTTCCAATGGAGTAAGAGGTCTGGATATTTATGAGATTTATCCTGGGTTTGGTTGGTTCTTTTGGAAAGAATTGGTGATCCCTTGCTGTCTCTGTAATCCTCTCTGGAGATGGTATCTGTGCTTGAATGTCGAGCAGGCCCTGGTTCATTGACCATGAGGACCCAACATCATAGTGTTGACATTTATCCCCACTGATAACGCCTGAAGGCTGAGGATGTGGCTCAGTGGGTAGAGCGCTTGTTTAGCCTGCACAGAGCTCTGGATTCCATCCCCAACACGACACACAGTGGCCACAGTGGCATATGCTTGTAATCCCAGCGATCAGGAGGTGGAAGGAGAATGACGAAAAGTTCAAGATCATCCTGGGCTACATGGTGTGTACAAGGCCAACCTGGGCAACATGAAACCCCATTTCCACATCTCTCTCTTGCTCTGTTTCTTCCATTTTCTTTCAAACCACCACAATAGCTTTGGTAGATTTTTGCAAAAGCTGATAGTGATCTGTATTTCCACAAAGAGAATATTCTGGCTTCAGGAGATTTCTGGCTTTGCCTGCAGTTATCAATGGACTTCTTTAAAGAGAGAGAGAGAGAGAGAGAGAGAGAGAGAGAGAGAGAGAGAGAGAGAGAGAGAGGAAAGCAGCACAGTACATGGAAAAGCCACTTTGGAAAACAGTTTAGTGGTCTCCCTATAAATACATAATGATGTTTGCCGGGCACTCCTATTCCATCCTTAATGACAAATTAGCCACACCAGAACTTGTATCCGAATGCTTTTCAGCACCATTATTTCTCATTGCCCCCAAATCAAATATTCATCATCTGGTGAATGGATAAAGAAATTGTGGTATGTCCATACAATGGAATATTATACAGCAATAGAAAGACTGGACTAGGATTCCCATTGACAATATGGATGACCCTGACATGCGTTATGAAACTGAAAGAGTGATTGATATACATGTATATGACAGTCTGGAAAAGAAAAGTGAGGAGAATAGAAAGTAAGTTAGTTTTGCCCGGAGGCAGCGGTGAAAGAACTGGTAGCAAAAGTGCAGGTAGGGGATTTTCCCAGTTATACTGATGGAACTGAACCAAACCTTGATCATGGTGCTAATTACGGAACTCATTCATCTCTGCATCAAAATGGAAAGTTTACTGTATGTAAGACATCTTAATATGGCCAATGAAGGAAAAACAAAAGAAGGTATATAAAGTGTGTCTTTATTTTTGATAAAAACAATGATAGCATATGCTTAGAAAGATCCAGATAAAGACATGGTGTGCCAAATTGCTGAGGGAAGTTATCTAGGTTGGAGAAGGGGGGGGGAGCTTTGTTTTCTAAATTAGGCACTTCTTTGATGTTTGAATATTTTATAAGATGCGTTGATTTCAAAATTAGATGCAGAAATGAGATTATTACACAAAGTTTAACCCCCAGGGCTGGCCAGGTTGCTGTGGACGGACACAACTTATGAGAGGCTACGTGAGCCTTCGTTCTGGCTTCAACTCAGCCTGTCTTCTGGGTATGGTTAAGATACTTCCTAGAGAGCCCTCTGCAGCGCAGCCTGGGAGCCCCTATCCGGCTTCTTGGCTGACACTGTCCGGAACTGACTGCCCAGGTCCCCCAGGACTGGTTTTTCTAGATGGGGCAAGGTGAGGCTCCAACCTCCAGGGCCCTTGTCTTCTTGCCAAGGGCAGAAACTGTCCCTGGCCCGAGGCACTGAGCACCTCTGCTGACCTCAGCTCTTGTTTACTGACGCTTGCTTTACGCCAGTCTGTGACTGGGAGCTCGCTACTTTGTGTTTCTTTCTCCATCAAGTGTTTGTTTAAATACAAGCAATATTTCAAGCACTGGGGAACAGGTAGGGAAGGGTGTGTGTGGAAGTGGTGGAGAACCAGTCCACATTTTGCTTTTGTGGGGCTTATATACCAACGGGAGAGCAATCGGAAGCTAAACTACACTAATCTAGACTTACTCACTGAGTGAGAGCCACGGTGGGAAGGACGTGGCGTCTTAGGGGCAGCCATCTTAAAGGCTTTTCTGATAGGAGGACTTGTCATGGGGGAGGGACAATGTCTTAGTTTGCTTTTGATGCTGTGATAAAAATCATGATCAAAACTTGGGGAGAAAAGCGTTTATTTCCACTTAAAACTTTCAGAGCACAGACCATCATGCGGGAAGTTAGGGCAGGAACTCAAGGCAGGAACCTGGGGGCGGGAGCTGATGCAGAGGCCATGGAGGCTGCGGCTCACTGATTTACTCCCATTGGCTGCTCAGGCTGCTTTCTCATAGAACCCAGGACTCCCAGGGGATCAGCACTCACAGTGGGCTGGACCCCTCCCCTTCAATCATTGATCAGGAAAATGCCCCACAGGCTGGTCCATGGTCCATCGGAAGGAAGCATTTCTCAGTTGAGGGTCATCCTCCACCATCACCCCCGTCGGTCTACATGTGTGCCATTTTGTTTTGGTTTTGTTTTGAGCACCAAGAAGAAGAGGAGGTGGTCTGTGCAGCCCGGGAAGGAGGACTCTGCATGGGTCAGGCCTAGAAAGTGCAGTGTGACTGCCAGGTCAGCAGGTGGCTAACCAGAACTGAGGTTCGTGTTCAAGCAGAACATGAGTCTCTACCGAGCCCTGAAGGCCAATGCAAGGTGTCTGGTCCTTTCCCGGAGGAGCGGGAGCCACGAGCGTGTTTACTTGGGTGCCTCACTTGGGTTTGAATCGCGACTTCCAAACAGAGAAGGGTAGAGAAGAGTGACCAGAAGGAGTGAGGATGACAAAGAGACAGTGGCTTGTTCCTGAGTCATGGAACGTCAGGACACACCATGCCGTTCTGCGCTGCACTGCAGAAAGAGATGGTAATGGTGTTGACCTTACAGGGTTGGCAGGAAATACTGGACAAGGTCCACGTACACAGGACTTGGTCTGTCACATGAGAAATGCTTGTTATTATCATCAGCTTCCTTGTGAGCTAAAAGCTGTGGTGCCCATATGAAAAATGAAAAGGCAGAGGGTCAGAGAGGCAAGGCCACTTCCTTTTCTTTGTTTGTTTGTTTTTGCTTTATCAAACACAGTATCTCTACATAGCTCTGGCTGTCCCAGAACTTGCTCCATGGACCAGGCTGGCTTCAGATCCACAGAGATCCACCTGCCTCTGCTTCCCAAGTGCTGGGATTAAAGGTGTGCACCTCTATGCCAGCCACTTTTTAAAAACTGTTTTCCAAATTTTATTTTTTATTTATGTGTATGTGTGTGTGAGGGTATGTTTACCATGTGTGTACACATGTGTACAGGTACCCACACAAGCCAGAGGATGGCCTTGACCTGTCCTTTGTATCCCCTGGGGACTGGAGTTACAGGCAGTCGTGAGCTGCCTGACTGGGACATTAAGTGCCCTTGACAGCTGGTCCCAGGCCCCAAGAGGCCACATTTTTAAGGCCAGGTGACAGGGGTTTCGCGTGGCTGGCTAGGTCTGCAGTGAGACAGGAGAAGAAAGTTTTCCTTCTCCAGGAATTTGGAGCCGTTCTGATAAACAGGCTCCTTGGGAATGTGCGCATTCGCTGAGCAATGCTCCCTCCTAAGACTGTAAAGAGGGCAGGGGAGGTGGGTAAAACATTGACCGTGTAAGCATGAGGACCCGAGTTTGGATCTCCAGAACCCATGGGTGATGGTTGTTATTAATTAATTAATATTAATTGTCAACTTGATAGAATCTAGAATCATCTGGGAGAAGGGTCTCTGGGCACGCCAGTGGGGGGGTCACCTTGAGTAGGTTGGTGGAGGCAGGAAGGTCTGCCTACTGCGGGTGACACCAATCCCTAGGCTAGGGTCCCAAAGAGGAGAGAGAGTAAAGCTGAGTGGTGACGTCATTGCACCCTGCTTCCTGGCTGAGAACACACTGTCACCAGCCACTTCAAGCTCCCACCATCTCCAGTTCTCTGTCATTCCCGACGCTGCCCTCAAACGGGAGCAGAAATATCCTTTCTCCCTTGAGTGGCTTGGGCCACAGCTGTCAAATTCCATTACAAGCAACAGAAAGAGCAACTAAGACGCTGTGTAAAAAGTCAAGTGTGGTGGTGTACTCTTTGAAGCCCTGTTCTGGAGACTTAAAGCCTGGCTGGTCCCCAGGGCCTGCAGACCAGCTAGCTTATACTCCACAGTGAGCTCCCAGCCAGTGGGAGTCCCTATTTCAAGGAAAGATGGATGGCACCTGAGAAACAACACGCAACGTTGACCAGCAGCCTCCAAACACACGCATACATGTGTGTGTGCATGCACACAGAGCGTACCCACACAGCACGGGCATGTACACATGCAACTCTGCTCAATGTTTCCGAGTTATTGCATCGTTAACACAAAATAGAGTCTGCTTGCTGGAGAATCATTTTAAGGGTTTACCCTTTTTTTTAAATGGGAGGGGGGATATTTACTGAGGGTTTTGTGTGTGTGTGGAATAAAAAGGGGGATTGTCTATGCAGTAACCATCATGAAACGCTCACAGCCAATCCCCACAACGCAACTCGCTAACATTTACCAAAGCAGTTGTGATTAAGTGGGAAGCAAGCTACTGAAAAATCTACACCAAAAAAAAAAAAAAAAAAAAAAACCCAGCCAAGTGAGATCAAGAGACCATAAAGTAAACAATCTATAGAGAATGAAATGTAATTTATTTCCTGGGGGAAGCCATCTAAACCGACAGCAGTCACAGCAACTCTGTTCACAGACTCCATCCCTACTCTCTGGAGCCTAGTGCAGCCAGTGCATTTGAGGATGGGGAGATGAGCGGACTTGACTGGCAGAACTGTGATTCTAGAACTCGATGGTGGGCCTCAGAAATGGGCGGTCCATTGCAGGAAGCAGAGGGTGCTGCTGGCCTCACACTTCCATAACCCAGGTAGCGTCTGAAACCCAGTGAGCCTGTCACCCAGGCAAAGTGGAGACGGGGGTTGGGGGGTGTGGGGGGATGATTTGACTTTTCACGTGTGCTGGTTTTATCTGCCAAATTGTTGCCCCAGTCAAGCCTAGGCTCCCTCTAAGGGTTGCTCTTAAATGATCTGTCACAGAAAGTTAGATCTGGCCCCAGGGCAGGGACCCAGAGAGCACACCCGCGCTTGAGAACAGGAAACAAGTTCTCAGGCTGGGTACTAAGAGTGCCAGATAGCTAGGAGGATCAGATGGGGTCCCTGGGGATGGGGGCCTTTGTCTAGCATGCTAGGACCTGGATGTGAGCGCTGGGGGGCGGGGGGAGCACTGGCAGGTGCGTGTCTACAGATCAGCTTACCTTCCCCACCTGTCTGAGGCACTCCTCAAGTCCCTGATTCAGGGCAGCAGGGAAAAGACGCCTGTCTTCCTTGTAGGAACTTCCAGGAGCCTGACTGCTTTCACTGGGGCCTGGCCTACACACAGAAAGTGTAATAGGCAAGGTGCACTGGCAGGGCTGTGGGAGCGGTTGGCACCTCTCCTTCCAGAGTGCAGCCTGGCTCTGGGCCACCTGGACAAGCCCAGAGTTCCTCTCTTAAAGAGCCTTGAGTTCACACTTCTGTAACCTGGAAGGGAAAAGTTTTCCAGTGGCTAATGAATTCTCCCTTTCTGTCTTTGCTGCTGCTTGTTTGTTTCATGTAGCCCAGGCTGGCCTGGAACTCACTATGTAGTCAAAGATGAACTTAAATTTGATCCTCCTGGCTCCACCTCCTGAATGCTAAGATTACCGGTGTGCACCACCATGCTCTTGTGTGTGTGTTGCCTGAGTTCACACATATATACTACCTGTTAAATCAGAAGAGGGTGCTGGATTCCCCAGAACTGGAGTTACAGGCAGCTTTGAATCGCCATGTGGGTGCTGGGACCAAAGCAGAGTCCTCTGCCAGAGCAGCCAGTGCTCTCTACCGCTGAGCTGTCTCTCTAAGCTCTTAATTTACTTTTAAGAACTGATTTTGCATGGTGCTGGAGAGATGGCTCAGTGGTTAAGAGCACCAAGTGTTCTTCCAGAGGACCTGGGTTCAATTCCCAGCACCCACATGGCAGCTCACAACTGTCAGACAGTTCCAGGGGATCCAACACCCTCACATAGACATAAAATTTTTTAAAAAAATGGAAAAAAAACCTGATTTTGCTTATTCAAAGGCTCAAGCTGTTCATACGAGACCATACAGCGTTATCTGTGTATATTGTGCATGTATGTGTGCTAAATGTGTTTTATATAAGTGTGTACATTTATATATTATGTTGTGTGTGTGCATATATGTATACTGTGCTATTTCCTCACAAGGCAGAGACAAAGGCAGGTAGATCTCTATGAGTCTGAGGTCAGCCTGATTTACACAGTGAGTGGAACTCCAGACCTGCCAGGGCTACACAGTGAGACCCTGTCTCAAAAAATAAATAAATAAATAAATAAATAAATAAATAAATAAATAAAGTCAAGGTGTTATATTATTTAGGGTTTCTAAAGCTGTTATAAATACTGTGACCGCAGGAAACGTGGAGAGGAGAAGATGTCTTCAATTTACACTTTCACATCATAGTTCATCACGGAAGGAAGTCAGGGCAGGAACTCAAACATGGCAGGAACCTGGAGGCAGGAGCTGATGCAGAGGCCATGGAGGGTGCTGATTACTGACTTGCTCTTTATGACTTGCTCAGCCTGCTTTCTTATAGAACCCAGACTCGCCAGCCCAGGGGTGGCACCACTCACAACAGGCTGGGCCCTCCTACATCGATCACTAATGAAGAAAATGTCCTACAGACTTGTCTGAAGCCTGCTCTCACAGAAACATTTTCTCAGCTGAGGCTCCCTCCTCTCAGATAATAGGTAACAGGCCACAAATTTCAGTTACTATTACAGGGATTGTATACACACAAACACACACACATTTATTTTATGTGTATGTGCCTCTGACTTTGTGTATTGCACCACATGCATGCAGTGCCCGTGGAGACCAGAAGAGGGCATTGAGCCCCTGGAACTAGTGTTGCAGATTGCTGTGAGCTGACTGAAATGGGTGCTGGGAACTGAACTCCGTTTCTCTGTTAGAGTAGCAAGTCCTCTTAGCCTTTTATCACGTCAGCCCCTTGTTGCAATTTTTAACAACTCAGATCATTACTAAATTATTTCTTCGGCAGAATCTCTCCAAGTTCAATTATAACCTACATTTAAAGGGAGACCTGGGATTTCATGTTGAAAGCTGGCATTTATTGAGCACCTACTATGTGCCTTGCATTCACTGAATGCACTTAGTGGTTCTGGTGAGCACAGGTGCATATGTCCTTGCTTTAGCACCTAGGAAACAGAAGCTCAGAGAGGTCAGGTCAGGGTTCAAGATGGTCAGGGGTAGATGGCGGAGCTGTGGCTTGACCCAGGTCTTGTCCAGCTCCAAGCTTCATCCCTCAGTCCCACAGTTTTGACCCCATTTATCATAAGAGAGAGGCTGCAATAAGGAATCTTTCCTAGTCTTCTACGGCCCAAAGCAGCATAGCTAACTTGACTGAGGGAAGGCCTAAAATTTGAATTATGGAAGCGAAGGAATGAAAAGGGAGTTCAGAGTATCTTTATGGAGTGATGTCAACCCAAAGAACAGCCAAGGCCACCATCATCATGGGGCTCCTTGGAGCTTCTGCTTCCCCGAGTTGCTGTCCCCAACAGCCAAGGATTCCTGAGCAACTCCATGATGGCCAAGTGAGGCAAGAGAGGGATCAGACCGGCTTGGGTTCTGGGATAGCACACTCAAACAATGAGGCCATTTTTCACCAGGTTGGCACCACCCGAAGGCTAGCAGGACTTGGAGGATCTAAAGGTTCACCTCCCCACCCCCACAGCCACAGGTAGCACATGCTATGGCCTCTGTGGGAAAGTCTTCTGGCCTTGTTTACCATCCATTGATATACATAGTTCTTTATTTTTGAGGCAGAGTGTTGTGTAGCCTAGACTGGCTGCAAACTCACAATGCAGCTGAGGATGTCCGCAAACCTCTGCAGCTTCCTGCCTTGAGGAGTACTGGGATTCAGGTGTCTGCCAGGATTTTTTATTTAATGCTGGGAACTGAAGCCCCAGGCTTCCTGCAAGCCAGACCACCAGCTCTCTGCCAGCTGAGCCAGGACCCTAGCTTCTGAATACATTTATTTATTCTTACATTATATTTCTTTAATAATGATAACAATATTAATACCATTATTATTATTATTGTTGTCATTATTATTATTTGTATTTCAGGATAGAGTTTCTCTGTGTAACAGCCCTGGCTGTCCTGGAACTCACTCTGTAGACCAGGCTGGTCTAGAACTCACAGAGAAACACCTGCCTCTGCCTCTGGAGTGCTGGGATTAAAGGCTATTTAATACTATTATCTCCACTCCTTCCTCCTCCCTCCCTCTCCTTCTGTCTCTGCCTGTCCTCCCTTTCCATTCCGTGTTGTTTGTCAGAGAACACAAGGTCAGTTCTCTCCTTCGACTTTTTCTTGGATTCCAGGATGGAACTCAGGCCACCAAGCTTATGCAGTGTGTGTGTGTGTGACAAGCTGAGCCATTTTGCCAGCGCTCTTTTTTTGCAGTGTTGGACACTGAACCCAGGACTTTTCATGTTCTAGGCAAGCGGTCTGCTTCTGAGCCACACCCTGGATCCCGGCTGTATTTATGAATAATAAAAACATACATTTATTAACAATAAAAAAGCAATCGTATTTGGGGAACTTGATTCCAAGAAATAAAAGTGCCAGTATGTAAGGATATATAGAAAAGGATGTTTACAGCACCCTTCTTTAGTGTGGGGGAAAAACCTGGAAACCTCCCTGAATGTTCAGGAGTAGGGGAATAAGTAGATGAATTACGGCCCAGATATTCGATGCAGACATGCAGACATGGAGGCCTGGATGTGTATTTGTGATAAGTGAAAGTGGGAGGAAAAAACTGGTTGTGAAGTAGTATATGTGCCATGATCTCGTTTTCACAAAAATAAAAAATGAAACTAAAACTAAAACAAAACCCCAAACCTTAGAAAAAGAAAGAAATGTATCTTGAAGTTGGGTTGGTTGGTCTAAATATGAAAGGAAGAGAGACCAGATTCTTAGCAGGGAGTGAGCCTTGGGGTCCAAAAGTTGGCATTCCCTTTCTGGGGGTGGTGAGTTTGCTTTTTAAAAGGGTTGTTTTTTAAATTTTAAAATTATATGTTATGTGTGTGGGTATATGCATGTTAGTGCAGTTACCCACAGAGACCAGAAGAGGGCGTCAGATACCCCTGGAGTTGAGTCATAGACTGTTGTGAGCCTCTATGTGGGTGCTGGGAACTGTACTGGAGTCCTTTGCCAGTGTAACAAGTGCTCTTAGCTGCTGAGCCATCTCTCCAGCCTAGGCATATGCTTTCGGGATCTTATTTTCAGTGTGTGTACGGTGTCTGTGCTTTTGTTTTTGTGTACGTGTGCTTGTGGGCATGCGTGCACACCTATGCATCTGCTCGCAGAGGTCAGACACTGTGTGTCCTCTCCTACTAGTCTCTATACATTTTGGGGTTGTTTGATTGTTTTTATTTTGAGATAGAGTTTCTCATAGAACCTAAACCTCCCTAATTGGCTAAACTGGCCAGCATGCTCTGGGGACACCCCTGTCCCCCCAACCCCTTAGCATATAAGCTACAGGTACCACTATACCCAACCTTTCTGGGGGTGCTGTGACTCCTAACTTGAGTACCTGTGCCTGCACAGCAGACACTTTACCCACTGAGTCACCTCCCCAGCCTGGAGTATACATTATACAGCTAGGCTTACCACAGTTGGCATTCTGTGCTCCCATAATTTGCTAAATAATCTAACAAAGGCACAGTAAAGAAAGACAGAAGAAAAACAAACAAACAATCCCCATATGATGTGACTAGGTGACACTTTTCCTTGTCCAAGACTGCACAAGTGACTGGTGATTGTAATTTATTGATTACTGCCTCTGGGGCCGGCACTGTTCGGAGTGCTTTCCTGGGGTTCTCGCTCTGGGATATGGAATGCTTGGAAAGGAAGGCAGGTCCCAGGGTTATGTGACCTGCATGGGGCTGCGCAGTTAGGGCAGAAGGGGCATCTTCCCCTCCCTCTGCAGTTGCAGCAGCTTCCTTCCCAGCTGCCTTTCTAACCGGAGGCTTCCTCCTCCCGTCCTGTTTTTCTTTCCGTTTTTTCTGCCACTACATCTGGAAATGGTGAAAGGGAACTGATCTGCCCTCCTCAGAATGAAACTAGAGGTCTCTTCACGCAGTGGAACTTTTATTCCTGTCTGGTAGCGACTTGTAAATGGGGAAACTAAGTCACAGGGTGCAGGTGGGGTGCCAGCCCCAAAGGAACTGACTCCAAGTCCCAGGCTGGCTCCCAGCTACTTCCTGGGAGTCTGCCTTCTGTTTTGCATTGTTTTTATCTTATCTCCAGAGCTTTGCCACCAGCTCCCTGTGCTGCTTTCCCCGTTGAGTAAGAACTCTGAGGATTATCACTAATCTCAGCTGAACAGAGAGGCCAAGGTGTTCCAGGTAGGATCGACCTGAGGGCTACTCTGGCGGCTACGCACAAGTGGGAGGGAACCGAGGCTCAGTGGGGTTGAGTGCCAGGCCAAGGAAACAGGCCGTCCCTGTAGTGGGGTGGAGACCAGTGCCCGGTTCCTCCAGGCTCTTCTCATTTTGAACACCTGTTGCCAGGACACTCACTGGCAGAAGAACTCTTAGTGTTCTCCCTTCCTCTCTGGCACCTCAGATTTGACAGACAAGAAAACCTTTTTGCGCCTGACCTGCTTGTTTTTGACCTTGTTTTTATTTGTGTCTCCCCCCCTTCTCTTCTCCTTCTCTTCTCTTCTCTTCTCTTCTCTTCTCTTCTCTTCTCTTCTCTTCTCTTCTCTTCTCTTCTCTTCTCTCCTCCTCTACCCTTCCGTCCCCATCTCATATTTTTGAGCTGAAGTCTTACTGTGTAGTTCAGGCTGGCCCCAAACTCAGGAACCTTCCACTTCGGTTCCCTCCTGTCAGAAAGGGGGTCCACTGTGCTCAGCTCTTTGTTTTGTTTTTTAATTTACTTACATTGTGCCTTTGATTGCGTTGTTTTCAAATTTATTTATAAATTGACTTTTGTTGTTTGTTACTTATGGAATGGACAGGTGATATATGCATTTTGTATTTTTAAAGAAGCACAAAGGAAAAAAAATGATAGAAGTGAAAAGCAATTTCTCTCTCTTCCGCATCCCCCAGTCCCCTGGCCCCCCTTTCTAGAGGCATCTGATGTTACTGGTAGTGTCATGGTAACCTTCCAGGGCTACCACGGTTAATCCACATGTTGGGTCGTTCTCTTTGAGAACACATAGCACCAACTCATTATTTTTAATGGCTGCATGGACTTAAATTATTTTGTTAGTTATTCCCCGATGGATGAACATGGAGTGGCTTCTAGTTTGTGCCCTACAGACAATACAACGGCTCTTAATACTCACATTCCAGGCCTTTATACACCTGTATACAAGTCGGAACCACTCAAAGCAGAACTACTAGGTCAAAGAGCACATGCACTGTAAACACCCACAATTCTTTTCTTATTATTTATTAAAATGTTTTCAAATTTATTTTATATGTGAGTGCTTTGCTTCCATATATATGTATTTATATGAACATGTATGTATGTGTCTGGTGCCCGTGGAGGGTAGAAGAGGGGGTTGTAACCCCTGGAACTGGAGTTTCAATGACTGTAGGTGCTGAGAACAGAAGCTGGGTTCTCTTGGAGAGGAGCAAGTGCTCTTAACCACAGAGCCGTCTCTTCAGCTCCTGTGGAGAATTCTTGCCTGGACATCCAAAGCGACTGTGCGACTTTCTAGTCCTGCTCTTAGTACTTGTGGGCTCTGCATCCTCTATGTGTGTAAAACCTGAGCATGCTGCCAGTACATATGGTTTTAATTTTTCTTCTGCTATACCTGAGTTTGAGCTGTTTGCACGAACTAGGTTTCTGTGGACTGAACGCCTTCAAGAACAGAAATTTATTTCTACAGTTTTGGAAGCCTAAGACTAAGGTACTGCTCCATCTCAATCCTGTTGTGGTTCCCTTCCTGTGCACAGGGGAGAATCACATTTCCTGTGACTCTTCTGAGCGCTCTGGGCTCAAGACAAAGACTCTATCCTCGTGCTAATTGCCATGTCCAAACTCCAGAAGGTCCTTTGTAGGCTTTCAATATGAATTGTGAGTTCGACTCAAATAGCCCGTCCTAGCAGGAAATTAAGTTGAGTCGTGTTTTTTTTTTTGTTTGTTTTTTTTTTTTTTTTTTTGTTTTTGTTTTTTCATGACAGTTTCTCTGTGTAGCCCTGGCTGTCCTGGAACTCACCCTGCCTCCCGAGTGCTGGGATTAAAAGCATGTTACACCAACGCTGGGCATTTTTTTTTAACGCTAGCTTTCTTAATCTGTAAAGCGTTCACGTGCTTTTTTGTTCATTTTTCTATTCTGTTTTGCTCCAAGACGGCAACCCCTCACCTCCCTTCTTTTCCTTTCCTCTCTAACTTGCTTAGACTATGACCAGCTAGTAGGCTGCAGTCTGTATATATGAACACGTGTGGACCCCACGTGTACTGCTGAGATCTCAGTAACACCACGCTTGAGGCTGAAGTGTCTGGTTCCCCCCCTTGTATGCTTCCCTCAATAGCATCTGGACAGATTTGTGACCTTGGCTTGAGGTCAGCAATTAGGATTTGCTTTCGACAGATTAGGAAATGAGGGACTGAGCTAAACTTTGCTGGGCAGGGTCACAGCTAGGGATAGCAAAGCCAGTTCCTGGCATCTTTTCCAGAGCCTTCTGGATTCACTCATGGCCTTGAGCCACTCAGTGACAGAGTTTGGGGATGTCACTGCATCCCTCTGAGCTACCTCACTTAAGGCGCTTTCTGAGGATTCTGTGAAGTAGTAACATGTGAACCGTCTCTGTTCCAGGGTTGAAGGTTTAAGATAGTTTCAAAGCTCTATTCCTTTTTTTTTTTGTTTTTGTTTTTCGAGACAGGGTTCCCTCTGTGGCTTTGGAGCCTGTCCTGGAACTAGCTCTCGTAGACCAGGCTGGCCTCGAACTCACAGAGATCTGCCCGTCTCTGCCTCCCGAGTGCTGGGATTAAAGGCATGTGCCACCACTGCCCGGCTCAAAGCTCTATTCCTAAGCCAGTTTTCTCTCCTGGTTATTACTCTTCCCCCTACCTGTCTCTCCTGCATTTTACTCTTCCTTTGTTTCTTTGAGACGGTGAGTAGCCCAGGCTGGCCTGGACCTCCCAGAGATCCGCCTGCCTCTGCCTCCTGGGATTATAGGCGGTCCCCACCATGCCCTGCTAATTCTACCTCTTTGCAAGCCAACTTCCCCCCTTCCTATATTTTGGGGCTGAAACCTGGAGGGTTGGAAGACAGTCTCCAGTATCAGCACTTCTCCCATTAACTCTGAAGAAATGCTGGTTTCTGAACGCTTGGAGCCAGAGGAAGGGCCTGCTCCCCACACAGCACTGTGTGAATGTGGCACATAGCAAGAGCGCAGGGGACATTTATGCAAGAAACGCCTGCCTGCATGCACAGTGGGCGCAAAGCGTTCCCGAAGCACGTGTGCTTTAGGAGCTCAGCGCTCGGTAGGCAGCGAACCCCGAGCCCTGGCTTCGCGATGCAAGGGTTCGAATCCCCGACCTCGGGCAAGCCCCTTGCAGCCTTTGTGTCTCTGAGTGCCACTCCTCCGCTCGGTGCGTAGCGGCCGGCGGGCGGGAGGTTTGGAGGACACTCCTCAGCACGGTCGGACAGGCCGGCCGGGCCCACGCCGCGCCCCAGGCCCGAGCAGCTACCAGGGCGCGGAGGCGGCTCCGGGAAGCCGCGGCCTCCTCGGGCCGCGATAGTCGCGTGCCCGCGCCCAGGGCGGGGCGTCCACGCAGCCCCGCCGTCCCGCGGCCGCCCGCACCTCTTTCTCTCCCTCTCTCCCTCCCTCTCTCCCTCGCTCGCTCGCTCCGTCCCCGCTCCGAGAGGGCCGCGCTCGGCTCAGCAGCGCCTCCCGCGAGCCGCCACTGCCGCCGCGGCCCCTTCCCCGCCCCCCGCGCGGCCGGCGCCCGTCACGTGACGCGCCGCAGCCAATGGCGGGCCGAGCCGCGGTCGGCGGCCGCCATTGCTGTCAGAGCGAGCGAGCCCGGGGAGGGAGGAGAAGCGCGGCCGACTGGGGAGGAGGAGGGGGGGGTGGGGAGGAAGAGGAAGGAGGGGACGGCGCTCGGCTGCCGGGGTCGCCCGCTGGCTTCGTCCGCACCCCCCCCTTCGCGGGCTCGCGCGGCGGCGGCGGCGGCTCGGGGCGGCTGCGGGGCTCGCGTGCCTCACGCGCCGGCGCGGCCGAGGGCGAGTCGCCCGCCGGCTGGAGATAAACAAGGCGGCCGACGAGGCGGCGAGGCGGAGGCGGAGGCGGCGGCCCTGCGCGACAGAGGCGGGCGGCGTTGCCGCGCCGCGCCCCCCGCCGCCGCCGCCGCCCTCGGGCCTCCCGCGCGGGCCTCGCGCCCCGGTGCCCGCGAGCCGCCGCCCGGCCCGGCCCGCTCCGACATGCCCCGCTCTGGCGGCCGGGCTCGCGGAGGACCATGACCGCCGCGGCGAACTGGGTGGCGAACGGGGCGAGCCTGGAGGATTGTCACTCCAACCTCTTCTCGCTGGTGAGTGGCGGGGCGGGGGCCCGGGTGGGGGGCGCGACCTCCCCGCCGCGCAACTTTCTCCTCCCGGAGCCCTGGCGGCGTCGGCGAGCGCGGCGCCCGGCGTGGACGTGCGTGTGGAAGTCGGGGCGCTGCGGACGCCGGGGCGCGCTCGGAGCGCCCACCTCCGTGGCAATCACACCCCCCTTCCCCTCCCCTTCCCCCTCGGTTCTTTTTTTTTTTCTTCCTCCTTCCCGAAATGTGGAAGGCTTAGAATTCTGCCTGTGCAGCCGCTGGCGCCGGCGATGTGCAGGCTCATCCTCTTCCCCCGACCGGATCGGCCGCTCTCCCGCGTCTGCCTTCTTATATTTCTTTTCTTTTCTTTCTTTCTTTCTTTCGTTCTTCTTCTTCTTTTTTTTTTTTAATTCCACAATGACACCTGCGATTTCTCCCGAAAACAGTTGATGGAAGGCGATTGTGTCAGGGAAAGGACTCTGGCAGCGGAAGCTCGCGCGGTTGTAAACACGGACAGCCGCCCGCCTCTCGGGGCTTACTACGCCGGAGAGCGGGAGAGCCATTGCTCGGAACCCACGGAAGGTGGAGGAAGCTGCTGCTCCTCAACTCCCCTCCGCTGCCTTTAAAAACTGTTTTCTCTGCCCTAGCAAGGAACACACACACACACACACACACACACACACACACACACACACACACGAGCAACAAGCTGGGCGGTTTGATAACATCGCTTTTATCTGCCTTCGCCTCTCCGCTCTCCCCCTCTCGCTTCCCTGATAATTGACAACTTTTGCTTTGGAAGTGCATCGCCTGCCTTAATCTCGAAGCATTTAGGGTGTCAATTGTTCTCCTGGAAGCCTGGCACCCGACGACGGCGGCTCGGTTCATCGAAATTAAAAATGTATAGGGCTCCAGCAACTCTTTCCTGGCGGTGGCAGTGACATTTGGTGGTAAATGCCATCTTTGCTTTTTATTGGGTCGTATTACCTAGCTCTGAAAACATTCGCGTTGTTAAACCTGGCGCTTAGACTGATAATGGGAGTGCGTGGTCCTTAAATACGCGCTTTGTGCCTGAGTTACCGCAGTGGAGCTATGTGCCCGAGAGAGTAGGAATTGTTTAAATATTGAGCAAAGATTTGTAAACAGATGTAAGGCAATTATGTTTCAAGCGTAGAATATAATTGGAAAATTGGTTGAACGGCTTATTTAATTTAGCTTTAAAAACTGAACTTATTTAGAGTTGTGTGCCCAATTTTTTGGGGGGGTTTGGAGGATGCTGCCTTTTGGAGAACATACATTTATTGCAAATTATTTTCTGGAACCCCTGCTGTATATAGAAGCTTTATTTCATCTCAGTCCTTGTTTACACTGGATAAATAATTTAGTGTTGAAATCGTAATTAGTTACATTTAATTATGGGTGGCATAGATGCTTTTTGTCCCCTTGGAGACTAGTGGAGAAATACGAATTCTTGCCAACTTTGAAAGTGTCATTTTATTTTCATGCAGATAAAGAAATCAAGCATGCATTTGGCCTACAAAGACCTAGTGACATAGTATTTCTACTTCTCCTCGCGTAACAGAGGGCTGATTTCTTCTCACCCTGAGTTTTATCTAGACGCTGAGTCTTAAGATTCAGTTAGAAGTTGGGGTTCTTCCCTTTGCTACTGTGGTAATTTACCCTTGATCTTTTGATAAACTGCTTTTGCCTTCCTGCCCCCCTTCCCTGCCTGTCATTTAGTATTAGGTTCAGGGACCTTCATAGATCAGCAAACGTATTGATTAGGGGGTATTTAAAATGGTTTTGTTTGGCGGCTGGGTGACCACATTGACATATTTACAGGTAATTAAAATAACCAAGTCAACCCGTATTAGTTCGGTAGAGCTCCCAAATTACCATACATCATGCTGACTCGTGATGGCTTGTGTGCATGTGGCTAATTTATACACGATGAATTGGGTGGACACATGAAGGACTATTGAAGCACAGCTGCACTGTGGGGTCTTTTCTTATCTCTGAGCTTTAAGGGGTGATAGTGTGTAGATGAGATGTTTGAAATTCTTTGCTGAAGATTCTGGGCTTTCATTTTTACTGGCCTAAGGATGCATTCTGGGTATTTCTCCTCTAAACATCTTTAAACCAAAGAGTTGACTTTTGAATATAATTTAAAGTACAATGAACTTTTTGGGTAACCCATTGGAAATGCAGAAATGCTTAGATTGGTTTAAAAATGTAGAATGCTTATATTTCCTGTTATCTGGAGATGGATAAATGCTGTTTAACTTTCAAAAAATGCCTTATTTTTACTTTATGTGCATTGATTGATGTTTTACCTGCATGTATGTCTACAAGAGGATGTCAAGAGTCTTTGTAATTGTAAGTTGTTATGTGGGTGCTGGGAATTGAACCTAGGTCCTCCAGAAGAACAGCCAGTGCTGTTAACCCCTGGGCCATCTTTACAGCCCTAAAATTTATTTTTAAAAGAAAAAAAAAGCAAATTGCAAATCATCTTTTTTTTTCTGATTTCAATTTGAGAACTTTTCCTGAAGACCATTTACAGACAGCAACCTGCTGTGTTAAGAATACATTGCCTAAAGAACATAATTGATTCCAAAAGGGAGGCAGTCATCACCTTTTCAAAATCATGTTTTGTGTCCGAAGAGTTCTAGGTACTTAGCGTTTTGCACTTTTTGACATTTTGGCCGCAGTTTTGTTTCTGAGCAGAGAAGAGTTATTCTAGAAAATGTGGCTGCACGCTTACATTATGGTAGATGGAAGTGGAAACTGGGATAGGGCTGTGTGGAAACAGTGACCTGCCACTTTGTTATCCTGAGGTCATCAACATGGCTTAGCAAAAGTTGGTTGAGCAATCAGGCATCTTAAGATTTTAGTTTCTAGTCTTTTACTGCGTTTGTTTTCTGATACTGCCTGGAGTCCTATTTCCTACACTTTGTTTCCTTTTGCCACCCGGGTTTTCCTAACCTGTGAAAGGCATCGATGTGTCTGATGGATGCTGTTTCTTACTCCACAACTGTGAAATTTGTAGCCTTGGCAGTAAATTCCTGCTTTGCTGCATCTTTATAATGCAAACTGTTTTTGGGTGCTGCCCTTCAAGTTTTTGGGTGACCCCTGGTTTATTCACTCACTCATAATTCAGTAAGTACACTTAATTTTCCTTTTTTGGAAACTGTAACAGTGTACCCTATGGCTGCAAGCTCACCCTGTGGGAAGACACATTATAATTTCCAGATATCCAGTGTATCTCTTTGTTTTTCTTTTGAGATAATGTGAAGAAAGTAACTTTGTGTCCTTTAGGCTAGACTTAAGTATGCTGGGTACTGGGGCTTAAGGGAGCCAATTTTAGTTCTTAAATGTCTGTTCCACATTCACGTTTGATTTGCTTAAAATCTCCCTGACTATAGATAATAGGGTAATGGTGTCACATTCTCACTGAATTAAAACACATGTATACACATTAGTACTAACTTCCGACTGAGGACCATTCATTCTATATTTGAAGCTTTTAGGGGAAATTGTTGTAGACCTCATTTCCTTTTGTCTTATGAGAATTATTTTCCCCTCCAGAAAAGGAAGGTAGTTGGAAATGTTGAAAACTTGAGATGTTTAAAACTTAGAAAAGAAATAAGGGGGACTATCAAATGGAAATAAGGAAAAAGGAGATTTGCTAAGGTTTCAAAGTGTCCCAATTCTGCACACAGTTGTGGTTTTTTTTTCCACCCTAGTTTGCAGTTTTAATATTTAAAATAAAAGTACATTTAAAGCATCTTTTTCATAATGCTTCATTTTCTTTAATGAAAATATTTATAATATGCCAGTGTGTTTTCTGTTTAGCATTCGTTGTTAGTGACACATGGCATTATAGTATTTATATATTTTTTAATGGCAATAATTGCTGCCCGGTAATGGTTGCCATATTAACCTCCAATTGCTAGTAAATATTTTTAAGTACATAATAGACAGCAATTTAAGGCATACTGTAGCAGTTTACTGGACCGTTTTAAAGAGCCATTTGTACGTGTGATGAGTTCATAATTTAAAGAGAAATGATGTACCTGAGATCTGTATGTGCCAAAGGCTTTGGCATGCTCATTGAGAAAGAAGGCTGGTTCCATTCCTCTCTCTTTGTGAAGAGAGCAGGCAGGTTTGTGTTCAAGACAGGAAGTGTTTGTTGAGTGTATACTGGTGCTTTTGTACCATTTCTTTGACCTGCTCTGGTCATTTTGTCATGAATATGTTAGATGATTTATATTGAAAAAAAGTCTCAAGGCATTTCTCTAAATATTATTGACTTAAAGTTGTGGCTTATATTAATTAGTATTGAAAACTGATCTTTTTTTGTTCACTAGTTAATTTAGCCTAGTTAATTGTGAGCTAATTGTATTCATCAAACATTTTCAGAGTTCTGTACTCCGAGATGAATAAAGACAGAATTGAGATGGAACTCTGTATCTGTGTGCACAGGCATGCTGTAGATTATCTGAATGTTTTTATGAATAGTTCATTCAGCTATCAAAGTTTGATTCAGAGGTAGACTAGATATTTTTGAAGCGTTTGACTTATTTTTCAAGAGAAGATAATGTTATTTAAGCTAGTACAAGTACTGATTTGCATTCCCGTGAAAGAGGATGATATGTTTATTTCACAGGAGCTAGCCAGTGAGAGAGATTAGATAAAGCTTATGAAAATTAGAATGTGGTTGGATAGTAGGTGTGATTGGTAAATGGTGCTTTATAATCATTTCTTAGAAGCACAGAGAGCAGACTCTCCAACATTGCTGCTAGTGTCCTTTAAGACACACTGCATGCGAATGTGCCTGGTAGACTGTGTGTGGTGCCATTTACCAGAATCTCTGATCATTTTAGAAATAATTCTGTTGTTGCAAAGAAATAACAGTACATTGCAAAGACAGTTAATTAGATAGTGTAAATTAGATAGCCTATGGGAGTAGCTTTCCCCTCCCCCCAAAACAAGAAAATATAAAACAAGTCAGCACACAGTTGCCTCTTAGGACTTGCTTAGAGTTTTAGAATTAGAGACTCAATATTTTTAAGTGTTCTTGGAATGTCTGACTTTGCCCTATTGATGGATCACATCCTTCTGATCAGGTTCATCTAATTCCCTTTTATGCTATATCTCCCTCTATTGTTTATTTGAAAGATTTGAAGGCGTTAGCTTTGTTCTGTTGAGAGAATTTACTTCATTACATAGGGGAGGTGATATTCCGTTAATCTTGGTAAATATTAACACAAGTGAGGAATTATAAATTCAGACTCATTTGCATGAGTGAAATACTTATGCTTGCCCAGTATTTTAGTATAGGCACTTATGTCTATCAGCGTGGTTTTCTAGCTTTGCTTAGTTGATTGAAAACAGTTGTGAAATTTTCTTAAAATGCTGTAGTCTGTTTCTTTGGGGGAAGTTTTCCTCTGCTCCATTGTACAGTACTGTATTTAAGGCAGCAGTAGAGGAGACCACCCCTTCCTAGCTGCTGTGGTGGCTATCACTAGGGAGCCCTTCTCTCTGCCTGCATGTGTTGGTGATGTTTGTTGGACAAGTCTCCTTGAAGCTAGTGAAGTGTCTTTTAGACTGTATTTGGATTCCCGTTTAAAACCATAATATGACTGCTTTCTTTCCAGGGGAAAATTGGAAGAAATCAGTTTTGTCAAGGAAAATGTTCCTTCACTGGTGTCTCTGAATGTTTATTTTTTCATTCTCAGGGAATTGTGGTAGAATATTCTTAAAGCTGTATTTGTATTACTTAACAGTAAAGCATACAGCTTTCTGCATTTTGTATCTTTTCAGGGTAGTGAAATTCCATTACTGTTAAAGGAACTTCCTGGTTATTATATTAAAATTTCACTTTGGCATTATTTTGTATATCTTAAATTGTAGCTTTAACTCGATAAGGAATTTTTAGATCATTCATTCATCTATTCTTTCATTCATAATCTCCTTGTCCTCATCTCCACCCCACCCACTCTTCTTTTTTTGTTATTTTTGAGATAGGGCTTCATTTTGTAGCCCAGGCTAGCCTGGAACTAACCAGAGAACCCAGCTGGCCTCCAACTCCTCAGGGTAATTGGGTCACCCAAGCCCCTTGAGTGCTGAGATTACCTAGTCTTCATTAGAGGCCCTGTCAAGTTCCACACCCAGAGCGCACACAGTGCGAGGAAAAAGCCAACTCCTATGAATTGTACTCTTGACACCCAGACACAGAGACATGTACACACACACACACACACACACATGCACCACACTCAAGTAAATGTAATCCAAATCTGTTAGATCTTTTGACTATAATTTATTCTTAATTTGTATCAAATCACTGCATTAATTGGACATTTGACATTTGATCTTAAAATTGAAATTGAGGAAAACATTTATTTCTAATAAAATAGATAATTATGGACAGGATTTTCATAATACTATTGGAAATGTAAAACTGAGATTCTAATACTTATGAAACTTTATGAAGATGATTCTCTGAGACAGGGCTGGCTACCCTCTGGCTGCCGCTTGCCTGGGACTCAAGGTAGGCTTTCTGCCTCTGCTTCTGCCTCTGCCCAGGAGTGCTAGGGTTATAGTTGCCTCACACCAGACTTGTTAAGTTGTAAAAACTGTTCAGTATCGCGTCCTCTCTAAAGGTTTCCTTGGTTTCCACAGGCAGAACTAGTTGCTCAGATTCTTGATACACCTCTGAGAAGCAGATGAGTTTTTGTAAGGCACTGACCCTGTCAAAATCATCTTGCTGTTCTCGCTGCACTTTAGGCATTCATTCCTTGCTGTCAAGATAGTTCCCTTCATTCCAGAGGTGTCTTCGAGGTTGTTTGGGTTTTGACTGGAAGTATGCCATCAAAGACTTTTGAGTTGGGCCTGAAGCTTCATGCCTTTAACTCTACCACTCAGGAGGCAGAGGTAGAGGATGTCTGTGAACTTGAGTTCAGCCTGGTCTATATAGAGTTCCAGAATAGCCAAGGCTACATAGAGAGACTTTGTCTCAAACACACACACCGAAAAAAAAAAAAAAAAAAAAACCCAAACCAAAAAAATGTAAGATAACTTAGTAGATGATTTTAGTGAGGCTGAATGCACTGTGACTGGTGATTTTGTGATCTTTGGGAAGTTAAGTCTGGCCCTACCAAGAGTCCTTTACTTTTGCTCTACAGGTTGTGTAGGGGCTTTTGCTCAGCCTTTAGTTACACGGTCACTTTTCATGAGCCCCAGTAAAGAGCCCAGTAAAACAGGCAGTGAACTGGAACAGGGAAACTTGAGCCGAATTTAATTTTTTTTTCTAGTAATTAGGCAAATCAGGTTGGACACAACCTCTGAACCTAATGGAAATATAGAAGGCAGGGGATGTAAAAAGTCCTCTGAGTACATCTCATTTGTTTTAATAAACAGTTCCCTGGCTGACTCAGAGAGTTTCTGTAGCTTCTGCCAGTGTGCTGGGATTTCGGGTGTGCCCTGGAGGTCTTAAGCACACCACCACAGAGGCCCTGGCCGCTAAGCAGGCACCGGGAGGCTGTTGGTGAGGGAGCTTCTGCTCTCTGCCCTCGCCCATGCTGTCCTTGGTCTTCCTCACAAGTGAGCCACGACTGAGAGCCATGGAATCCAGCTTTGCCCCTGGCGAATTAAAGTGCGAATATAAATTTAAAGTTATATTCCCTACCTGCTTTGAGCTGTAACTGGCCAGACTAGAACTTGGACCCTGGCTCTTACTTGGTAGTTGATGGTTACTCCCTTGGCAGCTCTGGAGTGCCCTTTGGCCTTAATAGCAAGTCTGTTAATGTTTTGCGATTGGCCTGAGAGAATGTTAGAAACATAAATACATTGTTCTTCTAAACCACTCACCATTAGCCTGACATGCCAGTTCTCCCGTTTGCTGCTCTGAAGAGTAGTTGAAGGCTGCCTGCCCAGTTTCTGATTTTCATTTAACAATGTGTCTCAGAGCATCCCGCTGTCACTGAAGGAAGGGTCCGGTGAAGAGTGCCGTAAGTTTACTATAGAATTGGAAATGCCTGTGTGCTCCATATTCTAAGATATTAGGCAGGATTCTTTGTAGGTTTGTTTTCACCAAAACCCCTCCCTGCCTGGGGCTGTTGCAGGGATGATGCTGGGTGCCCACTACCTTGTGCTGCGTTTGGTGCCTGGCATTAGGGAGCACTGCTTTTCCTGACATTCTCCTGGACGTCCCACAGCGGGAGTACCAGCAGCACTTTCCCTTAGCTTGTTGTCTGGGCCTCCTTTGCCTTGGGCAATGGGCCTGCCCTCCTCTCAGCCCAGGGGAGGATTGCTGGTGGTGGACGCTTGAAAGTATGGAGAGGCCGTGATGTGCAGCTTAAAGAACAGCAGTTCTACAGGGAGGGCGCGGGCACCCCCCCCTCCATACGGCTCTCCCTGCTGGCACCTCATTAACATGTTGAGAGCATTGGCAGGTTCTGTGATGTTATCAGGAAAGAAGATTTTGTTTCTTTACCTTGTAGCTCTTCTGTCCTTAGACCATCTGAGAGACAGGCCTTTCGCTTGCTCTTTTATGTGGTAAATGAGGACTTCTGAGACCCAAGGAGATAAAAGGGATTTGGGGGTGAGATTGGACAGAATAGCCAATAAACTAATATTTAGAAATGTTAATTTTTTGTATGCTGTGCTTGAGAAACTTAGGTTATGTATAATTCATTTAGGAATAATGCACATCAGAAATGATTAAAATCTAGCTTGCACTTACCAAAGGGCTCAGGGTCTGATGTGTGGGGAAGACCTATGTGTACTATTTAATTTCCCAGATGCTGTACCTCAGACCCAGAGGGAGCTTTAAACTGGCCTTGGGAGGGGCGGAGCTTAGGCTAGGGCTCCTGGGGAGTGAGAAAGACCTTCTGTGGGATACAGTTCACATCTTTTAGTTTGCTGGGAGACTTTGCTGAGGTGGCATGTAGAAAGAACACTCTAGTTTATGACCCTGCTTCTTGGCTTCCTTTTAAAACAAAGCACCAAAACTTACTGAGGTGGAATTTTCATTAGGTGGAAAATTTGAAGTGTGGGCAGGCCAGTGTAGATTAAGAAACGGTGATGTTAAAATAATCTTCTGATTCCTGAAATAATTCAGCTCTGAACTTTAAGGAAACAGAGCTGCATTGTGCAAAGTGCTAACAACTAAAGTGACAAATATTTCAGAACTGGACAGACGTGAAATCTTAAATGAGCAGATGGGACACAAAATGAGAATGGGAGATAATCCAAGACAATATAGAAACTATTAAGAGAAATGAATTGAGGAAAAGCAAGTGTGTTAAATGGTATTACATTGAATATGTGTTTAAAAGCCTTTCTAGGACTGCTCTCACCCACAGACAAATTGGAGCTCTTGAGCTGTCTGAGCCACCCTCCTCCAGATTGCGCACATGTTACATGCTGGTTTGTACATCACGATTGTTTCTCATGGAGTGACCCTGCTGCTGTGGGCGGATTTAAGTGTTGAGTGTGTGTGCTTGTGTGCTTTAGGTAGACAGTGAAATTTGTTTTCTCTGACATGAAAGTAAACAAAGAGGGTAATCATAGTTTTTAAGGGCAGTCATGGACCTTGAGTGGCAGGTGAGGCTTGCTGTCTGACCTCTCAGTGGTTGATGACAGTAAGGGTGGAATCTGTGCCCCCATGAGCCAAGGGGATGGATGGATGGCCATGACAAGGGGATGGATGGATGGCCATGAGCCAGCCTGGGTCTCACGAGGGAGTAGGAAGAGCAGCTCCCCAATGGCAGATTTGCTTTTGTTGTAGATTAGGAACAACAGAGACAGGAAAAGGTGGAGATGTACTCTTGCTGGTGTGGCTGGGAAGGGGCCTCTTAGAGATAAAGGATGAGAGTATAAGAAAGGAGTAAGTGTGCAGGGGACAAGGCAGACTCACGGCAGCTGGAGTTTGCCCTGAGCCCAAGGAGTTAGAGTACTGTGTTTTATTTTGAACAAACAAAATCTTAAACAAAATTATGCCTTTTAAGATCACATTTATTTGTGTGTGTGTGTAGAAGTGGGGAGGGTTGCTATAGGTGTGTGGGAGACACAGGACAAGTTGTGACATCGTTCTTTCTTACTTTTCAGGTCCTGCAGACTGAACTCAGGACCTAGGCTTGGCAGCAAGCACTGTACTCACTGAGCCCTCTCACTGACCCCCAAATAATTTATTAAATTGTAGCTAAAACGTTTGCATTTCTATGTTATAGTGATTCATAGCAACAATCTTTTAATTTTTTTCTTATTATTTGTTTGTTTTTGAGACAGGGTCTCACTGTATCCGTGACTGTCATGGAACTTACTACATAGACCAGGTTGGCTTCAAACTCACAAAGCTTTGCCCGCCTCTGGCTCCCAAGTGCTGGGATTAAAAGTGTGCATCACTACAGCCATCTTAACAAGTGCTTTTTTTTTAAAAAAAAATTTCTTTTAATAAGTGACTTGGGCTTGAGCACAGCCCCCAGGAGGAGCTTGGCTTTAGCATTAGCATGCAGCTGTGGGTGTTAGTAGTGAGGAATCCCTTCCCAGACTGGTGAGATGGAAAGAGACAATGCACTCCTATATATTGAGGACTGTCCTCAGGTTTCCACGTGTGTGTGGGGGGCACGCACACACACACAATTCCAGGCCCATTAGATTCTTTGTCCTCTCAGACCCCGAGTAATGGTACAGTGACCTTTGCTGTCAGTGAGGTGGGCGGTGGTTGGCCTGGATATTGAGTCACGTCTTGGCAGAGGGCTCACAGGGATAAGAAAATTCCTCTCAGAAATAAAGGATGTGCAGTGCATGGTGGTGCATGGCTTTAATCTTACCACTGGGAGGCAGAGTCACAATGGATTTCTGTGAGATCCAGGTCAGCCAGACTGGCATGGTGAGATCCTGTTTAAAACAAAACAAAATCCCTCACCTCCAATTTGAACATTTTCTCAGTTTTATAAGAGATAGGTGTGTGTACATTTCCTTTTGAAAGTATTTTTTGTATTAAAACATGGAATTGAAGTCTTATAAAAATGTGATGTAATTCTAGAACAATTGATACTTAAAGAAACTTAGTTATATAATAATTACTCTAAACAAGGGTGGGGACTTTAAAATACAAAAACCACATTTATCCATTTTGTGTGTGTGTCTGCATGTGCGAGTGTGTGAAGATCATAATTGGGAGTCAGTCCTCTCATTCAGCCATGCTTCTGGGGATTGAATGCAGGTTGTTAGACTTGCCAGTAAGTTACTTTATCCATGGAACCATCTTGTTAGCCTTTGGCAGTAATTAAAACAAAACAAAACAAAAACAAAAAACAAACAAACAAAAAACACAAACTCATGTAATACCTGAGTAGTTTATCATCTAGAGTTGATGCCAGAGCATAGAGCTAAACAATGTATTTATCCTACCATTCCAAATTGCAGGTTCTTAACTAATGTTTAAGGCACTCAAAACAAGGTATGTTAGTTTCTATAGAGTAGACCCATCTACACAGATTGAGCGGTGTCAGGTTCCCAGGACTCAATTCATGGCCTTTGGAATGGCACAGATCTCAGGACACTTGCCACACACACCTGATGATCTGAGTTCCATCTCCTGGACCCCAAAATTATCCTCTGATTTATACGTGTGCATGTGGGCTCATGTACATGTGTGTGTGTGTGTGTGTGTGTGTATGTAGGCGCGTGTGTGCGCACAAACACACACACACAAGAGTGGTGGTGGTGGTGGGGAGAGACTCAATTCATGGTGTATAAATTACTTGAGATATATGTTCAAAGTAAAATTGTTGGTATTGGTGCTCTGATGGTGAGTCTGGGCTTTTTCATCATGACAGATGGTCCTAGTTTTGAGTCTGTCTGTAGAATCTTTTAACATTGAGTTACATTGTAGATACTTGTGAGCACTCATGCTTTGGATGGTGAAAGCTAATAAATTGACTTTTAAAGTAAATTTTATACATTTAATTTGAAGTAGAAGTGCTTGCTTGTTTTCGGGAAATTTTTCTAATGAAATTAAGACAAATGGCTTGTGTTGGTATTTTATGTGGTAAACTCTGTAACAGTCCACAATGACAGTGAGTGGGACTCACTAAGACAGGCATTTATATGCTAAAGTAACTGAGTTATGCTATCCAGCTGTCTTACAAGGTAGGTATGCTGCATTGTTAAAGACCAAAGGAGCTGACTTGACAATTTCCAGAAAGTTGTGAGAAACTGAATGGTAAATGTTAACATCTATTTTAAAAAATGCCTTGGATTTTAATATTGGCAGAGCATAGGAATATTTTAAACAGCCCAGTTGAGTGTTCGTGTTTTGTGCTGCAGCTTTATTTAGCTGTTTGTAATGGTTGATGATAATATTGTATGGTTTTGATGAATGGATTTGTCAGCTACAGACATGTATAATAAATAGTGTCCCAGTTGGCTATAAAACAGCAGTTCTAGGCCTCATTGGAAATAGTTTACTATTTAATATCTGCTTTTGACTTGATGGCAGCAGACAGGACTAAGGGATAAGAGTTGGATCCCAGGAAGGAGCTAAGTGCCCCCTATTTCAGAAGGCAGTCAGAAGAGTTTAGAGACACAGAAGCAGAGGTGGTGGGCAGAGGAGAAAAAAAAAGATGAGGGAAAAGACTTTTTTTTGGTGGTGGTGTGCATTAAACTAGGACCTCGTACATGCTATGTAGGCACTCTTTTACTGAACTATAACCCCAGCCCAGGATGGCTTTTAAGAGGATTCTAGGCACGAGAAAATGCAGGGCCAGCAGGAATGAAGAAAAGGGAATGGATTTAAGTAATATTTTTTGAGGTAGAAGTGACAGGGTGAGGTGAGCAATTTCATAGAGGTCAAGTGGTAAACAACTGTGGTTTTATACCATTTGCATTCTTGTGCATGCAAATCAAGGAGGAGCTGTTGGCAGCAGTCAGGAGCTTCCTTAGACTGATGCTTTAAGCACCGGTGCAGGAAGCATTTTCTGACCCTACGTTCCCAAGCCTCGCAGAATTGGAACAACCCTCAATGCAGGAGAGTGTGTGTAACATCAGTGCTTATGGGCAGCCTGTTCCCCCGAAACAGTAAGATTTATGAGGCAAGAGAAAGGACGGAAGGGAAGGTAGGAAAGGAGGATGCTAGATGGGAGGTGGGTGTGTAGGGCCTTGGATGGGGTGGTGGTAGTGTGTTGTGTGGAAGTGTGAGTCAGACTATTTCGGCAGAGGAAGAACTCAGGAAAATTCAGTTATCAGAAGTGGGCACAGAGAAGCCCTGACAAGGAAGAAAGAATACTTAGAGGGTAAGAATGCTTACAGCAGTGGCCCTCTCTCAGCCTGGGCCACCCAGTCCTCTGCTGTGAGCAGGGGAAGCTGGGTATTAACTTGAGGGCTGTGGTAGTTTTGGTAGGAGATGCTTGAGCTTTGGGGCCCCAGTAGATGAAGGAGAAGTGCATGTTGGTAAGGTATGCAAGCAGTTGATATGTACGGATACCTATTCCTTGTTCTGGTCCCCTCCATCTTCACTCCTAGCCTCCTAGTATGTTGCCTTGGTTTAGCACTTAGCTTTCTGATTGTACAGGTTTTGTATAGTTACTTGGAGTGACATTTGCCATGTCAGTTTTGCCTCACATACTTGGAAATTTCTCTTCCTACTTCTCTACTCCCCCCTTCCTTCCCTGCTTGTGTGCTGGCCCCTACTGCCTTCCTTTTCCAGCCCTCACCTGACCTCCTTGTGCTCTGGAGCCTTCTCTGCTACCACTGTGCTGTGACTTGGCAGTGCCTCGTCTCAGTTAAGCCCTGAGATGTGCATAGGCACCGCAGGAGCTTTTCATGGCAGCGCGTGGTGTGGTGGGGCCTCTCCAGTTGTTTCGAGAGCACTTACTGGCACGGTATGTACTGTCCAGCCCTTGTCGGCCTGCTGTGAACTCCCTCAGCCTTCCCAGGTGGGGAGAGACCCCCCCCTTGGCCACCCGGAAGCAAGGGTTGGCTCTCTTGCAGCTGTCATGTTTCTTTAATTTCTCTACAGGAGAGGTAGTACTAATGAAATACAAAATATTTTCACAAAATAAAACTTGCAGGAACTGAAACTATAAAAATGATGTGCAGCTGAGTCACTCGTGAGCTCAGGCTCCTCCAGCACCGCCTTCTCGGCAGGTGTGCGTCTCTGCTGCACTGTAACCACAGCGCACATAGCAGCCTTTATTCAGTTGTTGCCACCAACATTTTCCATGTGGTTACAATTTTTATAATTATAATTTTAATGGAAAAGTAATTTTTCATAAATTAAATAGAATATTACTTAATTATTCTCAGATTCAAGCAGTATGGAAGTGGCTAACATAAACCATAAAGGTCCTCTTTTCCCTCACCAACCAGAAGTTTTACTTTGTATTATTCCAGGTCCCCCACCTCAGTTCTTATTTTTTTTAAAAATATTTATTTATTATCTTATGTGTATAGCATTCCTTCCACGTGTGCCTGCAAGCCAGAAGGGGGCGCCAGGTCTCATTATAAATGGCTGTAAGCCACCATGTGGTTGCTGGGAATTGAACTCAGGACCTCTGGAAGAGCAGTCAGTGCTCTTAACCTCTGAGCCGTCTTTCCAGCCCCCCCACCTCAGTTCTTATGTATGTCTCTGCTCACGCAGTCAGATTGTTGTACTAGATTGTAAAATAGTGCATGGAAGTCACACATGAACTGGAACATGTAGCGAGCTGTATATTTTCAGCATGAGCACCCCAGCTGTGTCCTCAGAGTGGCTCTGACCTTGAGTCTTCTGTTGTCACCATGCACACATACTGTGGGGTGTTCTACAAGTTGGTAAGTAGAGTCATGCTGTGTTCTCTGACAACTTGCCCTCCCAGCTTCATAGTCTCCTGCACAGAGATGCAGTTGTAATTCAGTCTGTGCTAGTTCCTGTGTGCTCTCCTGACGATGGATGATTTGTGGCTATAAGATTAGAGAGGGGCGGTGACTGTCTTTCCCTGTAATGAGCTTTCCTGCTCTGTGTTGGGGGAGTGTACAGTTTCTTTTTCCTTTTCTGTTATTTCTGTTTAGCAGTAACATCCTTTCTCCTAAGTTGATGTACTGTTTGCTTAATCACCAGTTATGAGAAACATTAAGACACTTTCATTTTTCTTTAATAATAAACAGTAGATTTTGATAGACACAACCATGAGCTCTTTAAGAACATATATCAGTTTACATTTCTGTAGACAGTGTATAATTCCCATTTTTCTATCTTATCTATCCTGGAAATTGCTCAACTTATGTTTCTTTTCCTCTTTGAGCAAACATTTTAAGTTTTGGTTTTTGATTTCCAGTGAGATTATGGACTTCTTGTAAATATTTGTGTGGGAATATAGGTTTTTTTTTTTAAGTTTTCTTTTTAAAGTGTTTAATATCTATGAAGGCCTTTTTTTCCCGTGAGTCTCTGACCTACACTAGGTGGGAATGAATCTGTAATTCAAGGCTACCCTCCCCTGCTGCTCATTTTCCCCAGTTTGAGCTCTTTTGAACAGAAGCCATCATGACTTGCTGCTGCAGCTGCTAGCCAGAGCACACAGTCCGCTCACCCACTCTGTGTTCAGAGGAGAAAACCTAGTCTAGTCAAGAACCTCAAGTGTCAGCCACATGGTAGGGCTGAGCTCTTGAAGCCTGTCTCTCCATGTCCCAGTCCTGCCAGGACTTCTGGGATGCACCAGTCTTTACTGGTGGCTATTTTTTTTTTTTTGAGCCCTTAAAGATTAACAATGGAAACCGCAACCTTCAGTATGAAGGTAGAAATCACTGGGGTATATAGATTTGCCTGAGATTAATGAAGTGATAATACAGTTTACATTTTAAAAAGGTTTCATCAGAGATTAATGCAGTGATAATGCAGCTTTAGATTGCTTCGTACAGATAAGCAATCGTCTTTTCCTCTTAGACTTTGATTCTGAATGGAATCATAAAGAAAGGGGAAAATTAGGATAGCTAATTGTTTTGATTCATGGCGAGAAAGGTAAAAACCTGTGTAACTATAATTTGGAAGCATCTTACTTATAGTCTTTTAGCTTTTACAATAAATATCCCATCACTCAGGTACTCATGTCAGAAATGATTTATTCCAGCAACACATTCATGTGCCTATTTAAAGATACATGAATAGTCCAGACATGAGCAGAACTAATTTCTTTTTTATAAGCTTGACACTTGGAGGCAGACATTTGGAGCTGTTTTCTATTTACCGCTCCATTGTCTGTCACCAGTTGTATAAGGTCCAAGATGACCATTCAGATTCTGTTCTTTCTGGTGGGTCTATGTCATGATAGTCCCTGTAGAAAACTTCTGAACACGGATTCTTGAGTGTGCATTCTTACCCTGAGCAGTGTGAAGGAAGGAGCAGTTCATATGCGTGGACCATGTTTGCTCTTCAGGAAAAGTAACGTGTATACTCATGACGTTGCTGTCCTTGGGAATGAATCCTCACTGTGGGAACACACTGGAAGCTTATCCTCATGTTTCACAATAATTCTCTTTGAGCTAAGTTTAATAAAAAAAAAAAAGAATGTTGCTAGACGTGGTCTCCCTTCAACACCGCTGTACCATGGGGAGAGCCTGTTTCAAAGGAAAAAATGAAAATACCCAGTCCTGAATTTAAAAAAATGAAACATGGCTTTATTGTATATCCCAAGTTTGTGGGCCTCCTGTCTTCTTCCCAAGTGCTGAGGTGGACAGGGGAAGCCAGTGCTCATCTGTGGTTAGACCTAGGGGTAAATTACAAGACTCACAGGCACCTTGGATTGTTACTGTACCCACATATAAACTTTTGGATGTATTTATTGAGATAGATTTTTTTTTACAGGAAATACACCCATTTAAAGAGTGTACTTTCATATACACCTATAGAACAGCTCAGGGTTTCTTGTGCGTGTGAGGAGTGTGCTCTGTGTGAGGTCAGAGGACATTCAGTGCTGCAGAAGGCTCCCACATGCCCTTGAAGCCAGGGCTCCTAAGTGCCAGCTTCTCCACCCTTAAACCACACGTCTGTTGTCACAGGAGAGTAATTTTGCCTTTTCTGGAGTTTTTTTGAAACTGGAACAGTATATAGTCTTTGTCTTCATACTATGGTTTAAGCACACCAGTCTTTTTTTTCCTCTTTGAATAGTTACTGGAATGAATATACCACAGTTTGTATTATGCATTTATTTATTGAGGATATGAAAATTGACATGCTAACTTGGGTGTTTTTATTTTTGTAAATAAATAGAAGGTTCATTTGGTAAAGGACTGTCAAATTTAAAAAATGGTATGTTACTTGACTTCCTCCCAGCTGTGCGTGTCCTGTAGTTGGTCTGCATGCTGGCATCGTGTAGTCCGCTTAGCTGTTAAGAATACTAGACAGGCCGGGAGATGGTGGCGCACGCCTTTAATCCCAGCACTCGGGAGGCAGAGGCAGGCGGATCTCTGTGAGTTTGAGACCAGCCTGGTCTACAGAGCTAGTTCCAGGACAGGTTCCAAAGTCACAGAGAAACCCTGTCTCGAAAAACCAAAAAAAAAAAAAGAAAAAAAAAAAAGAAAAAAAGAATACTAGACAGTCTCTGGACCAGCAACATGGCTGGGGCAGGGCAACGGCCAAACCTGATGACTTGAGTTTAAGCCCCGGAACCCATATAAAGGTGGAAGGTTGTAACTTACTCCAAAGACTTGCCCTTTGACCTCTTTGTCTCTTTATATTTCTTACTTTTTGAAGTTATTCCCTTCTATTTACTCTGCTTAATATGTCTCCCTGTGAGTTCTAGTGGTAGAAGCTTAGAGTCATGATTCTGTGTGTACCTTTCTAGGGCAGGTAGTTACAGTTAGGGTTCTCTTCGGATACTCTAATTCTGTCTCACACACTTGATGTATTGGAATCAGCCGTCAGTTCAAACGTTCTGTGCCATTTAGAAGTTTAAGTTCAGATCTTTACAGGGAGTAGAGGAGGTCCAGATTTTTGTGCTGTTGTTGTTGTTTTTAAAATTTACTTAACTTTATTTTAGGTGCATTGGTGTAAAGGTGTCAGATCCCCAGAAACTGGGGTTACAGACAGTTGTGAGCTGCCGTGTGGGTGCTGGGAATTGAACTCGGGTCCTCTGGAAGAGCAGCCAGTGCTCTTGACCACTGGGCCATCTCTCCAGCCCCTGTGTTGTTGTTCTTAATTACTAATTAATTTTGTTCAGAGATTTTAATTCTTAACAACATACTAGTGTGTGTTTGGTTCAGCATATGGTTCTTCTGGGTGAATGCTCCCTGTCATTTGAAAACTAGTGTGTTTTGGTGTTGGTGGTAAAATGTCTTAGAAATGTCAATTCAGCTTTGTTGGTTACCAGCTCTGCTCACAACTCTTCATAGTGACTTTCCGTCTCCCATTTTGTTGCTGAGGCGAGACCATTAGTCTCCTCCCATCTGCGCTTCTCTCTCAGCCCTTTACTTCCCGCCTAGCTCTGTTAGATGCTGAGTCAATTGAGGTTTTTATTTCTTCTTGAAGTGGTAACTTTGTTATTTTGAGACAAATAATCTCTAGGTAGACCTGGCTTAGCTTGATCTCATTGTGTGACCCGGGATGACTTTGGACATGGTCTCCTCCTGTCTTCTCCTAGTATTGGGCTTGTAGGCAAGTGTCAGCACTCCAGGCAGGAACTGACATTTTATTTCCTTCTTTAAATGGTCACTCACTTGGAGTCACTTTTGATGTTATTTAAAGAACTAAAGCTCTCTTTAATTGAATATTTATTTTCCTATCATTTTACTGTTTTTATGTTTATTGTTTTTAATTTATGTATTGATGTATGTGTTTTTTTTTGGTATTGGATGTTTCTATCTTTTTTTAATCTGAAGAACTTTTGAAAAATGTATTTATTCTAGAGTAGCCATATTAAACTTTGTTCATCAAAAAATTACTCAGTATTTTGCCTTCATTAAAATGTTTTATTTATATTTTAATTATGTGTATGAGTGTGTACCTTGTGAAGAGTATGTGCATGTGAGTACAGGTGTCCAAGGAGGTAAGAAGAGGGCGTTGGATCTCCTGGGGCTGCAATTACAGAATTTTGAGCTGCCTCATATGTGTGCTGAGAGCTAAGCCTGGGCCCCTTCCCTGTTTGAGCAGTCTGTACTTTTAACCGCAAAAGCATCACATTCACTTTTTTTTTTGGGAGACAAGGTCTCACGAGGTACTGCTGGCCGGAGGTCCACCTGCCTCTGCACAGTACTGGGATTAAAGGTGTTTGTCATTATGCCTGGCTTCATTTACTTTGATTTTTAAGGGATTTATCTATGCCTGTATATAGATACTTAAATCTATATATCTCAATCTAGAATTATAGAATATATACTTACACATATTATATAGATATATTAGAATATATAGAATATATATTTCTTAATCTAGAATTATAGACTTGCAGAATTTGATTATTTTCTCTCTTTTAGTGTGTCTTTCTCCCCCACCCTTTTCTACTGGGAATGGATTCCAGTGCCTCGCCCAGTTCAAGATCTCTTATAACTGAGCCATAATCCTAGCCTCTAGATTGCATGACTTATGATTTATCTCATTTAATATTATTTTTGTTTTCTCCCATGTAATGTCTTTTTTAGACAACTTTTAAGAATTTTCATTCATCGTTTTCAAAAAGTTTATTTTAGTTAGGCATGGTGGTAAACACCTTTAATCCCAGGGTTCAGGAGGCAGAGGCAGAGGCAGGCGGCTCTCTGAGTTCAAGGACATCCTGGTCTTTAGAGTGGGTTCTAGGACAATCAGGGCTACAAAGAGAAACCCAGTCTTGAAAAACAAAAACAAAAAGTGGTTTTCTATGTTTTTGCTGCTTATGGTTCATTGATCTCCTTGAATCAGATGTTTGTTTTCATGAAATTTGTAGATAATTTGGCTGTTGTTCAGAAGTCTTTTGTGCAGTGTCTACAGCACCTACGTTCTGGGCCCTTGATTTTGTGGTATGTTAGATTGCTGGCTGCCATTCCTAGGCTTTGCTCGTAAGTTGTACAGTTTTGTAGATTCTCTTTAGCTTAGGCAGTGTCACAAGCTTTCAGGTCTCTTCATTTCTGTCAGTGTGTGCTGTAGTTGCTGGGGTTTGAACCAAGGCCCTCTGTCGTTCAGGCAGTTGTCCTACACTGAACTACATCCCTGTGCTCAGCTCCCCAACCATCTGTGAGTTTCTCCTTTCAGACTTAGTGTAGCCGACCTTTAGACACCAAGTTTCCTGTTATTTATGTTTGTATTTTCTTTAAAATTCTTGGCCATATTTATCATAGCTGTTTTTAAAGTGCTGTCTATTAATTACTTTATTATTCTCATCTTTAGCTCTCTTCACTGATTGTGTACTAGTAATGGGTCTGTCCATCTGTCCATTTGTCTGTCTTTCCTCCCTCCCTCCCTCTGGCTCCCATGTAGAGTGCATGTTCAGCTGTTGTGTTCTGTGCTGTCCTTTCCTTTGGTGATTACATTTGTGTTGGTGGCAGTTAAGGCAGCTGACTTACTGTTTTCTGAGGCTTGCCTATTAGGGTAGCATTGGTGTGGTCTTCATGCTAGGACTGGCTTCCTGCTTATGGGCCCTGCTTTTCCAGGCCAGTGCACCTTGTGGTTAACTGTTGTAGTCCAGAGTGGCCTCTCTAGTCAGTCTTTGGCTTGTTGACTATTGCAGTGCACAGCTCAGTGCTTAGGAAGTTTTCAGAGCCTCTATAATGTGGCTTTCCTACATAGAATCTTCCTTCTGGTTGTGCTCCAGATTCCAGGGGATTCTCATTTGTTCTACTGTTAGGGAGCCTAGTTCTGCACTGCCTATTGGTCAAAGCCTGAATACAGAAATTTTATCTTTTTGCTCACTTTTCTGCTTTTTTATGGGAGGGGAATAATTCAGGTGACGCTTACTTTAAAATTAATTAATTATATGGGTGTTTTGCCTGCATGCATGCCTGTGCGTCATTTGTGATTAGTATCCTTAGAGGCCAGAAGGGGTGTTTTATCTGCCTAGAACTGTCCTTACAGATAGTTTCAAACTGCCATGTTGATGCTGGGAACTGAACCTGGGACCTCTGTAAAATAAGCCAGTGCTTTTAGCTGCTAAGCTGCCTTCAGCCCATTTATATTTTAAATGTTTCATTTCTTTGTGGATGTCATCTTAGTTCAAAGGTTAGCTTAGAGTAATTATTTCAGGTTGTAGCCCTCTGGTCTCAGTTACAGCACTGGCTGTAGTGTGAAAGCACCCGCTAGCAGTATATAAATATAGAAGCATAAGTGTGTGCTAATAAAATTATATTTATAAAAGTAGCAGTTAGCTGTACAGGCCACAGTTTGCCGGTTGTGGTGAGCAGATGTAGTTCATCTTTGACATCAGTCTGTGCATTTCACAGTCATCTCAGCTACTTGTCAGGTTCTCTCAACTCTTTCTTCAATTGTGATTTAGTCTTTGCTCTATCTTTGCTGCTGTCTTAATCTGCTGGAGAAGATTGCACTCTAGACCAGGGAGCCTCGACCAGCATAGGGTGTTTAGAGTTTCTTACTAAAACAATCTTTATCTTGACAACTTACTCCTTTTTGGCTATTTCTTTTCAAAGTGTGGAGCTAGGAGTTAGTAGTGTCTGGTAAGTTAGAAATGTTGTATAGAACCTAGGTATTATATTTTATTAACGTAGTTTAAAAAGACAGATTTTGACCTGGTGAGATGCTACACACATTTAATCCAGCATTCAGGAGGCAGAGGCAGACAGATTTTAGAGTTGGAGGCCGGCCAAGTCTACACAATGAATTCCAGGACAATCAGGGCTACATAGTAAGAGTCTTTACCCAAAAGTAATTATTTTAAAACATTTTTTTTTCTTTTTTAAAAAGTGAGCTTTTAGTTAACAAAAAACCTTGTTTGGGGTAGTTGAGAACATACATTGCTTTTCCATAGGACCCATGTTTAATTCCAAACATCTTCTTTGGGCAGCTAGGAACTGCCTGTAACTCCAGCTCCAGTGGAGCTGATGCCTTCTTCTGACCTCTGTGAGCACTATACACATGTTCACAGACACACATACACATAATTAGAAATGAAACCTTAAAATTTGTGTTGATTCTTTTATTGACAGACAAAACTTCTGAACCTACTTTATTTACTAATACTACCATGAATCCAAGGCCAACCTTGATACATGGCTCTTTGGTAAAATCTTTACTTTGCAAGCATAAAGAACCTTAGTTTGATCCCAATAACACACATTCTGGGCGTGATGCAAATTTGTAATCCCAGAGCTGCGAAGACCAGCCTAGCCTAACTGGTATCAACATTAGGTTTTGGGGAGGGGGAAAGAAAGAAAAAAAGAATGAGTGATACTTGAGGCTGACCTCTGGCCTCTTTACACATGTGCACACAAATTTGTGCATACCCAAACATACCTGCATACATGCAAAGACCTGACCACACATACCTAAACCAAAACCAGACAAATTAGCCTTTTGACTTGTAAATACAATTAATGGAACACTAAATTATTCTTAAGTTTAGGAATTTATCTATACTAAGTTTATATTTTTTCTTTTTATCTTAAAAAATAACATCAATTTATGTGCCTGTGTGTGCATTCACACGCAAGCATGCATAGAGGTCAGTGGACAACTTTTGGGAGTTCTCTCATCCCATGTTTCTCTGACTCAAATCTGGGTTATCAGGCTTGGTGAACAGCATCTCCACCTGTTAGATCTTATATTTCGATTTATTATTTTGAATTAGTACTGGCAAACTGACAGATTAAAATTTGGAATAAGGAGAAAAGTTGTAAATCAGAAATGTATGTGTTAGAAATCACCTCTTCAGGCTGGAGTCACTGGTGACTCAGTGGGTAGGGGATTTTCTGGATCCCTAGCACTCTTCTAGCCTCTGCAGGTACCACACATGCACACGTGCACAGACAAACAATGCAGGTGCACATACCTTTTATTTCCCCATTGTTATATTGTATTTCTAAGGACAGGGAAATAATCAGATAGGAGCTAGCTATCTTGTTACTATATGCTCTAAAAAGAGCATCCTTGGCCAGCAGCAGTAGTACAGCTAGAAGCTTGAGTTGAGCTACATGGGAGGGAGCATGCAGCTAGAAGTATCTGTTTGCCTAGCTGGGCTTTCAGTAAGCTAAAATAGAGAAAAAAAATTGACAACAGTAACATATAATGAATATTTAACCTTTGAAGCCAGGAGTGGTGGCTCATACCTTTAAACTCAGTATTTGAAATTCTCAGGAAGGAAGATTGCTGGGACTGAAGGTCATCCTTAGCTGTGTAGTGAGCTCCAGGTTAGCCTGGGCTACAGAAAGTTACCTTGTCTTAAAAATAACGACTACTGGAGAGATGACTTAGTAGTTTGGAGCACTTGCAGCTCTTGCAGAGGATTTGGGATTTGTTCAGGTCCCAGTACTTTATATGGCTCTTATTGCTTATGACTGTGTGTAACTCTAGTAATGGGCTCTAATGTCTTCTGGCCTTGAAAGCACCAGGCATGCAAACATACATGTGGCCCAAACACCCATGCTAATAAATAAATCTTAAAATAATAGCAGTAAATTAATACATTTTTGACTTTGCATTACAATTAATGGGACACTAGATTATTCTGAAGTTTAAGGATCTGTGTAGAATAGCTTTGTAAAATGTTTATGAACTAACATTATTAGTAACTTTCTATTAACTATATTTTATCACATTTTGATTATTTTTGTTTAAATTTTATTTTCCTTGTTTCCAAACAGAATTAAATTTTTACATAAAAGATCAGACTTGATGTGGAGGTGCTTGACTGAGGGAGGAGGATTGAGATGTCCCAGGCTTGTGTGACCGCAGAGTGGCCAGCTTGAGAGCTTGTGAGGGCCTGCCTTGAATGCAAAGTAAACAGATGCTAGTGCGGGGTGGGGGGGTGTCAGCAGGAGAAGGGGGAGGGAGAGAGGGGGCGCTTAGGTTTGACTTTCCAGGACTGGGGGAGGTTTAAGATTTGCATCCCAGCTCCTGCCCTTTTCTTACCTTCTTTTTGTTCCTTATTATTTTTTAACTACTAAGTAATCGGCCGTGATTTAGTTCATTCTTTCCACCATTTACAGAGAGACTCTCGCTCCTTTCCTCTCCATTTACCAACATAGTTGCATAGTAATTTGTTTTAGGTAGGTTCAGCGTTAACATTCTGTCCAGTTAATAGATGGCTGACTGCTTTCTGATTACTTGACTACTTTCCCCTTTTCTCCTTTTCTGTGTCACTTTGTTAACTGAGTTTTCTGTCCTGCCCAGTTCCTGCAATTGTTGAGTCCCAAAGAAATCACACAGAGGTCTATATTAGTTATAAAACGATTGGCCCATGAGGTCAGGCTTCTTATTAACTCTGTTCTTATTAACTCTTATAACTTATATTTGCCCATTATTCTTGTCTATGTTAGACACATGGCTTGGTACATTATTCGGCAAGGCAGGCAGTCACATCTTGTTTCTTCTGTGGCTGGGTCAGGACTGCAGAATAGGACTTCCTTCTTCCCAGAATTCTCCTGTTCTCATTGACCTGCCTCTACTTCCTGTCTGGTGGTCCTGCCTATATTTCCTGCCTGGCTATTGGCCAATCAGCGTTTATTTAAAATATAATTAACAGAATACAGACCATTGTCCCACACCACCCATTTGAAAATGATAATTATCCTTTTCTTTTTGTTTTTGTTTGTTTTGTCTAGACAGGGTCTCACTGTGAAGTTCTAACTTACCTTGTAGATCAGACTGGCCTCTAATTCACAGAGATCTGCTAGCCTTTGCCTTCCAAGTGCACCACTACACTGGGCCTTTTTTATTAAAGTGTATCTCCATGTATCTTAACCCCAAGTTTCTTAAATTTTTTTCCTTCTCCTAATTGTATTTTGCCCCAGAAACTTCTACAGGGCTCTGGGCTCATAGGTTTATAAGATAGGTGTACAAGCTAAACATTTACTCATAATTGTAAGAAACCTTAAAAAATATTTAGTGTAAAATAATTCTTTGGTATGCTTATATATAATTTTACTATTTATGAAAAATTGAAGCTAATTTCTATGCTAATGAGGTAGGTGTCTTTTTTTTTTTTTTTTAACACAAAGAATTAAATCTTGGCTGAATCATTTGATAGTATAAGAGGTAGAGTTGATAAATTTTTATTTTATAGTTGTCAATGCTGAGAATGCCACTTTGCATAAATATGAGATATAAAATGGCAGAAGTATATTTAGGACCATTTCAGAAATTGTTGTTCTGTCCTTAATCCCAAGCCAAAATTTGATTGGGCAATTCTTTGTGAAACTGACATTAGAAGGACGGGACAGATGGTGCAGTTGTGAGCAGTGAGTGCTTCTCTAGGGCTTGGAGTCCATTCCCAGCACCCACGGCAGGGGAGCTCACAGCGAAGCCTCTTGGTGTGGATTCCCCTTTGTGTGCAGTACCATTGCTTAATAAAGAAGCTGCTTTCATCCAGTGGCTTAACAGAGAGAAGGTGGAGTTGAGGAGATGCCATGTAGCTGCAGGAGATGCCTGCCCCGAACCTTACTGGTAAACCATGAGCCTTGTGGTAAAATATAAAATAATAGGAATGGGTTAATTTAAGAAGTAAGAGTTAGTTAATAAAAAGCCTGAGCTAATAGGCCAAGCAGGGCTTTAAATAATATAGTTTTTATGTGATTATTTTGGGTCTGGGTGGTCAGAACCAAATCCAGCAGCCAAGGGGCTGTGCACATTTCTACTACATCTGTATAAATAGTGCATGTGACTGTGCCCAGAGCGAGCCAGTATCTTAAAGGCTATTGGCTAAAGGAGTTCCCACAGCAACCTCTAACTTACCTGGCCACTGATGGCACCTGCACTCACTTGCTCAGACACATACACATAATTAGAAGTTAAGAAATTAAAAACGAGGGCTGGAGAGATGGCTCAGTGGTTAAGAGCATTGCCTGCTCTTCCAAAGGTCCTGAGTTCAATTCCCGGCAACCACATGGTGGCTCACAACCATCTGTAAAGAGGTCTGGTGCCCTCTTCTGGCTGCAGACATACACACAGACAGAATATTGTATACATAATAAATAAATAAATAATTAAAAAAATTTAAAAAAAAGAAATTAAAAACGAAAAGAAACTCTGGGACTGAAACAATAAGTTTTAAAATCAAAACATTATCTAGTGCAATAGGAAGTGTCTTAGGGTTTCTGTTGCTGTGAAGAGATACCGTGACCAAAGTAGAGCACTTGTAGGCCTTCTTTTGCACCCCACCCCCCTGTCTCCCACCATCTCCCTTTGTTGTGGCACATACCTTGTAGTAGTACTGGACAAAAGAGAGGCTTCTTCTGGGAGGAATTGAGTGTGGTGTTTCCTGCTCTGCGTTTGGTAGTTTGGTGCAGGCACCTGCTCTGCCTGTAGTTCTTCAGTTATCTTGAGACACTGAGAGTCATGAAAGCTGGGGTATCCTCTCTGCATACCACAGCTGAGGAGAGGCCTTTTTATGAGTCTCTTTTAGTTGATTCTTTTAAGTATCCAGAGAGGTTGTCTCATCTAGTATGTCATCATTTTTTGGAGAAAAGTTTTCATGTGTTATTCTCTTAGTTAATTCCTTATTGTTTTGTTTTTCTGAGAACTTTTATTCCACAGTGGACCCCAAGGTTCCATGGTCACTGGGCAAGTATTCTCCATTGAGCTGTAGCCTCACCTCTCAGAGCCTTGTGTTTTGGTTTGAACTTTCTGGGTTCATCTTCTAATTTAGTTTCCATCTTTCCCTACCTGCCCAGTTTTTATTTTGTTTACTTTTTTGTGCGAGTTCCTGAATTTAATCTTCCATGTATTTTACTGAGTTTTCTTTTAATCTCTTCTTTTAGCATTCTGTTTTCATTTTTAAATAGTCACAGTGTTTATAACTTTTTCTTAGATTTATTTTGTTTTATGTGTATGTGCATTGTGTGTATATGTGCAGTCTGTGCTTGCCTGGTGCCTGCAGAATTCATTAGAGGGCATTGGATCCCCTGAAACTGGAGTTAGGTATGATCGTGAGCCACCATGTGTGTGCTGGGAACTGTGTACTGGTCCTCTGGAAGTACAGCCAGTGCTCTTAACCATTGAGCCATCTCTCCAGCTCCCATTTGGTTTCTGAGAGAATCAGTGATGGTTGTTCTAGTTTTCTTCTCACCGTTAGTGTTTTCCTCTAACTTTTCTATTAGTTTCATCTATGTACCTGATTTTCCTGAGCTCCTAGGTAGTCCTTGATTGTAGAAGGAGGGGCTGATCACAAACTGCCAATTAGTTCTCAGTATGTGAGTGCTGTGTATTATTGTGGCTGCACACATTGGGGTGGCTCTTTTTGTTTAGAGAACTTGGGTGAGTATCTTAGGATCTTTCTCTGTACCAGGTAAGATTCCAGTAGGCTGTCTAGGCACTTCAAGGACGACTGGGAAGGTGGATGTTGGCTGTCATCCTTGTTTAGCTAGTGCTCTACTTTCATTCTGATTCATGTGTCCTCCATAGCATAGCCGTTGCCTCGTCCACTGCCCCTGCCTCGTCCACTGCCCCTGCCTATTCCATTGCCTCTGCCTCCTCCATTGCTCTTGCCTTCTCTATTGCCCTTGCCTCCTCCATGGCTTGGCCCTCACCCCCTCCATAGCATAGCCGCTGCCTCCTCCATAGCCATTGTCTTTGGAGTATTTTCTTTCTGTTCTTTGCTGGTGTGCAGAAGGGCCAGCAACTAGCTGTGTGCAGTGGGAGAATGTCTGGGTCTCTCAGGCCTGGTCAGCAGGCTTCACCTGCTCCTTATTGCATCTCTTGCTGCTTCTCACCCCTCTCAGAGGTGCTGCTGTCTTCCAGCTCCTTAGGCGAGAAGCACTCTTGCCAGTGGCCTACATTCCACCTTCTCTGTCCTTCCTGAGCACTGGCTTCAGAGCTTTTGAAATGCAGATGTTCTTTCTTGTTCCACACACTATTGTGATTTTATATGTAAAGGGAGAAACCAGCTCTAAGGAACAAACCTCTTCACTGATGCTTAGTGTGGTTTAAAGAGAAGAGAAACAGGTGTGTGTGCTGCTCTGCCATTCTTATCTGGAGTTGATTAGTTGTGCTTTAACAAAAACTTTCCTTTATTGTGCCGTTTATTTTTCCTTTCCTGGGTTTGATCTGAGAGGTGATTTAATATGTTTACTAATCTGCTAGAGTAGTAATTCTGTCACAGGAGGAAGAGGGCAAAGGCACAGTTGAGATTTTCTAGGGCATTTATGTTGGCAGTAAGAGATTAATGTCCGCTCTCCCCACCGTGGCCTTGCACATGGTGGTTAGGCAAGTGCTGGACCACTGAGCTTCACCTCCACCTCAGTGTGGTACATTTCCTGAATCTTGAGTATCGTCAGCGATGGTCTGAGATGTGTGAGGGTTTGTCAAGTCACCTTTGCCAGTGAGATGTAATTAGTTTGAGGCAGGAGACTGGAGCTCATTTATAGTATGTAGGTCAGCTGTAGCACTTTATAGCTCCTGAATTCGAGGCTCCCTGTGGTGGAGGAGGCTTCCTAACATCATGGAGTGCATTGTGGAGCAAGCAGGCCCACAACCTGCATTTCTTAACTCTGCAGTGTCTGCTCTGGAGTGCTAAATCTCTTTCATTCTTACCAGCACACCTGTAAGTTTTATTCTCTTTTAAGACTACTGAATCTAGTTTGAACTCTGGGGCCATGTTGCAAATTTATGATGTTGGCCGTGAAACACCTTGTGTGAAAAGTAAGAGTTATTTCTACACACTATATCTAAGGAATAAGACTAAGAATCAGTATAAAATCTCCTTAAGTTCTGTATAAGGTGTTAGGAAGAGCAGTTGTCTTAATTCTGTTTTTATCTACTATTTAGCACTGTTGTAAATTGACTGCAGTGGCCTTCTCTTCATGCCATCAGTTCCTACCAGTTCAGTTCGTCTTTCAAAGATCCCTGCCTGCCTGTCCAGCAGATGTCAGCCACTGTTGAGCAAACTTTCCTCCACCCCTCCTGCTTTTAGATCTTTTTAAAAAATATCCCCCATGAAGGATTGGGCAGACTGTCTGCAGTGACATGGGATGCCTGTGGCAGTGAGTCTCTTGATTCTTGGGATGGGTACCCACTCTTACAAGTTGTTTTTAACGTCCCAGGGATTCTTTCTTAAATTAGAGAGCATGGCCATGAGCTCTAGTCATTGCTAAATTGAGCCCATGACGGTTTCTTTGTATGATGCTGTAATCCTCAGGGCTAATTTTTAACATTAGACCTATGAAGGAGCAAGGCAGAATGGAAAGAATTTATGTTCCAAATTCAGTTGTAGTTTAAATACAACTCTGTTTGGGACCTTTGATTTGCTGAGTTTATGGTTATTTAGCTGTTATGAGTCTTAACTTCTTTAGCTGTGTGGTTGGAAGGCCAGAGCCATGTGAGACAAACTCACGTGAGCAGTACACTTACACACATGTACGCAAAACAATCATACATACAAAAATAAATCGTAAAACCAAAGTAGGGAGACCAGAACTTAAAATGGAGTTGTTCCCTCCCTCCCTCCCTCCCTCCCCTCTCTCTGTCTCTCTCTGTCTCTCTGTCTGTCTCTGTCTGTCTTTGTCTGTCTGTCTGTCTCTCTCTCTCTCTCTGTCTCTCTCTGTCTCTGTCTCTCTCTGTCTCTCTCAGACTGTTTCTGGTAGGCTTGCTGTATATACCAGGCCAGCCCCAAATTTGTGGTCTTCCTGCTTCAGTCCCTCCAGTGTGGGAATTGCAGGTGTGTTCTACCATGTTCAATTTTGAGTTTTAAGTATATGTGACATTTTTAATCTTCCTGTTTTTGATAGTGCTCCTGTCGCGTCGCCCCTCCCTAGGAAAAAGGTTTGTTTTGTTTCATTTCTGAGGTTTCTTCCAAGACCATTTTGTTTCATTGCTTCAGGGCTGAGAGGAGGCAGAGCCCTGAAAGGACTAGTGAACAGAGCTGGTCACCTAGGCTCCTGGGGAACAGGCAAGAGTCTATGATAGGATTTTTATTTGCCCTGGGCCAAAGTATTTGGGTAAGTTCAACTTTGCTCTTAACAAACACTATTTCAAGATTTAAAGCAAGCCTCTGAGTGTTGGCTTTATCTAAGTCATCTATTAGGTGTGATTGGTCCTTCATTGTTAATGCTTTTCAACAAAGCCTGGTATAATACTTAATTTTAGCTTTAAAGCAAAGGAACTAAATGTTTTAAAATAATTGGAAGTTTCCAAGTGCCTTTGACTGAACTAGTTACAGAGTTTGTGGCAGTGCTCTGTGGCACTAACACCACACAGCAGGGGACAGTGGCTTCTCTTTGACACCAAGAGCAGAGGCACAGGAGGTTAGTGCAAGCGCCAGGGTTAGAAAACCTTTCCGAATCAGCCAATATTTGCCTGCGGAGTTGCGCGGATACTGTAGATGAAAGTGCTCCAGTGAGTGAATCCCTGGGCGTGGGTGTCCTGGGGACAGACTCAGCCAGTACGTGAGCCTCTAATGTGTCTTCATTCTCTAACACTTGAAACATGGCCACTGTCTTCATAGTGATTTGTATTATTGCTGTTTGTGTTCCTTCTTTTCCCTCCTCCCCTGCCCAGGGTTCTTGAGTATAGAACAGTATTCTTAGCTTAAGTGATGAGTGTTCTATGTATCTTTTCCAATTTTAACTATTCTGTTTTTATTTTGTCTCCCTTGAGATTTATTTAGAAATTAATTTTAGGCTTTCTGATTAAAGCACAGAGACATTACTTTACTAGAAGAAACAAAGGGACTTGTATAGAAAAGTAGACAAGGCATAGGCCCAGCGTGAGAAGATGGAGCAGCCGCGGTGATAGAGAGAGCTCTGAGAGCTCACGCGGTGTCCTCATTGTGTCAAGGGTTGCTTGCCTGCCTAGCCTTGGATACACAGGCCCTTATATAAATGTAGTATTTGCATATACCTAAGATGGGCTTTCTCCTAATAGCTTAGCTTATTCTCAGATTCCATCTGATGCAGTTTAAATGCTGTGTAAATAATGGTGATACCATGTTGCTTAAGGAAACATATTTCAGTTATGGTGTCCCATATCTGTATTCCCAGTTCTTAAGAGGCAGGTGGGTCTTTGTGTATTGGAGGCTAGCCCAGTCTACATAGTGAGTTCAAGGCCAGTCAGGGCTATATAGTGAGACTCTGTCTCAAACACACACGCACATGCACACATACATATACAGTGTTAGAAAAAAAAAACTCGTAAAAACTTAGCTGTCCATATGTCAGCCATAGACTAACAGGTAGGATTCTGAGCTTCAGACAGTAGTAGCTTGGTTATGGCCTTTGTAATTTTTCTTTTGAAGTTAAAACTGTTTTTGGGTAAAGAAATGTGCTTATTTCCTGAGCCCTGGAATGTGCCAGTCAGCTGCATAAGCACCTGTGTTGGTCCCAGTTGCGGTGCAGAGATGCTACTTTTCTGCCCTGGGTGCTTCTGTTTTGAAAAAGAATTGTCCGTCAAAATGATTGACTTTGTGGGGGAGGAAATGAACTATGGTAAGGCTGGGGGCACACGACTGTGTGGTACAGGGCCATGGTGGATCCGTTTTGTCCTGTTCATCAGACCTACCCGGCAGGATCTGAAAGCAGGGCTGTTTGGAGTGTGGAGCAGCACAGCCTCTGCTGGCTAACGGTTTAAAGTCCCCAAGTTTTAAATGTGTTTAAAAAACAAAAGCCTGCCAAGGAGGCAAGGCTCCCCTGCTGCATGTCAAGTGACCTGCCTTAGCTGCTGGTGAGTGCATGGGTTTTGTTAGCAGCTGCTTCTCTGAGGAGCCTCTCTATGGACTGTGCTGCCCCAAAACTCTCACCTCCTGAACTAGCTGCCCAGGTGGGGGAGCAGGAAATTTCTTGGCAGGAAAAAAATGTCTTCTTCCAGGCGGAACAGGCAGAGAGACTCTTATTCCCAGTCCTTGGGACCAGATGTTTCAGATTGTAGACCTTCAGATTTGGGGCTGTTAGCATATATACTTCAGTGGCTTGCCATCCTTAATGTGAAGACATGAAGTCTTGAACGCCTCCAAGTGTGAATTTAGAAAGATTTTCAACACCAGATTTTTGTTTTAGGAATGGTCAACTTGTACTTTTTTTTTTTTTTTTTGTCCTGGAACATTGACCAGGCTGACCTCAAACTCAAAGAGGTCCACTTGTCTCTGCCTCTTGAGTGCTGGGATTAAAGGCATGCACCACCATGCCTGGCCACTTATTTTTAAATCTTACTTGTTTTATTTACTTACATTAAAAAATTTAAAATTTTAAAAATGTGTATAAGAGTCTTGCCTGTATGTATGTATGTTCACTGGGTGTGTGCCTGTGCACATAAAGAAGAGGGCACTGGCTTTCCTGGGATTGGAGTTGTAGGCCATCATGTGGGGGCTGGGAATCCAACCTAGGCCCTTTCCAAGAACAGCCAGTTCTCTTAACTGCTGAGTAATCTCTCTAGCCCCTTATTTGGTTTTAAAATAAGTATAGTTCATGAATTGAATAGGGAGTAATAACTGAAAGTGGTTTTTAAAAATATGGGTACTTTATAGTAAATGGTTAGGCAGATGAAGATTGTTTCAACAGCGCATGATTGCGAGCTTGTTTTATTTTGATATTTAAGATGATTAGCTATGTAAAAGTCTTGATAGAAATTATTTCCACACCCTTGTTCCCAAACCCAGAAAGGCTGATGTGTACTCTTCATTGGAAGAAATTATGGTGTGAAGTTGAATATAAGTGCCCATGGTGTGAAGTTGAGTATAAATGCCCATGGTGTGAAGTTGAGTATAAATGCTTATTTTATCAGCTTTCCTTTTCTGTGGGAACTTGTTCTTAATGGTTTATAAGTAAAAAGAAAAATCAAAACTATTGCAAATTTCTTGTCGTTTTCCAGGCTGAACTCACAGGAATCAAATGGCGTAGGTACAATTTTGGAGGACACGGGGACTGTGGACCCATAATTTCAGCCCCAGCTCAAGATGATCCAATCCTGTTAAGTTTCATCCGCTGTCTGCAAGCCAACCTGCTGTGTGTATGGCGTCGTGATGTCAAGCCAGATTGCAAAGAGCTATGGATATTCTGGTGGGGAGATGAACCCAACCTAGTGGGAGTAATACATCATGAACTGCAGGGTAAGGATTTTGTTTTTCCTTAAAAATTATTTGCTCATATGTTTTTGAACAATGATAAATTTTGGAAAGGTTAAGAGTTGCTTAAAACAAAGATCCTAAGTATTCAGTAAGCTGTACGTTAGCCAAGGGCCCTCACTTTCCAATCTGATTTCCCTTCCCCAAAAGTTTCTGTCCTTACCAGTCATGCTGAAAATTAAAATCTTGTAAGATCACCTTAAAATTATTTTATTATTAGTTAAAGACAGGGAGTCACCATGTAACCTTAAATTTGGAGTACTCCTTCTGGTTCAGCCTTGTGCATGCTGAGATACAGGTGTTCATCACCTTGTCCTTCCGCCTCTGAAATCGGCACTGTTAAAGGAAAGTGTTGTGTACACAGCGTGCTGTGTTTGGAGACAAGGCTATGGGCCATTTATCTAAATTAATGGTGAATTGTGAGTAATTACCTAGTAAGACAGCTATATGAACAGAACTTTTCCTCCCTTGGACTTTTTGCTAGCTGAACTCTTCATTGGAAAATTGAAAATACAGACATTTAATGCGGCCTTCATTGGACAAATTTCTGATTGACCTCAAATAGTGTTTTGGAGAAAGATAACCCTCTATAAAGTGCCGCAGATGGTTTCCTTCAAGTCACTCTTCACTGATTCCAGAAATACTAATTTTTAACTTACTAATTTTTGACTTGAGTTTGCCTCTGACACCTGGAAACTTTGAATTAATGCAAGATTTGTTAGTCTAAACTACTTTTTATATTTACCATATGTTTACAGTGGCAGAAAATGTTGTCTGTAGTTTTTGAGTTCTGGCAGACATTTTCACTCCTCTATCCAACAGTTTCTAGTTTGTATCCTACAGAATTTCCTAAGTCAAGAGAAATTACAGCATTTATTTTGTTTTTGAACCAGTCCTTTCTGTATTGTTTGTGCTGCCCTTGGACTCCCCAGTGCTGTGTTGCAGGCTGCTCACCACACCTGACTCGGCCCCATCTCAGTGAAGAGTGCTGGCCCTTCTGACTTGGGCTCCTGTAGGCTCTGTAACCTAACCGACTCTCTAGTTAATTTGTAGTTGAAAAATTGATGAGATGTTTTGTTAGTTTGTATTCTTATTATTTATTACAGGAAGGCATAAAACAAACTTCAGTGTATTCTTGTGGGTCTGATTTAAAGGTCTAAATTTGCCTAAAGGATTTTCTGCCAAATTCTTTCGAAACTTGCTAGCAGTCTTTGTGTTTTGTTTTGTTTTTGGTGGCATATCCTGCCACAGCAGCTAGGGGGCAGTACAGCCCAGTGGACTAATTGAGCTAACTGCTGGGCTCTATGCATCCTCATATTCTGGTGTTTGTTCCATAAATGGGCATTCTCTCTGGGTGAGATTGCTTACTAGTGGGCTCATCAGCAGAGTTGCAGAATTGACGTCCATCTCAAAACTTTGTGTAATTAGTAGATGGTGGAGGGAAAGTTAGATTTTATACCACCTATGTTTTGGTTTTTCAGAGTCTCTAAGAGAGTTTCTAGGTGATCCTTGTTATTTTATGTTTGTCTGAATATCAAAATGTTACATTATTTTAATTGTTTACATGTGGATGAATATAGTATTTTTTAACTTTTCTTCTTTAGTTTTTAATTTTAAAACTATTTTAAACCAATGTTGATTGATTAAACTTAATCTATCATGGGAGGGCATGTGCATGCACTGTGTCATAGTTGTAGAGGTGAGAGGACAATTTCTGAGAGTTCTCGCTTGTGCACATCCTCCCTCCCTCCCTCCCTCCCTCCCTCCCTCCCTCCCTCCCTCCCTCCCTCTCTCTCTCTCTCTCTCTCTTATGGCAAGTAACTTTAACTGCTGAGCCATCTCCCAGCCCTTTTCTTTTATTTTTGGTGACCTCTTAATTCATTTTGTAACAGTTTGGAAGCTGAGCCTGCCCACTTAGGAAGTGGTTTGTTCCTGACAGCAGTGAGTGCTGTTGGGGGAGCTGACAGGTGGGCTGCTCATTGTCTCCTCACTGCTTTACAGCATGCATGACTTCATTGCTGTGCGACGTTTGTGGTAAAGAGAGAAGCAAAGATTGACTTATTTTTAAATAGTTTTTAGTTTGTTTTAAACTGTAAAAACACTACTTTTACTTTTTCTTAAATCAAAGTCTCTCTTGTAGCTCTGGCTGCCTTGGAAGTAGCTGCATAGACCAGGCTGGCCTCAGACTCAGAGATCTGCCTCTGTCTCCTGAGTGCTGGGGTTAGTGTGTCGCACCACTCCTGTGAAAGCCCTGCACTTTAGTTAGATAGTAGGACAGCAGAATGAGCACCGGAAAGGACAAACAAAGCAGTTGGAGTAGTTGTTTGTGTGCGCATGAAGTAGCTGTGCTGTTTTACAGGGCGTTGGTCTTCACTTACTAACCATTGTGTTTCCCCAGGGGAGTAGGATCTTGTTTTTACACTCTTTCTTTTGAGAACTGTGAAGTGTGTTTTCTTGCTGAGTAGCCGTGGCATCCTTGAGTATCCCTTCCATTCAGTGTGCTGAATGTTGGGAAAGTTATTAGAGCCAATCACATAAATTGTCCACTTTTGTATGTAAAAGTGGCCGAAAGGGCACTATTATGTGGCTCACGTATTGGGAAATATTTGAAATTTAATTAGAAAAGTGAGTTATATAATGGCAGTGATGGTGACATGGTCAGGAAGCCTGTGGTAGAGGGGAGCGTTCCTGTTGGTTGCTGTAGAGTTGGGAGTATTGAACATGTCCTTTTCCAGTGTATTTAAGGTAATTTTATTTTGGGTAAAATAAACTTTAGCAGAATCCTGCTAGCAGCTATGAATCTCTCAGGTACAAGGTTGTGCTATTGTAAGTTAACAGGGATATTGAAGTATTGCCCTGCTTTTTGGTTATGTTTTGGAGTTTCCCTTGTTATGGTGTTATACTTCATAGCATACTGTTGGCAGGCACAGTAAATACCACAGCTGCCTGCCTTGGTGTACATGTGTATATATTAGTAAAGTAGCGTCAAGAGAGAGGACTCCTCCAGGACTTGTGTTGAATTTACAACATTGTAGCCACAGGGACATCGTGTGGCCCTGGATTGCTGGGCTCAAGTACTGTGTAGTCACTTAACTCTGGGAGTCTTTGGTCAGTTTATTTAACTGGTCATTGTCTTAGTTCCCTTGCTGTAAATTGGATTATGAGGCTAAAGTTAATAAAGCCCTGAGCTAGCACACACAGCAGTTAATCTATAGCTGTAGCTGTTGGCTGTTTCTGCTGTGCTGACGACTCTGAGCTCATGGATAAGAATTACATTTTGGCATTTTCTAAACATTTGATTCTGTTCTGTGTAGCAGTTAGTGCTTGCTACTGCCAAATATTAAAGTTTACTTTCAAGCTGAAAAATTATATTTTCTAGCTTTAATGTTTGGGTGGGCTAATAGGAAATAACAAAACATCTCAGTACAAAGATAATCTGCTCATTGGAAATGTACTGGATTTTCCATAAATTTTTTAATTTGTGTATGGGTGTGCATCAAAGCATGCATGCACCACTATGGACATGTTGTAGATGTCAGAGGATTCCTTTTGGAAGTTCTCTCCTTTCGTGATGGCTTCTGGGGCTTGGATACAGATCTTGCATGCATGGCTAGTGTTTTCACCTGCTCAGTCATCATGTTAGCCCCTTCTTATTTCATAGGAAACCCCAGTTGTGTGAAGAAGACAGTAGTTTGATTTATTGTACCCTCTAAGTAGATTTGTGACTGCTACCATATGCCAAAGCAGGGTACTACTGAATGTGTAGTCTTCTTATTTGGCTATATGAGTTCTTCTGTCTGTGAGTCCAGTCAGAGGATTTATAGTTTAGAAGGTGTGTAAGAGAGACTCACACTCTAGTAAGAATATGTGAGAGGGGTAGACCAGGTTGGCCCTGACCCCACAGAGATACCAATTGCTAGGGTTAAAGATATCTGTTACCACACCTGGCTTAAAACATATTTTTGTTGCTATCCTATTTTTCTATATTTTATTCTAAATTGGTTTGCCAAAGCTATAAAGTAGTAATAATTGTATAATGACTATCTTTGTAAACATACAAACTCACTTAAGTATTTTACTTATAAGTAATACATCCTTAACATACTTGACATTTATTAAGACTTTAATGAGTAACAAATTCTTATTGTGAAATTATGAAAAGATAGTGACTCAAATTCTTTCATATGAAGAATAGAAAAAGATTCAGCGAACTAGAATTATTAAGCTAAATGTGCTTGAAATTGAGAGACCAGCCAAAGTCTAAACTTTCTATTGTAAATAACATCAGTGTGTTACTGCAGGCAACTTATTGAACCGTGTAATTAGTTTTTTTTTTAAATGAGACATTTATACTAAGATCATAGTGAGATAGAATGTGAAGAAGGGAAGGCTCGTGTCCCACTGATATGAAAATTAAGCAGCTGGCAGCGTTATAAAGAGTATTGCTGTAGGGAAAAGTCAAACAAAGTTTTGATTTGGGCATTAATTTTGGTATCATGCTCTAAGGTTTTTTTTTTTGCATTGATATGAAAAACCTATTTATATACAGTGAACCCCAGTTAAAATCTTTTAAAAATTATTTCTATTATTTGTAACTTGTGTATGTGTGTTTGTATCTTTGTGTGGGCTTGCACATATGAATACAGGCACCTGAAGAGGCATTGGCTCTCTTAGAGATGAAGGCCTAGGTGCTTGTGAGCTCCCTGATGTATCAGTGTGCTGGGAACCTTTGCAAGGCAGCAGGCACTCAGAGCTGCTGTGAAGTTCATTAATGAACTTCACATTTAATCTCTAGAGCAGATTAGATGTCAGTTGGCAGTAGGTACCCTGTATTTCGTATGTGAGTGTGATGATTTTGGTGAGGACTTTGCTGTGGGCGCAGTCTTTGCCTGGCAGGTTTGACTATTACCTGTTGTACCCTCTCCCCTGCCCACTGGTTTCTACTTTTTCTTTCAGAACCTTGTCTACCCATAGCAAACTTTAAGACTTAGTTGGCTTTGTTATGCATTAAAAGGATATAAGAATTTCTTTGCCCAATAAAATTGTAGCTCTTATTGAGGGAGGCCAGTTTAAGTATATAAATGTGGAAAAATTGGGACACTGAGTATTACTTGAACCAAAGGCCTGACTCAAGAAAGAACTGTATATTTGAACATTGGATTTGAAAGGCGTTAGAGACACAGGTACGTGTAGAGAGCAAGCCTTGGCTTTAAAGCACACCTTTGGCTGCACACTCAAATACTGTGTATGCTCTTACTGTTCCTTTATGTAGGAAAGGGCATCTGCTTCTGACATAAACTGAGATCTTGTGGGTAAGCAAAGTCCCCACAGAAGATCCCCTTGTTCTTGTCATTGTCCATTTTGTGTGAATGTAGCTGACCCAGTGGAAAAGAAGTGTAGAGGAGATTTCTGGTTTTGTCACTCCTCTCATAGTACTGGAGCTCACCTCTGCAACACCCAGTTAGTCTAGGATAGTCCCAGGAATTGGTAAATACCATTTAATGACAGAGGAATGAAAAATAAATGAAATAATTTTGGGTGTATGAACACTTGACATGAATGTGTGATAGGCATTAGCATCTGCACATATCTTGTTGAAGGGTTAGATGCTGCTGTGTCATTAGAGGGCTGCCTCTCCACTTCCACTTTCCCATTTATTGTCCCACTGAGAGGTTTGGGTAAAGCAGGAAGTAGTGTTGAGGATGCCTTGAGTTGTTCTGCAGTCTCTGTGCTTAAAGTACAGAGTGCTAACATGGGTTGTGATCTCCATGCTGAACTTATTATCAGTAATTGTTAGAACAATATTATAAGTACAATTTCCGTTTGATTTTGTTTTATGCTTTTGTAGTTGGAAATGAGTTAATCCACTCAGCTGTGACTATCATTAGCAGCTAAGGTTTTTACAACTTCTCTGCAGTGTGGGGACTATAGAGAACACACCGACAGGTTTACCTGCAGATGCAGATACACTGCAAGTCTGCCACTCACTGTAGACCCTTGATGCTAGATTCAGCTGTGTTAGCATTGTCTGTCTGAGCTGCTGTACTCATGCAGCTTAAAGAGAGTATACCATTATAGCCAGGAGATGTACAGCGATTTGTTTTTAGACTCCCTTCTGTGTAATATTTCTTTGAGCAATTTTCCACAAGTTCTGGGCCACATAACCTATTTAAACTCAGTGTTGGTGAGAGCACTGTCTTGTTTTGACTCTGGCTCTTTCATACTGTGATTTGGCAGTGAATTCAGGGAATGAGCATTATCTTCTTGAGGCCCAGCTAGGCCTGAACTGAAGGCCTTCTCCATTGCTCACATGCTGGTGTGGTTGGTCTCTGCTGTTATGGTAGTGGAACCGAGTGTGAGCTGGCTGCCAGGGTCTTGTGGTAGCATAACACCTTGCAGTCTGGACTTAATCACACCGCATAACTGACTTGACTGAAGGGAAAAAATGAAACAAATGGGATAAGGACAAGTATTTTTGTGTCAAGCAGATTGTGTTCATCCAGTGCTTAAGCAGAGATTAGAATGCCGACAGGCTGTTGTTAGTAGCCTCTTTTCCCTTACATGTAAAGTGCCTTCTTTTTAAGAAATTACTTTTACTTGTGAATTTTCTGGACTTGGGGAGTCAAGATGCCTTGCTGACTGAAATATGAACGGCGTTCGTTTGGCAGACTTATTTCCTGATATAGCAGTGTCAGGCAGGGACATGTCTGGAGTGCCTGCCTGAGGAAGTGAGGCGGGAGACCAGCAAAGGTGCTGCTTGTCTTTGCACTAAGATGACTCTTTTCCACAGTTGATCTTGAACTTGTTTGCTATTCATAAGGAAGTATGTTATTCACACGGGAATATGTTTAGCCCAAAGGAGGCAAATTCAGGGATTCTATACTGAGTTTCAGGTACTGTATTTTTAGCTTATTTTAAAAAGTAGCTTGGTATATATTTATAATGAAAAGCATCCCTGAACGAATTACTTACCATTCTGATTATTGACGGAAGAAACAGAATTTGCCAACAATGACCCGTTTTGTAGAAATGTTTGACATAGTGTTTGCTGGTTTCATGAAGAGCATAGTAAAGGAATGTTGGGTACCTGCCCTGTTACCTCAGGAAAGACTTTGTGGCCTCAGTTCAGCTAGAACAGCAGATTCAAACACACCCCTGCCTAGTCTGTTAAGTATGAAACATTATATTAGAAGAAAAAGTTAAATGACTTTAATATGTCAGCGTAAGGGATTTGTACAGATCTGTTTTGTACTTTACTCACCAAACCTGCACCCCCAGCCCGCCCTTCAGAGAGTCCCTTGATTGTATATTGAAAAGACAGTTATGTAAATTAAGGAGTAATTCTTCAGATTGTTAGAATACTGTTTGAGGTGCTGAAGAGGTAGCTCAGTGGTTAAGAGCACTGACTGCTCTTCCAGAGGTCAATCAATTCCCAGCAACCATAACCACGTGGTGATTCACAACCACCTGTAATGAAATCTGGTGCCCTCTACTGGTCTGCAAGGACACATGCAAATAAATCTTTAGAAAAAAAAAAAGAAAACTGTTTGAAAACTTTATCACTAGGAATCCTGGGAGATATGTGCTCTTTTGTCACTTGCCTTTTCTGTTTCCAGTCTGCTTGAGCTCTGGATCCACCATTCACCTGGAGAGCCCAACTGTTGTGGAATAGAATATTTGTTTAACTTTGTAAAGATGCATTGCATTTGTTTGTGTTGTAGAATAATTGTTTAACGATGTAAAGATGTGATGTTGTTTCCCCTTGTCTGCCTAAGGCCCTGGTTGGTCTAATAAAAAGCTGAATGGACAATAGCTAGGCAGAGGAGGGACAGGTGGGGCCGGTAGGCAGAGAGAAAAGGGGGCCTAGCCAGCCAGGGGCCCGCCAGCCAGCCAGCCAGCCAGCCAGCCAGCCAGCCAGCCAGCCAGCCAGCCAGCCAGCCAGCCATGGAGGAAGCAGGAAAGCAGGATGGTCAGTACTAAGAGGTAAGCAAGCCTCGGGGCAGCATGCATATTAATAGAAATGGGTTAATTTCAGTTAAAAAAAGCTAGTAACAAGCCTAAGCTAGGGCTGAACATTCATAATTAATAAGTCTTCATGGGGCTGGAGAGATGGCTCAGAGGTTAAGAGCAGTGGCTGCTCTTCTAGAGGCCCTGAGTTCAATTCCCAGCAACCATACGGTGGCTAACAACCGCCTGTAATAAGATTTGGTGCCCTCTTCTGGCCTGCAGGCAGAACACTGTATACATAATAAATAAAGAAAAAAGAAAATTAATAAGTCTTCGTGTCTTTATTTGGGAGCTGGTTGGCAACCCAAAGAAAGTTCCAAGTATACCTAACCTCTTCTAAATTTCTTTTTTAAATGTATAACTGGGCTCTACACTTTAGGTATTAAAATGGAAATTTAAAATTTTATTTGAAGTTAATAGAAGTCAGTGTTGAAAGCGGTCTCACACAACAGTTCTGGTTCTGGCTGTGTGAGGATGCTAGGTCTTGAACATTTTAGTGTGGGAATGACAGCTAGGATCCTTGTTTTAAGTAGAGTGTGTCTGGAAATCTGTAGTGTGTCTTGAGCAGGAGCCGCCAGGTGCTGCCGGTTTCTTAGGAGTGTGGTGGGTGCAGAACTAATGAGGCTGTTTGACCAGCAAGGACTGTGACTTAGCGTTCATGGTGGATGCCATAAGGAATGTCTCTTTTCATAGTTTTTAATGTAGAATGATTTTTATTTGTGCTTATCATAGCCAGTTTTACAGTAGTAATAAACTAGGAATAGATGATGATTTGAAAAAGTCTATTCTTGAAAGCACGCCTGGGCTTGAAAATTAGGAACTAGACAATAATTAGATATTTATTGTTAATGTCTTATGTATGAGATATCGTGTTGATTTTTTGATTTATCTTTGAGTAGGAAGTAGTTTTGTACTTGTTTTTCCTGTGTCTTACTTTGAATGATGTGCAGGGAAATAGTCAGGGTTCTGCTGATTTGCCTTTCCCTCTGGTGCTGATTAAATAGCGTGTGAGATGAGTTGTAGAGACGGCATGAGTGGTGCCTTTGCCCTGCTGAGACCTGTGGGATTGCGAGCCAGTCGCCAACTTACTTTACTACCGTCTCAGTTGACATGCTGTCTGTAAACAATAGGACACATTGCTTTTTTCCAACTTTTACGATATTTTAAGTTTCATTCATTCTTTCATAGAGTGTGTATTTGTGTGCACATGGGCATGCATGCACACCACAGTACATATGTGGAGTTCAGAAGACACCTGGTGGGATCTGTTCTCTCTGGGACTTGGGATGGCACTCGGTTGTCCGCCTTTTACTCGGTTGGCCCCATTTACTACTGACCCACCTTGTTGGTTTATTAGCAGTTTCATTTTCACCAGTTGTTGATGACTTTCTGAGATAAGGACAGTCCTTTTCTCCCCTGTTTGCTCAAACCTAGGGCCTTGCACCTGGAGAAGTGGGAATCTAGAAGAAGCTGGCCTTGTCCTAGTGGTTTTCACCTAGAAGTCAGAGTGTAGGGTAATTGAGTTGGAAGAAACAAATGTTGACGGAGAGTCTTACTCACATGACTGTTTTATGACGGTTTCAGCTGATCCTGTGATTCTGTGGTCTGTTGATGAAAAGAATCAGTCTGTCTGCACGGTGCATGCACATAGAGCCCAGCTGAACTGCAGTTTTAGTCTGTGAAGGTGATGCTCCAATAGTAGGGCTGCTGCGCTATGAATGTGTTGACAGCCTGACTTAAATGCTAAGAACGTTTTAGAATCCAGGCTTTAAGTATTCAAAGATTTAATATCTCCAAAGTGTGGTGTACTCTTGTAATTCCAGCATTGGTAGGATGAAGCAGGAGAATTGCAATGAGTTCTAGGCCAGCCAGTGTTACATATCAAGACCTGCCAAGTCAAAGCAAATCAGAACAAATTGGAAACATTTTCCAGTTTCTTTACTTTTTCTCAAAGTCCAGCTGTAATGCCATTTTAAAGCTTGTGTGTTAAGCTTGAAGCTGTCTTTTTTTTTTTTTTAAAGATAGAATTTTTTCTGTGTAGCCCTGGCTGTCCTGGAACGCCATATGTTGATCTGGCTGGCCTCAAACTCAGAGATCCATCTGCTTCTCCCTCCCAAATGCTGGGATTAAAGGTGTGGGCCACCAGCACCAGTTAAAGCTGTTTTTTTTTTTTTTTTTTTTTTTGACTGGGTTTTTGGAAAATGCCCAGTTGTAATAGAGTTCTGAGCTGCGAGTGGAGGCATGCCCAGGCGTGCTTTCATTGCTGGCCAAGTGACCTGAAGGATGGCATTGCTGGGACTTCAAGGCTACCCACCCTCCAGATTATAAGAAGCTTTATTATAAAAGGGAAGAGGAGAAAAGCCAAAGGAACAGTTTTCGCCTGAATCTCATGTTGGAGTGGCTGCCGTGCCTTTCAGAAATAGCCTTTTCTTCCTCTAATCCCTAACCACTGGGTCACAGGCTTTGAAATGTCAGCTGATAGAGCTGCCTGGAAAGATTCTCATGCTGGTCATCTGCATTTGGAGCGTGAATTTGAGGCAAAGACACCAGAGGTGTGTGAGGAGACTGTGAGAGGCCAGCTTGAGCTGAGATCTGGCCCACAAGCTCAACTATTTTTTCTCTTGATTTTGCACAAAGGACAAAGATACTACAGACTTGCCATGTGTCTTGGATACACGGGACTGTACAGTCTTGCTCTGAGCAGACAGATAACTGTCTTGCCTTTGTTATATTTAGGAGGAGTAGGCTATAATTACCAATGTGCTAAATACTGTAAGGCAAATTTCAGTTATGTAATTGGAGAAAAACTACTGTTGAGGAAATTAAACTGGCTGGTTGCCTTTTATTCAGTATTTTGTCTTTAACACCGGTATTGCTTAAAGACCTACTTGATCTTGGAATACCGCTAAAATTCATTTAGCAAAGATGCTCAGATGATCTACTACGGTATTGGTTCTCAATGTGTGGATTGTGACCCCTTTTATGGTTGGGGTCACCACACCATGATGAACTGTGATAAAGGGCTGTAGCATTAGGAAGGTTGAGAACCACTGTGTTAGAGGCTCAGGAGTCAGCTCTGCTCGTCAGGTGGCTGTGGGATCTCTTAGCTGTGGGTGGGTAGGAAGCTGAAATTCAGTTCAGCCACTGTCCCTTGAATGCTAGGCAATGAGTGTGTGCAGGGAAAGACAGTGGTCGCTGTCAACAGGAGCTGGAGGTGTAGGATTAATTCCACGTCTTCTGTGAAAATGCAGTGAATGTTGAGTTTAGGGCACCTCTTCCTATGTAGTCATCAGTTGTGCATGGGCTTCTGTGGGTTCTCATGACTCTTTTGTCCCCAGGCTTATCTGCTGCGGTACTGCCGCAAGGTACCGGGTAGGTAGTGCCATGCACTGGTGACCTGCACGAGAGTTACAGGTACGTGCCGGTACAGTGTGGGGAATTCTGTGAGAGGGCAGCACTCAATGCCCAGTCTTGTTTATGCTGTGACATCAGGAGTTTGTTTTTTCTGTTTAAGGTGCATAGCTGACGTCTTCACAGGAGAAAGATGAGCTAGGTGTGAACTTTGGGGGAGGTGCGAATGATAGAGCTTTACTCATTTTATGCTTGGAATTCAAGAGGACAGCTAATTTGTAGACCCCTCTCTCTCCCATTTTTCCAGTATTAAGCTTTCCAGTCTTGAAGCTCTCATTCCTCACTTCTCTCTTGGTGTTCCTGTTTCTCCAGTTCCATACATAAAAAGATTTATGTGTATGATTGTATGTAGATTTTTGATGATTTTTTAAAAGCAACCCAAAAATAATGTTGGTACTCATGTAGGGCAGATTGATGGGCTTAAGTTAAATAAGTAGCCATCATGTAGCTTGCCAGTCAGGCAAGAGTGCACTCTGTGGGGATAGAGGTGACTGTGCTAGAGGAGTTTTCCTTCTCTGATAGGATAGCGTTGACTTTTCCAGACACTCCTGCTAGCCACTGAGTGGCCAGGCAGGTAGGTGGCAGGCGTGGCCAGTATGGCCAGGGCCATCTTTTCTGGCCATCATCACTTGGGATGAAGTGCTCTTGAGCTTGTTTGAAGGAGAACTGGGAAAAGGTAAAGCAGTCAGTGAAGAGCATAGAAACTTCTGCTGCCCAGATTGGAGGACGTTTAAATTATAGATATTTTATTTAAATTGAGGACAGGCATAAATATAACAGTGAGTTGACCAGGTTTGGTTTATGTTTGAGAATATTTTCTCTGGCCTCACTTTTGAACTAATCATTCTGAAGGTTTAATTTATTGTTTAATCTTTCCTTTCATAGTCTAGAGGAAGAGAGGAAATTTCTTGATAAGTGATTTAAATTTCTTTAACTAGCTCTTGAATCTTATCATTGAGTTATTATTGGATGAGAAGATCAGTAAAATGGCCCCAGAATGCCGTCTCGTTCCCTCCCCCCCTCCATGGGAGTTGCTGGGGGAAGAAATCCACAGCACTTGCTCTATTGGAGAGCAATGAGAACTGAAGTCCAAACTAAAGAGCTCGAAGGCTGTGCACATTTGGAAGCAGGAAATGTTATTCTTCGTTTATAAGTGGTTTTCCCCAGCACCAGATTTGTTTTAGATGCTAATATTGTAATTGTGTAATTGATAATAGTGGTTGATTTTCTTCTTTTTAGAATAGAGGTCTCTGATTACTATAGCAACATTCCAGAAGATGTCTCTTGGGTCTAGTGATAGTATGTCAAGGGCTACCTGTGCTGAGACGGTGGTGGGTTTTGAGCTTCTTCTGTAGACTTGCCCATAAGAACTGTGTGTATGTACAAATTGCTTGAGATACCCAGTAGCTGTTAAGCCTACTGTCTTATAAAATTTGATTATTAGTATTGAACATACTTAATTTTGTTTCCCTAATAATAAACTAAAAGTTTTTTGGGGGGGTTGGACTGGGGGCGGGGAAAAGGAGTTATGTTCCATACAGATTAACTTTGTATACCACAGATTGGAAAATAATTTATTTAACTAACCCATGTGAATTTTATTTATGGAATAATTCTTGCTCTGTAATTGTTTGGGCTTAAGAAAAATCCTTCGACTATAAAGGGCAGCTTGCAGATGCCATCAGTGTGCTCAGGTGAAAGGGCAGAGCACTGACGTTTCTGACACTCAGAACTTTCACTTTCATCCTTAGTTACTTTTATCCAAATGAAGTTTTACTCTCAGTCATTTACAAAAATTAACTTATTTATCATTATCAAATAATTTCTTCAAATCCCCTGGGTTTCTAAAGGATACTCTGTACATATATCCTGAGTTCTAGTGACAGACACAGCATTGGTGGCGTGTGCATTCAGCAGCTACTTACTGGACTGCCCTTTGCCCCCATCCCAGACTGTCCCCAGGGAATGCTCCCTAGCACACTTGGTCAGAACAGTGCTTACTTTAATTTACATGTGCCTTGCCTGCATGTGTGTCTGTTTGCCACATGTGTGTCTGGTGCCTGCAGAGGCCAGAAAAAGGCATCAGATCTCTTAGAACTGGAGTTACAGATGGTTTTGAACCACTATGTGGGTGCTGGGAATTGAACTTCGGTCCTCTGCAAGAGCATCAAGTGCTGTTAACTGCTGAGCCATCTCTGCAGTTCCCAGGAACAAATTTTAAACTGAGTATAATCAAAGATTAAATATTAAGGTAGGCAGTCATCGAAAAGGGAATGCTTAGAAGCCATTTGGTACTTGGGAGCCTTGGAATGTCTTAAATGTATTTTTTTCTGTTCTATTCTTTAATCACTTCATTTCACTTATATTTCACTAAATTTATTTTGAGCTCCTAAGTTTGGTTGCTTTTAAGTATAAATGAGGCTATTGCCCATCTTCTGGTGTTGGAGATGGACTTCAAGAAAGGTTCTTCATTCTAGTTTTCAGACTCCTGCTGCCCTAGGTGGACAGCCAGCAGTTACCCTCACAAGGGCTTTGTCATCAAGGCTGCCTATAGTTCTAGCTTGTCCAGGGCGTTGGTACTCACTAGTCTGTTCAGTATGGCGGCTATGTGCCACATGTGGTTATTGAAGTCTGTGTTCATTATAGTTAATCGTGTAGTTCAGATCCTCAAGTGCGACCCATTTCAGTTGCTCAGAGGCCGTCTCTGGCTGGTGGATACCCAATTGGACAGTGTAAATCAAAACATTTCTATTGTTGTGACAGTTGTGTTGGCAGCACTGGTCCAGATTGGGCTCCACCGTAAGGAGGAGACACTAGAAGTGTCTTCTGGACAGAAGGTTCCAGCAAGGTGTGCTGGTTGGAAAGGTGTCTTCTGGCTGGGACTTTACAGAGGTTTCTCCTCTTTCCTTCCTCTCCTTCCTTTCTGAGTGGTACTAAATTTACTTATGATGGCAGAAAACTCTTTTTGTTTGTTTGTTTGTTTGTTTTTTTCGGAAAACTCATTTTTTAGTGATTTTTTTTTTTTAAGACACGTCATGGACTGCTCAGTTGACGAACTATCTCGATGTCCTGCCATTTCTAAACACTGTGCCACTCCTGTAGGTGGTGTCAGGTAGCTTCTTTATTTCTCATGAAACCCTTTATTGTGTACATTTTCCTTAGACTCAGGCAGGACTTGTGTGGCTTGTTTTTGTACAGTTAGGCTTATGTGCCAAAGACACTGCGGTTGATGAGCTGGGCCAGTCTTAGATCTCTGTGTCCTTGGTAGACGCGATGATTCCTTTTGTCAATGTGTCAAATCTCAGTGAGGGATTATCTAGATTGGCTGTCTGTGGGGGATGGTTAAGGTAATGGAGGTGGGAAGACTGCCATCTTGGGTGTAGCCTTGTTCTTTGCTGAGAGGGATTCTGGGTTGTGAAAGAGTGGAGCGAGCAGGCAGAGCACCAGCTGTCTGCTCCCCACTGTCTGCCCAGGGCTGTATCCTGGAGTTGGGACTCAGTCAGCCCTCTTCCTTGAGCTTGCTTTCCTTGGGGTATGTTCTGACAATAACAGGAAAGGGAACCAGACAGCTGGTTTGTGTGGTATGCTTGCACAGTTGCGCGTGTGTGTACAATATGAGCAGTTTTCTCAACACCATCAGGGTTACTTCTGAAGTTGGCTTTGGGTTTTTTTTTTTTTTTAATTGGGGGTAGTGTTTTAAAGAAAATTTTAGGGCAATGGTATATAATTCATGAACTGAGGCATTGATTAATGCTCACAGAGATTTGGGGGAGTGAGGGTGCTCACTTTGTGTCCTGTGCAGTGTGAGGAGTGCAGAGGGTGCCACACGCAGGACCCTTGCTCCTATGAATGGAGTTAGAGAGCTGTCAGCTGGAGTCAGATCCTGAACTGGTTCACTTCCTCTGAGAATGGCCAGAGGACGTGTGCACTGTTGTTGTGATGCCATGCTTTGAAATGCACTCTGTTGAATTGTTTTCATTCCCTTGATTGCTCAAGACATTAGAAAAAGTTAGGATGAAATGATTGACTTATTAGGAGTATTAGAAGAGTATTTCATGGGAAAGCCTTATTTTTGGATAAATTGTGGTTAATTCTATTAGAATTAAAACCTTAGCTCAGAGTAGGGCGCACTTGGAAATATGGGTTCAGTTTGTTTGGAGTATCTGAGATACTACTGCTTTGTGCCATCTGAGAAGGATCTTGGGTCTGTCTGGGCCCTTAGGAATGTGAACGTCTCACTCAGTAGTTGGCAGAGAGCAGTGAGGCAGAGCGAGAAAAATACTCAGAAAGGAAAGGTTAGCCCAGCCCAGTGCATTGATTGTGTGAACAGTGTTGCTTTTGTCAGTGTTCAGCAAAGTGTGGGATGGTAATGGTGAGTTGGACAGGCAGTAGAAAGGGCCAGGAGTAGTGGTATCTCTTTAAAACTAAACAAAAAACCCTAAGCTCAAAACAACCATGTATGTTAACCTCCAGTTCCTTTTTTTCTCATAATGGAATAATTTGAAAAGATTTCTTAATGTGACCATAGGTATTTCATTTCATTCAAAGTAGAATTTCTTAAAAGAAGCTGAACCTGAGGCATATTGTATCTGTGGTCTCCTAGCGAATCAAGATCTTGTGTCTGCACTGATAAGTGCTTATCTCCTCTGCTGGCAGCTTAAACCATTAGGCTCGAGCAGTTCTCAGAGTTGTTGAAAACTCATCAGCAGGCCCAGTAATTGACCAAGGTGCACACTTGCACGTATTACCAGGAATGCCCCTTAGTCTGTCCTCAGGGTTTTGCATGTGATGATGACTCTTGCTGTGGGAACTTTAACATGTCTGGTTTTTACTGTGTTTTCAGTCAGGGCACACTTGCAGTTTTTCTGATGCTTTATCTGCAGTGTTTGAGTTAGTATTGTTTTCTCTTATCTATGGTTAGAGAAATTGAATCTTGTTCCCGGAATGACAGGTGTCACATGAGTAATGCTTAAAGAAGGCTTTCCACAGAAGACATGTCTTGTCAGCCCTGTGGAACAATAGCCGTTTCTCCAGATGACCAGGCTTCACATGTAATATTGCTGTGAACTCATGGATGCAAGCATACCATGTTTGTCACAGTTGCTACCTTCCTTGCTATCGAAATGACTCCATTTTTCTCTGCAAGAGGTGGTTTTTGGGGCTGTCAGTGTGGCTCCTTAGTAGTTGATTCCATCCCTGATGAGCTTTTGGTTTGATGGCACCCAGGTCTAGAATCAGCCATTTTGCCAAGGAATTTGAGAAACTCTAGTGGGGATTAAGGGCCGTGGTCTGGGTGTGGGTGCTTGTTGCTGTGCAGTCACTGTTGGCACAACAACAGAGCACCCGGTTAGCTGTCCCCTAAAGTACGTGGTTCAGGACCACAGACTTTAGGCACTGTTCTCATGCGTGCATCTTGGTTCACGCCAAGCAGCTGGCTCTCTTCAGAATTTCTTACTTGCTTTAATCCCACATGGTGCATCACAAAGAAAGAGTGGTATTACATGCAAAGAATTCTGTCCTGATAGTAAAAACGACGGCACCTTAAGTTCTGATTGAGTGCCACTGAGGGGAAAGAAGCTGGACAAAAAGGTGTAAAAAGTGATTTGGAGACTTTCCTCCTCCCCTTTGTTTTTGGTTTGTTTGTTTTTATTTTTCGAGACTGGGTCTCTCTGTGTAGCCCTGACTGTCCTGGAATTCACTATGTAGACTAGATTCACAGAGGTCTGCCTGCCTCTGCCTCTCAAGTGCTGGGATTAAAGGCATATGCCACTATGCTGTCTTTAAGAGTTTTTTTTTAAGAGTATATATTTAAAATTTTTAAGCGTTCTTATTTCATGTGTATGTGTGTTTTGTCTACATGTATGCGTGTGTACTGTTTTTTTTTNGTTTTTTTTTTTTTTTTTTTTTTTTTTTTGGTTCCCTCAGAGGCAAAGAAGGATATCAGATTCCCCTATAACTGGAGTTACAGACAGTTGTGAGCCTCTGTGTGGGTGCTGGGATTCGAATCTGTATTCTCTGCAAGAGTAGCTAGTGCCTTAACTTCTGAGCCAGCTCTCCAGCCCCATGTGGTTGAGTTAATCTTAATACTCAGGAGGCATAGACAGGTGGGTTTCTGTGAGTGACAGTCCAGCCTGGGATATGTTGTGAGACCATCACTCTCTCATGTATATATGGAAGTGCCCATAATCTATCACATGCTGGGGATATATGTCTGATTGGTGCTTTGAGAGAGAGCCTGAGTCAGAATTCTACAATGAATGGCTGAGGGTGAAATCTGAATTTTTTTTTTGTTCCTGAGTGCTATATATTTATTTGCTGTTTGTGTTATTAGTTTCAAAGTTTTCATTAGACTTTGGCAGCAATACAAAGATAAACCTGTGTGCTGCGGAAGGCACACAGTGGCTGGCTAATGACTTGTATTTAGAAATAAAGGTTGTATACGCTTCCATTCATTGGCTAATGTCCTAAGTATCCCAAGAAGCATGGTAAAGGCATTGTGTGTGGTCACTGCTGATGCCAGTCTGCTGTTTTCTTTCAATGATATTATTGTGCTGTTCTTTGGTCTGCTCTGTGCCAGTGCTGCATGCAGGCAGGCTAGCTTATGAGAGTGAAGTACTGAGCAGGAATTGACACACAGGCTAGGAAGGTGCAAGATCCAGGTCTACAGAATGCGCAGGACACAGTAGATGAAGGAAGACATTCACAGAAGGTGAGTCAGGTGAACAGTGGCTACTGAAGGAACTTGTGGTAGGAACAGAGTGGTGAGCTGTATTAAAGCCAGGGTAGCAGTTAAGGCCGGAGCACATGCTAGACGCAAGGGATTTAGAAATCAGAGCATCCTCACACTGAGAGAGAAGGTACAGAAAATAGGCTCCAGCTTATAGCACATGGCTTGGAACTTCAATTTCCTCATGCTTGGTGCTAGGCGTTCAGAGCCAATAACTTTTACACGATAACAGTTGGAGTTCTGCACCTTCCTCTCTACGTGGTCATGCAGGACTAATGGTCAGCTGGAAATTGTACTTTGTGTTAGGGTCTGTGAGGTTCTCTTCTCTTTTAAAGTCAACAGATTTAGATGGTCTTGCTCCATAAAATCTTACTATGCAGAAACTTGGAGTGAAATTGACTTTTGGGAGCAAAGCACAGATGTAGTACGTACCACTGACGTGGAGGAGGTGCATCCTGGAGCCTCCCAGTTCCACTTTGCAAGCACTATCACCACATGCTATTTTCTTTCATAAAGGACATTTTTGTTCTGGGTGTCTTACTCACCAAAAATATTTGTACTGTTTTGGGTGGGGGAGTGGCTGAGGATGGAACCTGGGCCTGTGCATGCCAGGCCAGCTCCCCAGTCTCATGTGCAAGCATCTCAAAGAGAACTCATGAAACTGGGTGGACTGTGTTGGAGGAAACCTGAGTACATAGAGAGCAATGAAACCATTACAGCTCCTCTTGATGACGTGGAGATGGCTGTCCTAAGGCAAAGCATAAGCAGTCTGGAGTGCACAGGGATGTCTTTGAGGGACACTGTCTAGTTTAGTCTCCTCACGTTTTGCAGGTGAGGAAATCATAAGAGGTTTTATAGAGAGCAGCCGTGAAATAGATGGAAAAATCACTTCCCAGATGCTTAGTATCGTGCCTTCACCAGAGCATAGTGCTGTGGGGAAGTTTTACACTGCACTCTGATTTTCTTGGTGTTAAATTTCCCCACAGTTTGGAGAAGTTTCTAATTTGGCATTTACCCTTTTGATAGAAGAAAGTTTGAATTCTCCCGAAGTGTTAACCTTTTGTGTTTGTTTTTTGGAGACAACGTTTCCCAATTGCTATGGAACCTGTCTTAGAATTTGCTCTATAGACCAGACTGGCCTTGAATTCACAGAGACCCACCAGTCTCTGCCTCCTGAGTGCTGGAATTAAAGATGTGCGCCACCTTTGTCCGGCTTGAAACCTTATTGACGAGGACTCAAATATATCTGTGGGATGATGCCAACATTTTTAGATTATTAGGGTGGTCATGAGGAAGCTGAGGCATTTTCGTCCTCATGGCTATAGGCTGAAGTAGCTTTCATTGGTCTGTGTTGTTCACAGAGCGGTCACGTTGGAGGACAGAGATTATATTTCTCAGGTAGACGATGCCTCACCCAGTATTCAAGACTTAGGTCCAATGAATTGATGACTTTGTTGTATTTTACATACTCTTGAGCTCTGTAAGGGGTTCTGCTCGGAGTGAAGGGTGCTTACATCTGCCAGAATCATTACTGAGCCTTTCTAGTAATTTATTTTCTTGAAATTGAAATGAAACTTTCTGAACACAGCCTTACTGAATATGGATTTCAGAGCCATAATAATGCCTCTGCCTCTGCAGATTCTCAATTGATCTGAATTTGGCAGTGAATTATGGACGTGTTATTTCGGGGATTTTGCACGTGCCCTGCTGTAAAGCACTGATGATCTCTGTAGAACGCTGTTGTGTGCGGTGCTCACCCATTTGGCGCTGAACCCATCAGATGGCTGCCCTGTCCTCTAGGACCGCAACCTGAATTGATGAGATGGCGCTGGCAGCAGCTGCTTAGTTTTTCAAACTCCTGAGTTTTAGAAATTAAGTCTTATAAATAGGGTAAGACATTATTTTGGTGGTGTAATTTTTTTCATGCAGTTTTCATGTAGTCTTTTTCTTAACATAATTACTTTCGTAATTCATTTTATCACACTGTTTATTTCCCAAGAAAAATATGTTAGAAATAATTATAGACCTACTTCTCATACTGGGTCTTCTTGCCCAGCCTCATACACTGGGCAGATGCTTAGTATGCAACTTGATATTCTGTGTTTTGTTGATATTCATGGGGGACCTGCTCTTTCCTGAACAGAAATGGAGGGAGAGTGGATTGGGGTGGGACCAGAGGGATGGGATCAGGAGGAATGGGAAGAGAGGAGGGAAAGGAAACTGTTGTGTGAATTCTAATTGGTCTTAATAATAAAAAACCCAGAGTCAGATATCAGGGTAAATACTGAAAGATCAGAGAGACAAAGGAGCCAGCCACAGCCACCTCTTACCTCACCAACTTCTCAGGGTGGAGTCCTGTCTCGACCCTGCCTCATAAATCCCTCTTTCTGCCCAGCCATATCATTTCCTGTTTCCTGCTCCCAGGTGCTGAGATGAAAAGTGTGTGCCACCACTGCCTGGCTTATATGGTTAACTAGTGACTAGCTCTGCACTCTGATCTTCAGGCAAGCTTTATTTGTTAGAGCACAAACAAAATATCACCACAGAAAACTGGGCTGGGATATAAAATAAATGAGCAATAATAATAATAATACAGTGTAGATAACATCTCTGACTCTTTATGCCATCCATCTATCCATCTACGATGCCAGAAAACTATGACTGCCCCTAGAAAGCAGGCCTACTTATGTATTCACAGAGGCCCCAGGCTCTTGACTCTACTCACATTGTCTTTCTTCCCACACAGGGTTCTTCACAGATCTTTGGATCACTGGTAAATCTCTTGTGTTGTTGATCCATATATAATACACTTTAGTTTTTCTATTACTATTTTAATTATTTTTCTCTCATCAAATTTTTTCCAGTTAAGGAAATGTATTCATATCTTAGGGGGTCCTTGGCTTATCGCCAGTATATTTGACACATTTGATCACTAAAATTTGTATAATTTTGTTATATTGTAGTCAGTGTATGTTTACCTCTCTTGGTTATGCAAATATTTTTTCCGTTATGCTTTTTTAGTGTGATGTTTTCAAAATCTGTTTTTAGTTTGGAATATAGTACTTGAAAGGAAATAGAGATTGTGGTAGTGAGGGGCCTTCCCATAGTGACCTGAAGGCTGCGTCATGACAGTGGGTGTGGGTAGTGCTTGCGTGCTTCGAGGTTTGATTTAGTTTATGTGTATGCATGTTTTGCCTGCATGTATGTCTATGCACCATGTGTATGCCTGATGCTCATGGATGTCAGAAGAGGGCCTCACATCCTGTAGAGCTGGAGTGAAAGATGTTTGTGAGTCACCATGTATGTGCTGGGATCCAACACGTATGTGCTGGGGTCCAAACCTGGATCTTTTGTGAGGACATCCAGTGTTCTTAACCACCGAGTCACTTCTCCAGGCCCCTGTTCATTGCTGTCTAACTAACACTGAGATGGCTTTTCTGTGATGTCTCTCCAGAGCTGGACTGTAGAATCCGAGCCTTTTTGCTCTGCTTTGCTCTAATGGTACCGTCAAGCTGGATACATTCTATCCTTCTAGCATTTTTTTTTGTAAAAGAGAAAGTAACTCACAGACTCACTTAGCAATTCTGTGATGCTTAAAGCAGCTCAAGCTTCTTGGTTGGGAAGATGGGGGTGGGTTGCTCTCTTTAAATGTGATTCATATAGACTCACTGCGTCACTTTGCATCTTCTTGATGCTGTGCTTCCTTCTCTCATTGAGCTCCAGGCTCATGGAGGAGGCCTATTGGCCTCTCTATGTGAGGCTGCTCCAGGATACAGCAAGAGCTAAACAAGAGCCATGGTTCCAGCCGGCAGCTTTTGAGAGCTGCTTTTGAGGCAGTTAAAGATCCCGTTTTTGTCCAGAAGAGCACCCCACTGATATGAGTGGCATAGTGCCTGCGCTGAGGGCTGAAGAATGGACAAAGAGATAGAGTCCTTATGGCAAGGAGCCAGAGGCTGCTTGAATTCACAGATAGCTGAGGCATCATGTGGTATTTCTTGTACCGTCAGAACAGGCTGCAGAGTTAATTCTGCCTGTGCCCACTGCAGCTCAGCCAGCGGGTAGAGTGTGAACATAATACTGCTCAGGGACTGAAATCGTACTTCTGTCCAATTTTTACTACACAGACACACTAAACTGACATCGTATTCTAAGAGTTTCAGATTTGGGCAGTTGCTGTTTGGATTGCCATGCATTTATCAAAGCGTTCTGTTATCATTGCAGGTGATTATGAATTAAGTAAGTTACTCTGCAGATAGCTTAAACCAGTGGACTTCTATTAGGAACTACTAAACACAGCATTTTCATGTACTTTTGAGACTTTCTCATTTCTAGTTTGTCAACCATCTTAGAGACTGATGGGAAAGAAGACCCCATGGTACTCCTTTTTACTCTGTTCTGGGCACTTGAGGTTTTAAAATATTTGAAGGCCAGACAGGTTGTTGATGTTTAGAAGTGACAAGGAACTGACTGCTGTCTGTATCTAGCAGCTCCAAGTGACATCCTTAACTGTGAGTGGCGTGTCTTGCACCCATTGCTGTCAGGCAGCTCACTTGCTGCCTTTCTGCTGTGGGCTGTAGGCAGGCAACTCCTGGCTCTCACTCCAGCCTTCCCTTGCTATTTCCTCCTCATGTGCCCCAGCTGTGATCTCCCGGGACTTCACTGACTGAGGAATAGGAACCAGCAGTTCTCAGCCTCGGGGAAGAGAGGTTGGCATCGGAAGACCAAGGAACTGGTTTCTCCTGTGCAGTTTTTACCTGTTTTACATCTTCATCTGGACTAGATCTGACAAGGCATTTAGGTAGCGTTCTTGAGAAACTTTTGGTAGAAAGACTGAAAACTAATTAGGTATTTTATATTTTAAGTTTCTTTTAAAACAACAGAGTACTGTGAAGCCCTGTGTTGTTTGTGCTTGAAGCCAGGACTCTAGGCAGACTGTACAGCACACACTCATGCTAAGAGTGGCATTCCTCTAAATAACCAAGTGAAAACCCCTTCATAGTGCTGAAGTGTAAAGATAAATCACTTCTCAGCCCCTTAAATTGTTCTTGTCATGCCCTGGGGATGAAGAGTCTGGAACTTTGCAGCTCTCCAGTCAGGTGTTGGAGAACTCACACCCCCTACACCTTGGGTGATTCAGGAAGAGTAACCCTGCTCCTAGGTGAGGTCCCACAGAATCAGAGATAGGGCCTTTGTATGAAGAAAGTGGTCTATTTTGTTTTCCTCTTTTGAAATATGCTTAATATGATTGACTTCTGAGTTTTATTTTTGCTATTTCTAATTTTGTATGCATTCTATTTTTGTAAGCTTTCTTTTGATTATTTTAAAAATTGACAGGTAGAAGTTAAACTTGCTGCATTTATCTTTAAAACAAACACAACTGATGCGATTATGGAAAAGTTGGCGTTTCTCAGCTATGCTGACACTTTGCAGATCTTGGCACAGTAGGTTAAAAATTCTTCACTTTTGCTCTGCCTGCCATTTGGGAGTCAAGTGCCTGTCTAAGGTCAGGGGTGGGATTACTTCTAAGATGGTGCTGTTTGCACAGGACAAGCTGCCTTCTTCTCATAGTCCTATGAGTTGAGTGTGGTCTGCCTGCCTTCCTAAGATTTTAATTTTTTTCTGTAGGTATATGAATGTGTATGTCTGCCTGTATGAATTTGTATGCACCTTGTGTGTGCAGTGCCTCTGGAGGCCAGACAAAGGCATTGGAGCTATTGGCACTGAAGTGACAGCTGGTTTTGACCAATATCACATGGACTGGGAATTTAATTGAACCCTGGTCAGTAAGAGCAGCTAGTACTTTTAACCACTGCTGTCTCTTCAGCCTCAGTTTTGCTTATTTCCATCAGCTGTTTTAGTGAGTATTAAACCTTTTTAAAAGTAACTATTTAATTGGCTCTCTTAGGATTTTGAATACAACTACTTTGGCATGCTCATTTAAGCTATTTTTTCTACTTGTTGTCCTTACTAAGAACATAAATCTGGTTTTAGACAAATAATGTTTTCTTTTTACTGCCTGCTAAGATTAAAGGTGTGTGCCACCACCACCTGACAAAATAAAAATACAAAATAAAAATAATTTGGCTTTTTACTTTTGATGCTGTAATACTTTTTAAATTAAGTTTAGATTTCTGTCCTTAATTCGAAATGGACAAATTTAAGTTGAATGTTTAATTAGTGTTATAGCACTGATATCAGAGAAAGGTGTGCATATATGTGTTCTCATGTACACATGCTTGTGTGCTTGGGTCCGGGTGTGGCATTTGCCTGTGTCTGTGGAGGCTGACTGTGGCTCCCTCTCTCCACCACTTTCCACCTTGTATTTTTGAGACAGAGTTCTCTCACTCAATACTGGCTACTGGAAGAGTCTGCAGGGCCCTCCCGTTCCTTCCATGCCTAGCACTAGTGCTACAGCTGTGCGCTGGCTTACACTAGTGCTACAGGTGTGTGCTGGCTTACACTAGTGCTACAGGTGTGCGCTGGCTTACACTAGTGCTACAGGTGTGCGCTGGCTTACACTAGTGCTACAGGTGTGCGCTGGCTTACACTAGTGCTACAAGTGTGCGCTGGCTTACACTAGTGCTACAGCTGTGCGCTGGCTTACACTAGTGCTACAGGTGTGCGCTGGCACACCGAGCTTTCACGTGGGTGCTCGGCGCTGAAGCTCAGGTTTTCCTGTTTGTGCGGCAAGCGCTTTTCCCGCTGAGTTTTTCCCAAATCCTCACTTATGACTTTTGAGAGCATCAATACACTATGAATTGTAGAGGGTGGGATTTTGTGTAAACTGTTGACAAGACACGACTTTGTTGACTGACGCAAACTGTGGGTTTCAGGGTGGCAGCAACAGAAACATCTTGAACCAGGATAGTTCCCCCATATTTTCATTGCCGAGGTCCATTTGTATTGTTATCATACTCTGAAAACAGTTTGATACATCATAATTTATGCTGTAATTAGAACAAAGGGACTGTAAACATCATGGGATGGAAAAGAAGTTGATTTAGCAAGAAGTATGAGATTGTCTGACAAATTGCCTAGATTGTTTCCTGAAGAAACAGAACCGGGATTGTTGATGCCAGACATGAGTTCTGTAATGAAGAGTGGCCTTTAGAGTTTGTGGGGTGAGCTGTTTTCTGCAGTCATGTTTCTTATGTGTCGTAAATGAGCAGGTTGATGGCTGCAGGATCTAGAGCTTGGGCAGCATCAGTGCTGTCCCTATTCACATCAGTACAGTGCAGGAAGTCTTGGACTCAGCAAGGTGGGAAGCAAACACAGGGTCAGAAGTCAAGAAGCTATGCCAGCTTGCGGGTAATATGATAATTGAGATGGAAACTATAGTTTTTTAAAACACACAAACCCTTCTGCAATAACTTAGTTCAGCAACATTAACAATATACAAAATAACCACACAAAAGTTTATACAGATTACATGAAATTCATACAGATTAGGCATGTTGGTGCACACCTATAATCCCAGCTCTCTGGAGGTGGAGGCAGGAAGATGGAAGCTCGTGACTATCCTCACCTACATAGGAGTTCCAAGCCTGCTTGCCTAAAAGGCAAACTAACAAAAGAATTTTGTATACTAGCCATGAGCACATGAGCACCAGAATTGAAAATACACCGCCATTTGTAATTGCTCAGAAGTATTTAGGTGTAAGTGTAAGAAAACATGTACTTCACCCCAGCTCTACACACTGACAGTCTGTTCAGAGTCAGTCACTGAATATCTGCTGTCCTTACCTGAGGTGTTACCTTGGGCAAGAATTAATTCAAAGCAAACCACAGGACTGGACAGCCTCAGTCCTGTAGTCCTGGCATGTGGGAGGTAGAGGAAGGAGGAGCAGGATTTTATAGCTCTGTTTGGCTACCTAGTTTGAGTTCAGTGCTATCTTAAGCTTCATGAGACCCTGTCTCAAAAAACCAAAAAGCAATCAAAACAAAGCAAACAAACAAAAACCAGCAAACCTCAACTTCTGAGTGTAGAAATGTAAAATATTCCTTTTACATTGTGTTTTAGGTATAGTACATGTGCCTGGGTGTGTGTACATGCACATGTGGGCAGGAGCCCAGGAAGGCTATTGGAACTCCTAGAGCAGGAGTGACAGGCCGTTGTGAGCTGCCTTGTGGGTGCTGGGAAGTGTCAAGCACTTCATCTGCCAAGCATCCCCCAAAACTAGAGTTTTTGCAAAACAAAAACCAGGGCTAGCAAGGTGACTCAGCTGGTGAAAGTGCCTGTTGAACCAGCCTGGTGGCCTCAATGTGATCCCCCAAACCCACATAAAAATGGAAGGAGAGAGCAGATCCACAGAATTGCTCTCTGATTCCCACAAGCTGTGGCACCCCACACCCAAATAACACAACAGCAGCAACAACAACAACAACAAAAAAGGGAAATTGTCAGGGTTCAAGAGTGAATTCTCCTTGACGCTTGTCAACCTCATGTCCGGGACCTGAATATAGATTGTGCATGTCAAATGAAAATGGCTATTCTCTGAGACAGCTGAGAAGCTGGGCATGGTGCTCACACCTGCAGCCCTAGCTCTCACAAGCTCAAGGTCATCTCAAGCTTGGAAGGAGTTCAGTGCTGGCCTGGGTCACAACAGGAGACCCATGTTAACAACAGAATTCAAATAAAAATTCTTAAGACCTTGAGAACCCCTGAAAAATTAAAAAATAAAAACAGGCTACAGAATGGGGGAAAAAAAGTCCTTTAGCAAAGCATCTGGCAGAGGACCAGGGCTGAGAAAACAGGAAGGTTTTCTAGGTTTTCTGGAGGTCAGGAGTACCAGCAGCTCAGTTAGAAGAATGAAAACAGAAAGAGTTGTGGACTCATGAAGAGATTTCCCTGCATTAGACACAAGGAGTCCACTCACAGCTACGGGAGCTCTGCAGCTGTGCTTAGGACCGTGGAGGGACTGTACCACCGGTGCATAGAACTGGGGCTGTAAAACACTCTAAGTCACTGTACGAGCTGCTCAGTTCCTAGTCTACAGTGCCGCCTAGCAGCTGTGCACATGATCATTTATCCCAGAACAATGAAGACGCCTTCACCTTAGTGTGCAACAGCAGAATAAAACCAAGTAACTGGTGACTCTCCCTAGCCTTTAGCAGGCTGAAAGCAAAATCAAGTATGTATCCATACAGTGAGATATGAGGTTTTAAAGCAGAGGAATAAGCTCTCCACTTATACAGTAGTTGAATAAATTATCCCCAGGGGCATGGAATGTTCTTGAAATAACAAAATACAGACACAGGGAAGAGGCCATTTTGTCAGAGTTTAGGCAGCAGTGGGCATGGTAAGGAAGTGGTGTGGTTGTAAAGGGGGTTGCTTTTGTGGTCCTGGATGCATGCACACTGCATCAGAGCCACTACCCTGGCTGTGGTGCTGGGCCCTGATTTTGTAAGCAGCCATAGAGGATCTGTCAGTGTTATTTTGTGTACTGGCACATGAATCAATGATTTTCTAAAAATCAGAAATAATTAAGTTTAATAAAAGTGAATCACTTTTGGGGGAGGGGGAGGGAAAGGGGAGGCGGAGGTGGGGAAGAGACAGAAATCTTTAATAAATTAAAAAAAAAAGTGAATCACTTTGCCGTTCACTAGGTCAGGGATCATTCTCTATTTTGCTTCTTGGCATCAATAACCCCTCCTCTGTTGAAATAGGGAGCGGCGGGGCTGCGTCCCCAACGCCCCACGTTGGGCGCCATCTGTTGAAATAGGGAGCGGCGGGGCTGCGTCCCCAACACCCCGGCCGCTTGGCTAGCTCATGCCCGAAATAACAACACACAAACTGTATTCATTTAAAGAACTGTTTGGCCCATGAACTCTAACCCTTACAGGCTAATTCTCGCACCTGGACTAGCCCATTTCTAATGATGTTTGTAAGCACCCCAAGGTGCGCTTACCGGGAAGATTCTAGCCTACATCCATCTTCATCGCGTGTGCCTCAGAGAGCAGAGCTATCGCGTCTACCCGGGAGAGCTGAGCATGGCAAGCATGGCGTCTCTGCTCCAGAGCAGAGCTGTCGAGTCTCTCCGGAAGCAGAGCAGAGTCTGACCTCACTTCCTCTTCCGCCCAGAATTCTATTCTGTTTACTCCTCCCATCTATGTTCCAAGCTGAGGCCAAGCAGTTGGTTTATTATAACTTAACCAATGAAATCAACAGATTGATATATGACACTCCCACATCACTCCTCCCCATATAAATTTAGAACTCAGATCAGTGTCTGTTTTCTTTGTTGAAATTGCCAACAATGTAGTCTTTAATTTGAGCATAACAACACCTCCCTCCCCCCCATCCTTTCTCCTCTCTCCTCTCTTACCATTCACAAGATCTTGCCATGTAGACCAGGATGGCTCTGAACTTATTTCTTCTGCCCCAGCCTCTTGAGTGCTGGGTAACAGGTCTGTCACCAGGTCTTCCCTCTCACTGCTGTTTTTATCTGAGTCTTGAGTTCACACTACTCAGAAACAAGCAAGGCAAGCAGCAGCCTCTCCCCCAATCCCTGAACCGTGGTTTTAGAGATTCCTAATATAATGCATCTCTTCATGTTTAGAGTTCTTTATGTGGCTAATAGTAGTGTCTGTGACATGACAGTGGTTCTGTAATTTGTTAACTGTTATATAAAGTGCAGCTCTGGGGAGCCCAGGGATGCCGCACAGGTTGTTGCAGTCCTGGAAAGACACAAATAAATTCTGTGAAGGAGAAGAAAACTGACACCATTGTTGGCACTCTGGAATTCCAAAGGCACACATTGTAGCTAAACCAGCCCTGTGTTCTTGCTGTGTTCAGGAGGCTTCTCAGTGGTTTCTGTTGAGAAGAAAAGCCTTTTTAACTACAGAAAGAAAAAGAGAAAAGGGCAGTGCTCACCAGGCCCTGGGGATTATTAAGATCTTTGAGCAGCAAGCTGCCCTTTCTCTGGGAAATTGGCTGCTAAAGTCAGGGGAACTCCTCAGAGTGTGTATGGTGTTTGCTCAAATGGAACCCTGATTTAATGGGGCACCCAGTCACCTCTCTAGATGTATGAAGATTAGCATAATTATTTTTCTGTATAATAGAAATACAATTTTAGGATGCATGTATGTGTTACAAAATGAAAGCAGAACACTAGAGAAAGCCTGCAAAAACTCAATAGTTTTTTAGAAAGACTTAAAAGCATCTGAATTAAATATAATTTAGCAATAATCTGTGCTTAACATTGTGAATTGTTTATTCTGAGGAGATCAGATTAACTGTGAAACTAGAAGAAATGACAGTGACAGCCACTAACTTTGGAGTAATTTATGTGCCCTACAGTAGCCAATATGCTTTTTATCATCATGGCGGGAGGGGGGTTGCTGTGATTTCATGTTGAAACTTGAACGTCATCTTCCAAAGCAAAGGACACTGAGAATGACTGTTGCATTCCAGGCTCCAGTGGCTGAGGCCTAAACAATGGCTTTCTTGACTTGTACAGACAAGTCAGACCACATGTATGTACTGCAGTGAGACCTCAGTGGTCCTAGTCAGAGTCTGTGAGCGAGGCTCAGGAAGTCGGCATTGGAGAGAGAACAGCATGCGGACAAGTGGTGGGAGGGCTCCAGCCGCTGAGCACAGCGCTGGCGATTAGTTAACAGGCTCCGGAAAACAGAGCTGCGAGAAACGTGGTTAAAGTTGATTTGTTTTTACTTGCCATCGTAGAGTCTCTGTATGATTTAAAATGAGTTAAAGGAGGAGATTGGCTTTCCAGAGGGTGAATCGGCTGAGGAAAGAAAAAACCAGAACAAAAGTGATGAGCTTAAGAGAGCAGTGGTGAGATGCTGGAAATAGTGTTGCCTCAGGAGAGGAACAGAATGAGTAAAGACATGGAGAAATGAAGAAAGGAGAATGGAAAGACGGACATTGTTTTATATTAATGTGCCTGGACAGAAGTAATAGGAAGTAGATGAGTAAAACAGAACGGGACCAGATTACTCAGGGCTTTGATTACATTATGCCTAAAAATTTTGGATTTTGTGTGTATACTGGGCTTCGCCTGCTTGATGCAAACTGGAGTTCTCCAGGAAGATGAGGGACCCTCATTTGAGGAATTGCATCTATCACACTGACTTGTGGGTACGCCTGCTGGGCATTTTCTTAATTGGTGTTTGATGTAGGAAAGTCCAGCGCACTTTGGGCTGTGCCATCCCCAAGAAGGTAGTTCTGGGAAAAATAAGAAAGCTGGGGCCAGGCCTGGTGGTGTACACCTTTCATACCAGCACCTGGGAGGCAGAAGTGGGTGAATCTGGTCTACACAGTGAGTTCCAGGACAGCCAGAGCTATGAAGAGAAACCCTGACTCAAAAAAAGAAGGGGGCAGGATGTGGGGAGACAGGGTGGAGAAGCCTGCTTAAGTTCCTGCAATGTTTATTATCATAGCAACAGAAAAGTTACTAAATATTGTGGTGAGCAATCTTGTTGCCTTTTATAAGTATTACCTAATAGCAATTACTTATCAACAGTGGACACTGTAACAACTACAAAGTTTGTATGGGAGATTATGCAGCATTGTAGTGGGCCAGGGCAGTGTGCACTGGCCATATACTTGAAAAAAGGTGCTACTGATTTTGTTCCTTTGCTTGCCTTGTGGCGCTTGCTTGTTGGGAAGTAAGAATTGTATAGTTTTCCTTACTTAAATTACAATAAGTTCTAATTGTCATTAGTTGTAAATTTTTATGAATGATTTACTTTAAGAATAGGATGGTTTGTATGTTAAATTTTCTGTGTGCTTTTTCTTTTTAAATGGGCATATGTGTGCCCCCTGATTGGTATGCAGTTCTTCTGGGTTTATGAGTTGTCTGGTACCTATGAGACAAATGTTGGAGATGTGTTGAATTTGTTCACGCAGGAGACATAAAAGCTATGTCTGAATGCTTTCCTTTAGAATTCACACTGCCTCCTGTGAGTGATCCGACCACCGCACACAACTTCTGATAGACATGGGCATAAACATGTGGTAATGATTGTCAGATAAGCCTCGGAATTCTAATAGGAGTGACTTGACTTTGAATGAAGCTAGGAATGCCAATTCAGGTGATAAATAGCTAATGGTTTTTAGATATATGATTTAAATCAAAATAATGGCTTTCATTGATTTTTTTTTTGATGTGGATATTTGCTGTCAGAAAACAGTCCAAACCTGCAGTCTGTATAGCGTTCTCTTATAACTGACGGCTTGAAGATGTTCCAGTCCTAGGTCAGATGATGATGTACTGGCACTGTACTGATCTTTGGAGTATTTACTGCAGAATTTTTTTCTTAGGTTATGCTTTTTTAAAATTTAGACTAAAATTTTATTATTGTTTTTTGGGAAGCTGCATTCCAGTGACAGTTTTGATTCAGAGTCAGACTGGTTAGTTGCCACTCTGGGAAAGAAAAACCCTCTCCATTGTTAGGAGATCTTTACATGTCTTACAAGTGTGCTTTCCATCTATGCACTTATACAAGCTGTTTCTCAGGGTTTGTGCTCTGCAGCTGGTAATTTTCTATTAGGTTTCCTTACCCCTTTTAGGTGATATCCCAGTGGAGCGTCATCTGCTAAGTTTATTGAAGATTGATTATGATTATCCTATAAGGTTAAGGCTTAACCACAAATTGTAGCACTGTTACCAGAGAGGTCTGCTTCTCAAACATTGAATAGCCTTCCCCAGTGTGTTCTCCGTGGCTAATGAAGAGTACATTTGTTGTAGCCCCTGTGTTTGTTTAATCAGTTCACTGGGCCCAATACTGACGCAGTGGCACAGTGAAGTTAGGTTGTAGGCAGTACTCCTCCATAAGTGAGGCCTAAGGGAAACTGACATGTGTTACATAAGCTGTAGTTGGCACTTAGATGGCTTCCACTCAGCTTAGTGTTACAGACTAAGAATTTCTACCCAAGGTATCTCAGAGATGGCTGTTTGCCAAAGAATTCGTTGTACAGCTTTTTTCTTGCTTTGCCATTATTGCCAACTCAACACACGGTGCATGCACTTCTAGCCACACAAGAACCTGTAGTTCTTCTAAATGTTAGCAGCTTTAGATGTTATGGACACATTGAGATACTGCTTCTGCTGTGGGAAGGTGACTTCTTCTGTCCTGGGTGCTGTGCTTGTGTTGCAGAATGGGTAAGAACTCTTCTTTGCAGAGCATACGTTTGTAGGTGGTGGGAACCCACAACCCAAGAGCTCAAAGCAGACAGCTAAGAATTTCATCTGTCGAGTACTGTGTTTGCATCACCGTGCTATTCCTGAGATGGTAGAAAGAACCAGGTGTCACCATGGTACTCGGTTGTTATTTTATTGTGGTATATGTGTTTGTGTCTTAAGTCAGCTTCACTGGCTGGTGTTGTAAAACCTGCTTTAAAGAACAGGTAACAGAACAAGCTGCTTATGGGCACTTCGCCACCTGCAGACTATGTTAGAGTGTTTAGCTGCCTATGGTATAGTTCACAGAAACTTGAGGTGGCTAGTGTGATGTGCAGAGTGGCCTTAGTCACCCTGAGTGTGTGTCCTTCTCAGGAGTCCTGTCAAGCTTTGCCAGATTTGGACCAATGTCTTCAGATCTTTGTGATTCTTCTGAGAAGTAAGGCCTTTTAGCCAGCCTTTCTCCACAAGAGCATGGCCATCAGTTCCAGGAGATAAAGGTATAGAAGTTCTCTGGATGAGCATTTACTATGCAGCATCTGCCTGCTACAAGACAGGGTGTGCATCTGTGTGTCTTCAGCCTCAAGTCGCTGAAACCTTCAAGGGGAACAGCTTGCACACCTGTTGTGCTGCACGGAGGACAGCATGCAGTGGGTGATCTCAGGGTGCTGAAAGTGCCCACTGGGACCGGGGGTGTCTTTGAACAGTGAGCAGGATTTTTGGAAGAGTAATTATGTGTGTGTGTGCATATATATATATTCCTTGGTTTCCAGATTTTGGCTGTGGCTCTCTAGTTTAACCCCTTTGTTTTTGTATTGAGAACTGTACTACAAGAACGAGAAGTAGACATTGTCAGAGACCGAGGAGAACTTAGGGAGCATTGCTCTTCCCCAAGTCCCAGGGAATGAATTGGAGGGAGTGAGGCTGCCCTAAAATAGGACCAGGGTAGGTGTTGAGTGGAATAGGAAGCAGGCCCATCAGAAGTGAGCAAAGAAAGAGGAAGAGGGTCTGGGAAGTTTTATGTGGGATTCAATGACTGAAGGGAAATGCCCAGTGTGATGTGATTCTGATCTCTGCACAAGGAGCCATTTGAATAGTGATAATGTTGAGTTAAAGGCCTGGTTATATGTTCCTGCCTAGGGTTAGCCACAGATAGGTAGAGGTAGGTGGACTGAGAGAGATGGGTTGGTAATCTATCTATCTATCTTACTTTTTCCTTCCTTTTTTCTTCCCTCCCTCCCTCCCTCCCTCCCTCCTGCTCACTTAAGATTATAAGTGATGGTGTGGGTAGTGCTGGAAGGGGGATGGTTTACTACTTCAGAAAGTCCATTTTCAGGTTCTTCAGAAGATCCTTCCATAGCTAAGCAGTATAATTACATAGTAACTGTTACAGTGTTGCTCAGTATTTTAGATAGCTTATGATATACATCTTATACAAAAATTAAAAAAAAAGCAGTCTAAACTGTTTAGTGAATGTGCTTTCATTACACTGATGTCTAGCAGGGTGAGATGTTCTGGGTCTGTATTTTTATAGTTGAGAGGATGAACTGTAGCTTAGACATTTAACTCTGCTCTAGTGTTTCTTAGTGCTGCCATTGTTGACATCTGAGTTCTTCGTGCTTTGTGGAACTGTCCTGTGTATCGTTGGACGCTTAGCAGCATTCTGGGCCTCAGCCATTAGATGTCCTCTTCTTAGTCTGGCCAATGAAAAGTGTTGCCAGATGACCTCTGCAGGTTAGAATTGTCCCAGGTTGAAAGCAGCCCTTTTGGGAGTTTTAAGTTGGTTAGCCTCCACGACCAGTAATAGTACTATACAGGATGTACAGTTTGTTGTCATCTTTCAGAAGGATTCTTCTTATTACATCTTCTCTTAGACCCAGTGAAATTATAAAACAAAATGAAACAGCAAAACAAAACAAAACACTCATTCCCATTGTTTTAGGTTTATCTTCTGGTTAAAACTCTCTTGGCTTTACCCAGAGAGCCAGTTGTGTGACCTGAAATCTTTTACAGTTACCCATTTTGATCCCGTGGCACACCATCTCTGTGTTTAAGTGTAGGTAGAACCAAATTCTGCTTTGTAGAAAGAACCAGGTAGAAGTGTAAAGATGCTCTCAAGTCTCTCACACCAGCACATTTCCTTTCTAGGAGCTGTGTTACAAACACACAGATAATCTGTAGATTGTGATGTCTTCTGTTGGAAGAACATTTCAAAAAGATTTTTAGTCTTATTTTTATTCATGTGTATGTATGTGCCTATGTCTGTGTGTGCATGCAGATGTGCATACAGGTGCGGAGGCCAGAAGACAGTTTCCCTAGATCCTGGAGAGCAGGAGTTACAGATGGTTGTGAACTGAACTCGGGTCTCTGCAAGAGTAGTGTGCACATACTGTTGTGCTGAAGAGCTCTTTGAACAACTTTGCTTAGATTTAAGAAGCATGACCAAAACTGGGCACAGTGGTACATATCTGTAATCCCAGCATTCCAGAGGCTGGCACAGGAAGATTGCCAGAAGTTTCAGACCATCCTGGGCTGCATAAGGACACCCTGTCTCAAAATAGCAATAAATAAGACAGTAACAAAACAAACCAAGCGGAAGAACAAGCATGGCTGCACAGTCTTTCCAGCCGCGCGAGTGACATATTTGCTGTTGAGCTCTACTCTTTCAGTTTTGGTTTTAGTGATTCTGTTTGTTTATAAAATGTGGCTTCTGTGGAGAAATGGGAATGGAGAATATGAGTTCGTGGTGCAGGAGTTGACTCTGACAGGACTGATTTGTTAATGGGTCATTCAGACCAAGTCGGAGCCAACTTACCAAGAGTCAGTTTCTCCAAAGTGTGATGCAGGCAGAATATTCTCAAGGTGCATGTCCCATTTGATCCAGCAAAATTTGGAGTTCTTAGTGTATGCTGCTAAGTCCTTTGTCCCAAGGCCAGAGGGAGGAGGAGACATTTACTGTGGATGAAGACAGGGTGTGTGGGTTGTGAGGACAGTGTGAACAGACCGCAGGCAGAGCGTTCACATTGCTTTCTATAAGGACGTGTTCGGACTCTGATGTGGGAGTGTCATATATCAATCTGTTGATTTCATTGGTTAAGCAATAAAGGAACTCCTTGGCCCTGATAGGTTAAAAGATAGATGGGAGGAGGAAACAGAATAGAATTCTGGGCGGAAGAGGAAGTGAGGTCAGACTCTGCTCTGCTCCCGGACAGCATGGACGGAGGCTAGAATCTTCCCGGTAAGCGCACCTTGGGGTGCTTACACAGATGATTAGAAATGGGTTAGTCCAGGTGCAAGAATTAGCCTGTAAGGGTTAGAGTTCATGGGCCAAGCAGTTCTTAAATGAATACAGTTTGTGTGTTGTTATTTCAGGCATGAGCTAGCCAAGTGGCCGGGGTGTTGGGGACGCAGCCCCGCCGCTGCTCCTATTTCAACAGGACTCTCCTTGCCAGGCCCTTGTGTCACTACACCAAGGCTGACATTCCTCCTGCATGAATACATGTCTTTTTACATAGCTGAGCTTAGAGAAATTTGATTGTAACATTTTAGAATGATCTAGAACACAGTTTTGTAGTTCAGTCTCAGAGAACAATTTGCTTTGCAAATCTTCAGTTCATTCTATTGTTGCAAAAATTGGAATAATTTGTCAAACTGTATAAACAGAAGTTTTGGCAAGATTTCCAATATAAAATTCATTCTTCCTGGTGTTCACTTGAATTTTATGCCCAAAAGCTATGACCTGTGTTAAAGAAGTATGCCTTGAGAGAAGTAAGCAGAAACCGACTTACAGACTTCAGTTGCTGCCAGAAATGCTTTCCTTCACAGTGACTTAAAGGCAGTGGTGGCACACGCCTTTAATTTCGGCACTCGGGAGGCAGATGCAGGTGGATCTCTTGTGAGTTGAAGACCAGCCTGATCTACAAGAGCTAGTTTCAAGACAGACTCCATAGCTACCCTGCCTCGAACCCCCTCCCCCCAAATTGTAAGGTTTTTCTTATAGGAAAAAAATATTTTTTATGTTGGGAGAGAATTGATAATAAAGGAAGCTATTAAAACATTAATATACAAATATTGTGGTTAGGGACCTAATGAATAATAACTGCAATTTGAAAATGATAATAAATATAATTACTACTTTGGAAATAGCCATGTGACAGAACTGAGAATTGAGGTCATGGTGTATAGATCCATAGGCAGAGCAGAAATCTCTCCTGAAGAAACTGCTGGCACATGAACAGGCAGAAGTTTGTCTTGATCTGAGATTCACTTGTTGGACACTGTTTGGGGCTCAGTCCTTAGGAAAAATCACCGAGCAACTGCAGTGACCATGAGAATTGAGAATTGCTTTCTTTCAAGATGATTTTGAGGTTTCTCTTAGATGTTTAGACAGAGATGACTGACTTACTGAGGCAGAAGTCAGTAGGGTTTGGAGTGCTGTGACCTGAACTGTGGCTGGAGGGGGATGTGGAGGGTGGCTTGGTGTACAGGGTATACTCACTTTGTAAACACGAACTGAGAGATACCTTAGCCTAGTTTCACTTTTGCATATGTGTTATCTGACAATTTCGATAAAATTTACAAAAATTCAGTAGCTAGTTTCTAAAGCAATTCTGCTAATTCTTTGAGAATTTTACATAGTATATTTTTTTTTATCATACTCACCCCAATTCTTCACACCTCTACTTATTGATTACACTGTTCATGGTGTTAACAGCAAATTTGCGTGCAGAGGGTGGTCCATCATAGGCTGTGTGTAAGAGCATGGCTCATCACAGGCGTGTGCAGAGGGTGCTCATCACAGGCGTGTGCAGAGGGTGGCTCTATGTAGACTGCAGGCACTGAGACTCTCAACTTCCGTCTTCACAGAACTATTAAGAAAATGGATGTCTTCACCTCTCTGCCCACATATCCTTGCCTTTGAAGGAGATGGGACCTTTTTAAATGTTAGTGGTGTTCCACATTTTTGTCACCTTCTTTGTGACCCTGTCATCTCTTTCTGATTTCCCATTTTTCCTTGTCTGGAATTAGCCCTTTGTTGAAATAGGAGCGGCGGGGCTGTGTCCCCAGCACCCCGGCCGCTTGGCTAGCTTATGCCCGAAATAACAACACACAAACTGTATTCATTTAAGAACTGCTTGGCCCATGAACTCTAGCCCTTACAGGCTAATTCTCGCACCTGGACTAGCCCATTTCTAATTATGTGTGTAAGCACCCCAAGGTGCGCTTACCGGGAAGATTCTAGCCTCTGTCCATCCTGGGAGAGTTAAGCATGGCGTCTCTGCTCCAGCAGAGCTGTCGGGTCTCTCCGGAAGCAGAGCAGAGTCTGACCTCACTTCCTCTTCCGCCCAGCATCCTATTCTGTTTATTCCACCCACCTATGTTCTAAGCTATGAGGCCAAGCAGTGTGTTTATTACTTAACCAATGAAATCAACAGATTGATATATGACACTCCCACATCACTTCCCCTTTTTCTGTTTAAACAACAAAAAAGAAGGCTTTAACTTAACATCTAAAGCTCTAGAAATGACAGAGACATCTCGCTGCCTGGACAGTCACCCAAAGTTCCTCTGTACCGTTGGGGCATCCATCTTCTGCCTACAGGCCCATAGTTTCCAGCAGACATTTCCACAAAGCAGGAAATTTCAAAGGCAGTCACTATCTGCTTGTCCTGAAGAATGTCTTGCAGACTCTCTCATGAATCAGGAACCCCGAAAGATCATCTCACCTTTAGGCAAGTTCAGCAGTCCTCTCTCTGTGGGTTCTCTGTGTCCAGTTTATGCAATAGTCCAGGCAAGAGCTGTTTCTTGCCCAAATGGCTATCAAACTCCATAAGGATCCTCTTCGATGCCCATCTTCCTCTTGAAGTAGATTGGTGATGCCAGGAGCAGAGCGTCTCATTGTCATGAAAAGTCCTAAGTTATTAAAACATTTAATAGCATATCCGTAGTGTTTGAAAAATATGAAGAATGCCTATCTAAAATATATCTACATTACAAAATTGACCTTAAATCTCTATCAATAAAGCAAAAGCTATACTAATGCAAATTATTCATATCTATATCATATGGGGGCTGGTTACAGCATTTGGAAATAGCTCACTTAGGGGGAGGGAGAGAGAGAAAATATATTTTAGATTTATTTTATGTATATGGGTATTTTGCATGCACACATACATATGCATACGTGCATCACATGCATGCCTGGTGACATTGGTCCCCTGGAACTAGAGTTACCGACAGTTATGAGCAGCCATGTAGATGGTGGGAATTGAACACACTCCTGTAGAGGAGCCACCAGTGCTCTTAACCACAGAGTCATCTCTCCAGCTTTAATGTTTTAGATTTTGAGATCTGTAAAGTATTTTCACTGAAGACAAAGGCTTATCTTATGCTATTCCACAAGAAGTAAACGCAGTGTGGGGTGGTGTATAGAAGTCCTATTCTATGTATGTGGGTATGTATGTGTGTGTATATATATATATATATGTATTGTATATATGTATATATATATATATTTACTATTTATTTTAATAAACGTTTTCTCTTTCCCCAGGTAGGAAGCCTCCCCCCAACTAAAAACAATCACTGTGATTGGAACTGACTATCAGGGAGGCTGTCCATGGTGGGGCTCGTGCCCTACAGCAGCATCTTTTTTTTTGTCTATTTTTTTTATTGATTTTTATTGAGCTCTACATTTTTCTCTGCTCCCTCCCTGTCTCTCACTTCCCCCCTTCAACCTTCCCCCAAGGTCCCCATGCTACCAATTTACTCAGAAGATCTTGTCTTTTTTTATTTCCCATGTGGATTAGATCTATGTAAGTCTCTCTTAGGGTCCTCACTGTTGTCTAAGTTCTCTGGGATTGTGATTTGTAGTCTGGCCACTTATGAGTGAATACATGTGATAATTGTCGGGTCGGATTACCTCACTATAATGATGTTTTCTAGCTCCATCCATTCTGCAGAATTCAAGATGTCATTTTTTTTTTCTGCTGTGTAGTACTCCATTGTGTAAATGTACCACAGTTTTCTTATCCATTCTTTGGTTGAGGGGCAGTTAGGTTGTTTCCAGGTTCTGGCTATGACAAACAAAGCTGCTATGAACATAGTTGAGCACATGTCCTTGTGGTATGATTGAGCATACTTTGGATATATACCCAAAAGTGATATTATTGGGTCTTGAGGAAGGTTGTTTCCTAATTTTCTGAGAAATCACCACACTGACATCCAAAGGGGCTGTACCAGCTTGCACTCCCACCAGCAATGCAAGAGTGTTCTCTTTTCCCCACAACCTCTCCAGCATAAGTTGTCATCAGTGTTTTTGATCTTGGCCATTCTTATAGGTTTAAGATGGAATCTCAGAGTGGTTTTGATTTGCATTTCTCTGATGACTAGGATGTTGAACATTTCTTTAAGTGTCTTTCAGCCATTTTAGATTCTTCTGTTGAGAGTTCTCCGTTTAGGTCTGTGCTCCATTTTTTTTTTATTGGATTATGTGTTTTTTTGGTGACCAATTTCTTGAGTTCTCTGTATATTTTGGAGATCAGACCTCTGTCTGGTGTGGGGTTAGTGAAGATCTTTTCACATTCTGTAGGCTGTCTTTTTGTCTTGTTGACCGTGTCCTTTGCTTTACAGACGCTTTTTAGTTCAGGAGGTCCCATTTATTAATTGTTTCTCTCAGTGTCTGTGCTATTGGGGTTATATTTAGGAAGTGGTTCCCCGTGCCAATGTGTTCAAGTGTACTTCCCACTTTCTCTTCTATAAGGTTCAGTGTGGCTGGCTTCATGTTGAGGTCTTTGGTCCATTTGGACTTGAGCAATCTTAGGCCACATTTTTTTTAGTAGTGACTTTGGCCACTGTTATCATTTATAAATGTGTGTGACCCGAGCCATGGTGGGTTACCCGAGGCCTTGGCAGGTTCCTTGGTGGGTGGCTTAAGGCTTCAGCAGGAGAGAGACAGATACATGATGCAGAGAGAGCTGGGGTATAAAGTTTATTTAGTGGATTATGGAGTGGGAAGGGGAAGGTAAGGAAGAGGAAAGGGGAGAAGATGGGAGGGGAGGGAGGGATGAAGGGAGGGAGGGAGGGAGGGAGGGAGGGAGGGAGAGAGAGAGAGAGAGAGAGAGAGAGAGAGAGAGAGAGAGAGAGAGAGGCAGAAGCTGCCTCTCCAGAAGAAGGGCAGACAGAGAGGTTGGGGGGGGGTAAAGAGGGAGGTTGGGAGTGGGCGGAGCTTATCTCTTAAAGGGACAGGGTACCCAGGTGACAGACCAGACCGGCAGATTACAACAGCCACCATGGTTGGGCCTAGGTGAAGGGCCCTGTAGACCACTGCAGAGAGTCTGTGATCTAAGCTGTTTTATGCTGCTGAGACGTTGTTTTCCCCACTGTTGACACTTTACTGATGGTGCAGAAGCAGTGGTGGAGGACTGGCTTGTGAGCGCCCTTTAGACAGTGGCTCTATGTTACATCATTTCCTGTTGTGTTGTCTCAGAAAACAACACCTAGATGTTACTTAAGAATATGTTTGCTGAAGGAGTTAATTTTTTTCCCTTTATTTTTATTTTATGTGGACAGCTGTTTTCCCTGTATGCATGTCTGTACACGATGTGTGTACAGTGCCTGTGGAAACCAGAAGGGAGTATTGGATCCCCAGACTAGAGTAACAGCTACCTGTGAGCAGCCACTACTCATAACTGCTGAGCAGTCTCTCCAGCTCAGAGGCTTAGCCAGCCTGTCTCCCTTCCTTCCCCTCCCCTCCCTTCTCCATCCTATTAAGGCCTTGTGCCACAGATTGTGATTATCCAAAGGAAAGTGTTTCTTAGCCTCAAGTGATAGTTTAACCATCTTCCTTTCGGGTGGAAAAGTGTTTGAATTTGAGCATGAGTTGTGACCTGTACCACCCAGACTTAGGTGTTTAGTGGGTACCCTCTCTACCATGAACAAAACAACCTTGTAAAGGAAACCAGCAATGAATGCGTGTGCTTGAAATAGAGCCTGCAGTTTATGAAGACACGAGTTTTAGGAGACTTGGAAACTTGAATTTGTCATTGTGAATTGACAGCTTATCATTTAACACGTTCTGGGGAGTTGGAACGTAGCTCAGTGATAAAGCACTTCCAAAGCATGCATGAAGGTCAGTGTTTGATCACACAGCTGCAAAAGAGAACAAAGGGAAAAATGGTATTTTCCTGTTGAATTCAGTGATGCTATGAATAAATATGATTTTAAAAATCAGAATAAAAACCATGGTGCCATGTGACTCTTAGGATACACACCTCTAATATCTAATGTGTGTGCCTGCTATATTGGGCACTTTGGGTGACTTGGACAAGTTTTCTCTGAACGTCTTTTTTTTTTTAAAGATTTATTTCCTTATTTATTTATTAAGTATACAACATTCTGCCTCCATGTATGCCCGCACGCCAGAGGAGGGTGCTAGATATCATTATAGATGGTTGTCAGCCACCATGTGGTTGCTGGGAATCGAATTCAGGACCTCTGGAAGAGCAGCCAGTGCTCTTAACCATTGAGCCATCTCTCCAGCCCCCTTTCTGAACGTCTTTTAAACCCTATACCATTGGCAGTCTGTCCTCTTAGGGCCTCAGTGTCAACAGTGCTCAGCACACATGTTGTAGCACTCTGCCTTGGTTTCACTGTATGCACCAGAAGTCAGTCCTGTTATTCTTTGAAAGGCTTCTTCAGTCTTCTCCCAGTGTGTGCCTTCTTCATGACTCATTTCTCAGAGGGTATTTTGTTTGTTTCTCTGACCTTGTCTGTATACAGCATCCGAGGGCCTTCCAATCATATTCTTTCAACAGATATTTAAGTGCCTTATTATATGCCTTCCACTTGTGCTTTCCTGGAGCTGTTTTGTAGTTAAGGAGCTGTGTTGTCTCTGTACTGTTTTTATTTATTCTTGTCTTTAAGTCTTTGTCATGTAGCCTTGAGAGTGGCATCTCATCCTGTGTTGTATCACACTTGTGACACAATGCTCATGGGGTTGGTGCATGTATCTGAGACATTATATATATGACAGGTAGATTTGCTTATGAAGACTGGATGCACGGTATCATTGTAAAGCATTACAGTAATTTTTATAAGCTGTATTTTTATAAACTAGCATTTTACCTTTAATATTTCAAGTGTGGTGGAGTGCTGCTTTTTTGGAGGAATATTATTGAATAATCTTATTTGTCAGCTCATGGACTTTTTTCTACAACACAGTCCATAAGTCGTAAGCATGAAGGAAGCGTTGCAGATGTTACTCAGTGCACACCAGAGGAAACAGCTCTGAGGAACCACAGAGGGAAAGTGCCACGAGCAGTGTGCCAGCATGTCCTGCGTGCTGACTGTGTCTTGGACTCCTGTCCATCTACATAGCCTAGCCCTTGAGGACACAGGGTGCACAGACTCACTTCCTCCTCAGTGACAGTGCTTATATAAAGAACAAGGTTTTAAAGTATAAATATCATGGGAAAAACCTGAGCCTTCAGATCTGTAAGTCAACATAATCTCAAGGGAAAGCAGAAAGGACTCCTGCCTTGTTGATGAAGGTTGATATTTTAAAGAAAGTATTATAGATCCTTAACAGCTGTGTTTAAAACCCATAGCTGCTTCCTGCTTTACCTGAGGATCCTTTACATGTATAAAACACGGCTTCAGTCTTCTTTGCCAACAGCCCTACCCAGCAGCTTTCCATTCTCACAGTAAGTTCAAGCCTCTCTTGTCCAACAACCATCCACCCCTTTCAGGAAATTTCTTTGTTGTCTGAATTTTCTTTTAAAGCCTTATTTTTTTTTTAAACAAACCTTTACAAAACTGGTCTTTACTGTTTTGTGTTTAGAGAACTGTCTGTTTGAGATATTTAATTCTAGAATATGGTATTATTTCTCGGACAAATCCACTGAGTCCGTGTATGAAGAATTTTGTCTTTGTTATTGAAGTCATAGGATGTAAAATTTGATCCTTTCATGATTCCTCTCAAGGGTTTCCAGTTCATTGGCAAGGAGGAGTTACTCGGGGCTGCCCTGAGTAGGCATGAATGCAAAAAAGCTTGGTTTGTTCACTCCCTGATCTTTAGGTTGTTGGTGAAAGGGAGGAGCAGACGTTGGTAAACTCAGACACAAGAAGCTGCAGTTGAGTTCAGCTGATACAGTGGAGCTAGGGAAGGGGCTGGTGTGAGCAAGTGACATTCTGAACTGAGATGAGTTATTTCTTATTTTAATCTGTTTATTTATTTTAAATTTTGTCGTTTTGGAGATTGAACACAAGAACCTCACACATTCTAAGCATACCCTGGCCTTGGGCCAAGATTTGAAAAGTAGGAAAGAGTTGAAGTGGATAAAGCAACTTTATCAGAAAGGACAGCGATCTTTTGAGTGATGCAGGATGTTTGAGGACTGAGGGCATCATAGCTCTAGAGGAAGGTCTGTGCAGGGCTGTGGAGTCAGGGGGGGCCATTCTGAGGGCAGAGGATGCCTATCAGATATTGGCAAGTCAAGAAAGGAAGGGTCTTCACCTTCAGAACAGGGATTCTCCGTGGGAAGCAGGGATTGGAGATGAGGTGACTGGGAATCAGTGCAGTGGTGACAGTCTGCTGTGCAGAGGGGAGCCATCGTGGATGTCACAGAATGGGGTCAGGTGCTCTGATCAGACAGTTCCTGCAGTACTTGAAAGAAACGAGTCTCTCTTGTGAAGGCCTCAGAGTGGGTTTTAGTCCTGCCTGGAAGACAGGTCCATATCTGTTGTGTTGGGAAGTGAAGATAGTTCTCCCGCAAGGGATCCCTGCAGCCTTCCTGTAGTTGACACTGGGTCACAGGTTACACACTGGTACAGGAAGTCTAGTGTTTCCAACAAGGCATTGGGTATGCTTTTGAAAGATTGCTTTAATCAGTGGCACAGATGATTCTTAACACTTTCTAGCTGCACTTCTTGCTAGTTGTTATACTGGAGTAAAAAGTTCTGATGCAGGTGTCTAAAAGCAAATACAACTTGAAATATTTGTTAGTGCAGAGGGCTTCTGGGCCTGTATGGTAGCCACAGTCTGCACTTTAGGCATCGAGATGATGCTGCTCTGGCCTCTGCATTCTGCTCCTGGTCAGCTGTAGCCAGAACTGCTTTTCCAGAGGTGCCCATGGTTGACAGATGACTAATGTGTCAGTGCCTGTGCCGGTGCTCATGTCCTGTGTGTAGCAACTGTCTGTCAGTGTGCCTCTGCTGAAGCAAATGTGACCAGGTATGAGAAGTAATGCCTGAAGTCTCCCTGAGTCTGTTTGAAGTGCCCGTTTTTCATGTAGATCTCATGCCACACCAGCCAGAAGAGGCCCTTGCAAGCTGCAGTTGCCTGTTTGCTTCAGCAAACAACAAAGTGTGTCTTTCATATTTCATCGCTCTATATTCCTGTCTCTTTGTTATTGGCTTTGTTATTTCCTATATGCAGGATGATTTTAGTCAAGGAAAACGAACTGTTTCCCAGCAAATGGCAGTCATCCCAGGAGTTAATGATTACATTTTCATGCCTCTCTGTGCAGTAGTGAAAGGGAAGATATGTAGGGTCACCTCTGTTTTTGAAAGTACACTCTCAGGTCTTGGTGTGTGTCAGTGGGAGAAGAATGAAGTAGACGCAAGGAGATTGTTTGCTGGAGGAGCTGTCACTAGGTATCCAGCTGTTCAGACCCAAATAATCACACAGAAACTGTATTAATTCCAACATTGCTTGGCCAATGACTCCAGTGTATTTTTAGCTAACTCTTACATCTTAAATTAACCCATTTCTATTAATCTGTGTATCATTATGAGGCTGTGGCCTACTGGTGAGGTTCCTAAAGTTCCAGCATATCCTCCTTTGGCAGATACATGGCATCTCCCTGACTGCCTACTCACTCTTTATTTCCTGCCTGGCTTTACTTTGCTAAGCCATTGGCTGAAACAACTTTATTCATCAACCAATAAAAGCAACACATAAACAGTAGGACATCCCACATCATGCACAGAGATGGGACCAGGTGATTTGGGAGGCCTTGCTTCACCCTTGTAAATACAAACATCCTGATAGTGCCACCTGCCTCGCTGCTGTGCTCCAGCTGTGCTCTGTTCTTGGAAAAAAGCTTCCCATTCCTTTCGTGATGTGACAGCTTTAGTGCATAATTAAATCAATATTGCAATCTTGGCAGTTTATTATCTCGAACGCTGGTGTGGGCCTGTAATCTTTATACTTGGGAACCAGAGGCAGCGAAATCACTGCAAGCTTGAGTCCTGCCTAGCTTGCCCAGTGAATTCCATGTCAACCAGGACCCAAAAACAAAAGAAACCTCAAAATAAAGGAAAGAAGGAAGGAAGGAAGAAGAAAGAAAATAGTGTTGAATTGGGTATCGGGAGAGCTGTGCCTTTTCTGGTATGGCCTTCTCTGCAGAGTAGTTATGCTATACTGTGCTCTAATGGAAGAATTGTACTGTGAGCTGCTTCCTAACGCCATTTCCAGGACTGTCTGCTTCAGAGGAAGCATTTTTACCTGAACCTTTATCATGTGTCTCTGACTTTATTTCTTAATTAATAAGGATATTATCAGTGGCCTCTTGATTTTGATGCCTGCTTTTTTTTGTCATTTTCTACACCGCAAACTGCTTGCATAAGTATGTGAGGTGTTTTGCTCATGCCCCACCCCATATGTTCCCTGCCCCCATGTGAGGCTAAGTAACTGGGAGATGGGCCAGTTTTGCTGCAGTCCCAAGACACAAAGAAATGCCTGTGTCTGTGTTAAAATGGTCCCAGCTTCTTAATGACCACTTGAACTTGACTTTTGATTCATTACAAAGTTAAGGAACACAGTTGAAGAAAAAGAGAATAATTGGTCCAAAAGTATTACCAGGAAGGAACTGTATGCATGAAGTTAATCAGGTAAAGGTTGGGGTGTAGCCAGGTGTCAGAGGTTGCTTAGCCTGCACAAGTCCCTGGATCTAGTCCTCAGCTTCGGGGAAAACCAGCAGTTGCTCTTGTTTCTGTGATAGACTTATTCCAAAACTACTGATGGTCGCCGACATATTTCAAACTGGTGATCGAATCAGTCGTTAGTCAAGGGGAAGACATTTCTCAGGTGAGGACACTGATAGGTTTAAACTGATAGGTTTAAATCATTTATTGTAGCTTTGGGCATCAGGTTACAGCACATCAAAAGGCCTTCTTTCCATACTGCTGCTCCAAGACTAGCCATGGCCACTTTCGCTCACTCTTCTGAAAGACAGGGTCAAACAAATTTAGTTATAGAGCTAATTGGCGTTTCTTGTGATTCATGAATTGGGGCAGCCCCCATTCTGTGGTGCAGATAGAGCTCCTGTGGGTGTGGAGTAGTGACTTTATAAGGAGGGAACACGGTGGCTGGTTGGCAGGGCGAGCTTGCTTCCCATGGTAAGGGTCCGCAAAGAGTGACTCTTAGAGAGTGGTTCTTACTGCACCGCGGCAGAGGGACCGGAGTCTCTTGTTTTCCGGAAACCTTGAGGCCTGTCACCCTCATTACAATTTTTCTGTATGATGTGAATTTATGTATTATGCGTCTGTTAGCTAGAGTGACCTCATTTTGTTCTATACCCAAAAGGGTTAGTTTTCCTTTTTGTATGGGTCACTCACTTGGACATTGTTAGTTAAACCAAGAACAGTAGTAGTCTGAGGGTGTATGGGTCCCCATTTGTTGCCATAAGGACGAGGGGGGCATATAACAAATACTAAATAAATTTGGGGGAGTGTGGTTAGAAAAGAGACATTTTGCTCACATTTAAACACTGCTTGTTGGGCTGCTATAGCTTTTGGGGGAAAGATTTTGTTAGTCTCCTGTTTCTCTTTTACATCTGATTTTCACTATGTTATTGTAAGTTTGGGTGTGTCTCAGTGACTAGGCGATTGTAAGCCTCTGGAAGTAGGTGCTGGGAATTAAACTTGGGTCCTCATGTGCTCTTAGCACGGAAGCTCTCTTGGGTTAGCTCTTTTGCTTGGCTAGCCCACACTAACCTTGGCTTATTTATTTTTTTGGCTCTTCTGCTTGGCTTGGCTTATTTGCATTGCAGTTGGTTGAATTCATCTTCCCTATAGCTTGGAGGCTCTTTTGAAGGATGAAGTTTGTATTGTTTATCATTAATGCTTAGGTTCCAGGATCTTATCAATAAATATACAGCGAAACATTTGTTGGTCTATGAGAGCTTAGTTTGTAAAGTGTTTGCCATTGCATTCTGATGCCCCAAGTTACATCTCCAGAATATGCATGGTAGGAGAGAACTGATTCTATTTTATTAGGTGATATTTTTTGGGAACAGCACTTTGGGGTTCTTTATGTTATTTATATAGCCCAAAGAATTTGGGGGATTTGTACTGTGAGTTTTCCAGAAAGTTTGAGTGATGCTTTCAAAATGTGTTCCCCAAATCACATGTGCCCCAGCAAAATCCTCTGAGCTGCTTGTGGATGGAGACGGTCCGAGCCCACCTTCACCTGTTTTAGACGGATGCCATATTATGGACGGGATTCTTCTGCCTAAGCAGTTTGCAGACTCTGAGTCTAGTCTGCTGGAGTTAGTGTCTGAAGGTGTTGAGGGTCTTGCCCAGCTTCACACAGCTAATAGAGAAATAGAGTACATGGGGGAGGGGGGCAGCTGCGAGTTCCCTCTGCTTTGCTCTGCACCTTTTCCTGCCAGGCATGGCTAGGGTGACTGTTGTCCTCTCCAGCCTCTCTATGCATTGCAGCAGTTGGCAGAGTTGGGATGCATCTTGGCTCACAAAGTCGGTTTCCTGTTGACTAGGTTTGCAGTCATGGGAAATAGATATTGAAGAAAGTCCTCAATTACACAACATACTGCTTGCACATTCATTACTACTTTTAAGTTACACCTATTTGAAACTCTAAATTCTTTCCAAAAGGTTTAAAATTTATTATGGGATTTGATTTGAAATGTGTTGATAATTTGATTGTAGGATATTCAGAGAACTCAGCTATAAATATGGTGTAAATTCTTTCTTGTTTTGCTTTCTTTTCAAGGTCTCAAAATGTAGTCACTTCCATCTTAGAATTCTGTGTTGACTGGACTGGCCTTGAGCTCACAGAGACACACCTGTGTCTGACTCCTGAGTGTTGGGATTAAAGGAATAGGACGACAAGCCTGTCGTGAACAATTTCTTTGTTTATGTGTATGTTTATGTGTTTGTTTTTGTGCAATAGGTGGGGAAAAGTTTATGGAGAAGGAATCACAGTGTGAGTAACTGTGTGGCCTGAGTGTGCAGCGAGCCCTTAAATGGGACTGAGATGGCTGTCTGTGAAATGTACTGTGAGTGTCAGGACCACACCAGCTGCATTGTTCCACACCACTGCTCTGAAAGAAAGCACACGATGGCACACTTCAGATTCCTGGGATGCAGTTAGTATAAGGTTGGAGAGAAGCTATTATATGTGGATATTAAATATATGGATGCCCCTTACACGATATAGAATTAACTTTCTTTGCAGGAATAGTGTTCCCTTCCAACCCTGTCAGGCCTTCAGAATGCAGCCTGTAACAGTAAATTCCTTCGCAGATGTTACCTCACATATACCAGCATTGTATGTAGTTTACTCCATTTCCTTCAAGTGTCCAAAGTCGAATTAAAATGTAAGTTGCAAGTACACAGAATGGTGAACTTTAAGGTAAAGCAATAAGTGAATTATGAAATCTTATTTTTTTAAGAGTATCTATTCACCTCTCTTAATCTAATTTTGTGTAAAGGTAATGAGAGAAAATTGTGTTGTGTTATTTAAGCCATAGTAGATTTAAAATTGAGTTCATATCCATTCTACTCCCCTTTCTATCCCTTTCATTAAAATATATTTTGACATTCTCTGGGCAGCCAGCCAGTTCTAAAAATAACTACTTTTATCGAAACAGTTTTTGTGCTGTCTACATAAACTGTGAGATTGGAATCTTCATTTTTTGGACACAATGATCTTAGGACTTCCAAGTGCTTTGACCCCTACGGTTTGATGACACAGGAGAACTAACTTCCTTCCCTTCCTGTAGTCGGAGGCTGCTCATTTCTTTCCTGGCTTCCCAGACCTGAAATAATCACACAGAAACTATATTAATTGCAATGCTGTTTGTCAACAGCATAAGTATATTTCTAGCTAGCTTTTACATCTTAAATTAACCCATTTCTATTATTTTATATTTTACAACGAGGCTCGTGGCCTACCTGTAAGGTTCTGACTGTCTGTCTCCTTCTGGCTACATGGCGTCTCTCTGACTCTGCACACTCTCTCTACACTCTGTATGATTTTTTTTTTTTGATACAGGGTTTCTCTGTGACTTTGGAGCCTGTCCTGGAACTAGCTCTTGTAGACCAGGCTGGTCTCGAACTCACAGAGAACTACCTGCCTCTGCCTCCCTAGTGCTGGGATTAAAGGCGGGCGCGGGCGCCACCACCGCCCAGCTCCAAAGCAGCTTCTTTATTAGCTGATGGCAGTAAAACATATTAACAGCATACAGAAGGGCACCCCACATCTCCTTCCCTTTTCTGAAGTGGTGAGCAGGAACTGAATCCAACAACTAGGAGAGAGCTGGCACATATGCGTGCAAGCTTTACAGCTGCATTTATAGTATAAGAGACCATGCCCAAATGGACTGGAATCTGAAGGAGTTCCCACAGCTCTTTCCCTCCCCTCCCCTCCTCCTCCCCTCCCCTCCCCTCTCTTCCCCTCCCCTCCCCTCCCCCTTCCGTTCCTTTCTTCTTCCTCCTTTCTTTCTTAGCTCCTAAATGAACTAGGCTGCACTTTTCAAACTTAGAAAAAGCTCTTTGCAAAAAATCTTTTTATAGATATTGGTTGTGATTAAAAAAACAATTTATACATACACATTATTTGTGAAAGGAAGGTAGACTCCATCCTCTCCATTCTAGGAATGAGGTACTAGGATATCAGTTGCTAGGTAAAGGAACTTTTGATTTTGTTTTCTGTTTGTCACAGAAAAGAAAGATGGTTAAATATGAAGGAATCTGCCAGCTGCTGCCTCTTTGGGTTAATGCGTCTCAGCACTTTGACTGAAATGGGGTGCTCTTAGTGTTTGTCTTGGAGGGTCACAGCATTTACCAAATGAGGTGATTTTTAAAGTGACTGGTGTAGTACAGTCCAGTGCTTGTTATAATTGCACATCAAAATGTATGATATGAGCCTTGACTCCTACTCTGTATCTGCCCCCTCCTCCGCCGTTTTGTCAATTGCTGGAAGTCATTGCCCCTCCCTCCTAAAGTACATCCTGCAGTGCATTTTGCTCTTCTTTCAGAGTAACAATTCACATGCAATTTTGCCCATTGCTTCTGCAGATGCAACCACATAACCTCAAAACTGTTACTGCCAATGAGCAGGACTGTGTGGAAATGGGCATTGTGTTTAAATAAATGTTGGTTTTCTCAAATCATTTCTTTGTGTAATTTCTTTTTACAGAAATAATCTTCAGGTAGAATTCTTAGACTTAGTTCATTTCTTACTTTATTGAAACACATTTCAGTTTTTCACCCTTTGTCCCCTGCACCTCCCACGTCCCCTTGTTTGATGTTATAAATCAGCCCAGGATTTAAGATGAACTTCTGCATTATAGTGTATAGGATGTAGGTGGCCATGTTTTGTCTCCCAGGTGTCACTGTTGCTTTTGCAGCTCGGACTGAACCCATGTAGTGTCCTCCTTGGGTTTAGGGTCTCTGCAGCTTACATGCAGAGGCTCCCCATCCTTGTACTCTAGTGACAGGCAGCTCTGCAAACCATCAGCCCAGCCAGCCACTTTGACTGTAGTCCCATGTGACACACCAACCTCTGCACCCAGGGGATCTGCTTCTTGCTGATTGCATGCTTGGACACTGAGGGCCTAATGTTGACACTATGTCTTTCCAATCACTGAGTGTTTCCCCTGTCCATGGGAGCACAGGTTGGTCGTGTCTGAAGATGTGGGATCTGATGAGTGTCATTCTTTGCTTGCACTGAAGGCCATGCTGTGGAAACACTGACCTACCTTGTTGAGAGCATTGCTTTTATACTTGCGTCACTTTAATACTAGGGTGCTCACATTCTTGTGCTTCAGGAGTTTATTTATATTGCAGAAGGGAAGAATCCTGAAGCCCTGATGGTCTTTATAGGGGGTGGAATACGGCTCTTTTAGGAGTCAAGAAAGAAGCAGGTAGCAGGGGCTGGAGTCCTGACAGAGCCTCCTCACTGGGTTCTCTTCTTTCACTTGTGCAGTAGATCTTGGCAGGGCTGGGGCATATGGAACTCGTGGGGGACTAGTTAAGTCAGTACTTCCAAGTGTGTAGAAGGGAGAGCTCAGGCTGCTAATGCACAGAACATTTAGGAAGGGAGGTGGAGGTAAGGACGAAAAGCATGTCCGTTTAACTACTGGGGTAGTGCTAAGGCTGGGCAGCTCGGGTTCTTCAGCTTCACCTTCCATGCTGTGATACTGTCCCCAAGCTTATGGAGCTCTTTTCTGACCCAGCTGGATTAGACTTCTTGGTGTCCTCAGCCTTGGATCCTGTACCACAGTCCCCATCTCAGCCACTGGGAGAGGGACAAGGGCTACTTCTCATACTGCTCTGCTCAGGAGAGATGTCCGATAACTAAGGAACACTTGCTAGTCATTTATATTTCATCCTGGAGGGAACATTTGAGATAAGATATACCAGTTGTGTTTAAAGACTTCACTTAACTGTTCCTACAAAATAAACACAGGACCCTTCCTGGGCCCTGCTTCAGCTCTCTGTAGAGTGCCACCTACCTTGTGTGATAGTACCATTAGCCAACCAACCATCCAACCTGTGCACTACCTGTAGGTACTTGCTGAATGTAAGGGATGACTGTACTTAAGGTTTGTATCTTAGAATAAACAAGCAGTGACAACAGTCCATGAGTGGTGCTGAAAGAGAACTTCATATAGTAAGCTTCAAGGTATTTTTTTTTAAATATTTTACAGACTATTTTTAAGAGTCTGGTTCTTGTTATGTTGAAGCCCAGTTGAGACCATTCTCCTGCCTCAACCTTCTGAGTGATGGGATAACAAGTGTGTGCTCCCCTGCCCGGCATGCATTGCCCTTTAAACTTTTCTTAGTTGTCCCTTTGATGTTGTGATGCTTAGAAGTCTGGACACCCTTCAGCTTGACACTAGCCTTGACTTGGAGTAAACACTCCTAACAAACACCACTTCCTCTCAGATATGCTGAATTTCATGTAGACCTTCAAAAGTTTTTCCTAAGAAATCTGAGATTCTGTGTTTATCCTGTACTGCCTTCCGTATCCTTCTGTTACTTACATTATAGTTAAAATGATGCCTTGATGGATGTGCTCATGCCTTACATGCTTCAGTGAAAAACCACACGTCATAGTTTATTCCTGCGGAGACAGTCATCAGATGGGTGGGGAATATTTAGTCTCATTGCATACATTTACAGAAGTTGCTCACTGAACCATAGCATGTTGCTAATAGCAACACGGAGTTTAAGAATGTCACATTTTTGGAGAATAAAATCATGACATTTCTAATAGAATGAAGAAAAGTTTTATGAAAAATAAAGGTTTAAGAAAAACTGTGGTAGCTGGGCGATGGTGACGCACGCCTTTAATCCCAGCACTCAGGAGGCAGAGGCAGGCGGATCTCTGTGAGTTCGAGACCAGCCTGGTCTACAGAGCTAGTGCCAGGACAGGCTCCAAAGCCACAGAGAAACCCTGTCTCGAAAAATAAAAAAAACAAAACAAAACTGTGGTAGAGTGAATTGTCTATAGAAGCTACAAAATAAGTTCAGAAATTCCTCACCTATTGTTGTGTGAAAACTAATGGAGTGTGAATGTGCATGTATGACATGGAAACGGGATTTCCTTTCCAGCCACATGCAGTTGTGGGGCTGGGGATTTAGCTTAGTGGTAGAGCAAAGGTCCTGGTTTCGGTCCTCAGCTCCAGGGGGGAAAAAGACAAAATAAAGAAGGTGATATTTTGTCATTTTGCATCTTTATCATTTTACTGTATGAGAGAATGGCTACATGGAGGCTAAAATCATTTGGTTCTCCATTTTCTTTTTGGGTTCTGCTTTCCTGGATTCAATCATATGGGGAAAACATTGCTAAAAATACAGCATCTGCTGGGCAGTGAATGGTACACACACCTTTAATCCCAGCACTTAGGAGGCAGAAGCAGGTGGATCTCTGAGTTTGAGGCCAGCCTGGCCTACATAGTGAGTTCCAAGCTACCCAGAGAAACCCATGGTTAAAAAAAAAAAAAAAAAAACCCAAACCAAACTAAAGCAAAAATTACCACCACCACGAACAAAAAAGCAGCCTTTTATCAAAACTGTTTAGAGAGAACAAAGGGACCTGTGGGGAGAAGGAGTGAGAGAACCTAGGGCTATGGGCAGGCTGTACTCAAGGCACATGATAACACTTGTATGAAATGTTCTTCTATTACGTGGCATCAAGTGTGATGGACATGGAGCAACGCCAGCAGAGCAGAGCATACTTTGTGTGTCCCAGGTTGCCCCCTGCCACTTTTGTCTCTCTTTTTTTCTCATAGCTAAGTGTGAGCCAGATACTTGGAGAGATGTAGTGTGGCAAATGTTTTGCATTGCATGGTATTTTTTTTCTACAGACAAACAAGCAAAAAACCAAACCAGGCTATTTCTAGTCTGCCCAGGGATGCGCCCCTAACTGGTTATCCAGTACCAGTTGTTCAGCCTTGAAATTATATGCAATTATATGTGAAATTAGATGGAAGTTAACACTAAATGGCCTGAGGAGGTTCTGTTTATATACTTAGGCATTGTGTGTATGTGTGCATGTGTGTGTAAAACAAAGAAAAAGAGGCCATGAATTTGAGAGCGAGCAAAGGGGAAGAGCAAGGGAATCCATGCTATAGGAGGTATTGGAGGTTGGAAAGAAAAAGGACAGGAAATGATGCAATTATATTTTAATTAAAAAATAAAATTTTCCTTATTAAATAAAAAACCTTAACTATTATTTATTGCATATTTGAAAGTGGACCACAGAATCTGATTTGTCACTAATTGATCTTGGCAATAACAACATTGTAGTCCCAAGTATATTGCAGGTGTTAGACTCTATTGGTGAGAGGATCATTCAGTAGTTAACATTGTGGGCTTTGGAGCCAGACCAAGGTTAGAGTCTTGTCTTCAGTCACTAGGCTTCATTTCTTCATTTGTGAGGTGAGACATTAGAGCCACAGTAGGGTATTGAGTGTGAGGGCTGCATGAGCTCACACGTGGAAGGCACCTAGCACAGCACTTAGCTCCTAGGCGGGTCAGTACGTGTAATGTGTACGTTGACACAACAGTTGTGCAGGGCAGACCTGTACCAGAGCAGCTGTGGCCTTTGTCATTAGCGCTCCTGGGCAGGAGCTCCTCACATGCATGCGCTTGAGTCCATGTCTGCAACGATTGTGGCCTTCCCGTTATTTTAATAAAAGAATTAATTGTGTCTTTTTATCTGAATGTTGTCAGCTTGGAATGAGGAGAAACTCTAAGGTTACAGTGTAAGTAAACCCTCAGTGTGTTTATAGCCGAAGCTCAAAAAATACCCTGGGGTCAAATGCTCTCTTTGCACCTTAAGGTTAGAAGGTTTCTCTTTCAATCCGAAGTGTCTTGCAGTAAGGCTGTGCTTTAAGCTAGAAGCAGGTGTGTGCGCTGTCACTTGCATCCTGTGGGAGGCACTCTTGAGTATTACCCGTCACTTTTAGGAGAATGCATGTAGCTTGCTCTTGGCCTTTGACTCTGTGTTACAGCCGCTCATGTTTGATGTCATACTGGTTATATGAATTGCTTGTTCTGGCTTGCTTCATCTGGTACTGTGATTGTGGTGGTGATGTTGACAGTCAAGATTCTGTATGTGCTGTACAGGCTTTTGATAAGGCTGCGCTCCGATTGTCCTCGTTTGCTCCCACACGGGCACATGCTGGTATAGAAAGGCCAGTGTTCTGGTCATTCTGTCAGACATTATGGTGGACACTTAGATCCAGTTTTCCCCCCTCTCTATCAGAGTGTTAATAATAGCTAGCATCTATTGTTATTGCTATGTTGTGATGCTGCTGTCCTTAACACATTAAAGACTAATGTCATTAAGGGCGGTAAAGCCTATATTCTTGTCAGTATTTTAACAAAATGATATAACTCTTATGATAAAATTTAATAAAAGTAATTAAAAAACAACTAACCAACCAACCAACAAAACAAACAAAGACTTATCGTGTCCACACAGTGTAGCTTCCACAGGGTCAAAACCGTCACTGTCTTAGAAACTTCCTTTATGGAAAATGTCAAGTGCCTGAAAACCCCACAAACTCTTCATATGTCACCTGTAACAGCTCATCTTTTACTCTGCTCCCTTTCTTTGCTTTTTTTTTCTTGAAAGTTTTAAAACAAAGCCTATAAACTGCTATTTCAGTATTCATCTTTAAAACAGACGAGGCTGGAAAGTGGCTCAGAAGTTCTCTCCAAGAGGACCACAGCTGGCTTACCAGAACCATGTCAGGTGGTTTACAGCCACCTGCAGCTCCAGCTGCAGGGACATGGACACACACACACCTACCTCTAAAAAAAGGCTACTTTGATCCACCCTACTTCAGTATATACCTTTGGCAACAGGACATTCCCCAGTATGATCCTCATACTTTGATTTAGTTACTTCTTTCAAATTTGTTGAGCTGCCTTTATTTCTTTCCTCCCCCTTGTTTTCCCATTTCAATTTAAAACTGAGTGTGTGCAGGCCAAAGATCAGCTTTGGTTGTCATTCCTCAAGATGTTGTCCATCACTTACTGAGTGGCAGAGGATGACCTTGGACTTGTGATCCCTGAACTCTTGCCCACATGACCTAAGTACTGGGATTATAGGTATACCCACTGTACTTGATTTACTGGGGCAGGAGGGGCATAGAGAGAGAGAGAGAGAGAGAGAGAGAGAGAGAGAGAGAGAGAGAGAGAGAGAGAGAGAGAGAGAGAGACCAGGTCATGTGATTCAATCTTGATCCCATCAAGTCCCTGTGCCCTGAGGCTCCTGTGAAGGCAGAGCCCAACTGAGCATAGGTAAGCAGCAACCACTGTGTATTATGCAGACTGCTGGGAAGTGTAGTTTGGCCTTTTAGGGGATGGTTACTTGAAGTTGAGGAGACTACCTGCAGACAGAATTTGACACTCTACCTATCTCCAAGCAAAGCAAAACCTGGAAATAACATATTTTTTAATATATCTTGTTAGCAGACTGTGAGACATTGCTGCTATTAAAGATTGTTTAGAAATAGAAACAATAACATAATTGTACTATACCATAATTATGTTAAAATAATTTCAAACTGTGTCAAAATGACACATCTTTTCATTTGATTGGTGTTTAGCAAGTATCTCCTCTTTACAAAAGTGTTTTGAGGCATTTCTGTCTGTAGGGAGTTTTTTAATTCAGTAAATGGAGAAAGAGGGGGAAGGGCATGAGGGAGAAGGAGAGCCATCTTCTGTATGAAGCAAATGTATGCCCACATAATGTGAAAGCAGCCAGCCCTACAGGGCAAGGACAGTGCAGGGGAGGAGAGTATAACACCGATGGAATGCATAGGCTGCCAGAGGAAGTGGGGAGGGCCCAGGTAAGTAAGATTGGGTGTCTTGAACCAACTAAAGCTGGAAGTGGGAACTGAGAAAGGGAAGAGTGTAGAGGTGGATTGTTAATATGCTGAATGCCCAAGCCCTGGAGCTGGACATCTGCAGAGCTGTTTACCTACACTTCCTCTCTGTTAGCCACCTCCACCTTCACCTGTGGGAATTACTGACAACGCTCATATTGCTCACATGATCATTTTACCCCTGAAAATAATACTTCCATCTTACTTTCTTAAGTCTGCTGTAAATTTATTCCTGCAGTTACGCTGGTTGTAATGCATCTTCCTGTTGCTCTGTGATGTCAGTAGGATTCATCATAACTATTTTTCTGAGGGCCATGCACAAATGAGTTGGCGAAGGAGTATAACTCCAACGAAACAAAGGAGTTCCAGTGCACATGCTCAGTACTAGGTCTGTTATGTCTATCTGACCTTTGCTAATATAATTTCTTCACGGCACTTTTTAAGAAAGGGTTTCACTTTGAGAGAATGTTGTTTCCAGTCCTGAATGTCTTGAACTTGCTGTGTAGATCAGGCTGGACTGGAACTCAAAGTGATCACATGCCTCTGCCTTTCAAGCACTGGGATTAAAGGTGTATGCCACCATGCCTGGGTTTATAATACCTTTCAAAATACCTTTTCATCAAGGAAGCAATTGAAAGATAGAACTTGAAATATTTTTACTACAGCATTGAACAGTTCTGACATTTCTATGTTAAGACATCTTTGATCTGAGCCAATTATCTTTGAAAATGGATTTCTTCATGAGGACCTTAAACACATTCTTTTTCAGTAGTTAAATAATTTCCCTTCAGTGATTTTGGTTGTTGCAAGATGAAATTTAAACAGAGGTCTCCTTGAGATTCTCCGTAACCTTAGTTTTCTCTCTAAAGTGAGGTGATAGGATAAGCCTGAGGGGGGCGGGATAGAGGGACACAGTGCTGAGAGATATGGCTGCCTAGTTCCCACTAAGGAAACTTCTGTACACTTGCTCTCACCCTCAGAATTGAGATTGAATAGGTCACATTGGAAAGCGAGATCTGTGTATTACAGAATCGGGGATGGAGCAGCCAGAGACCACACAGGTAGGAAGCAGGAGGCTTCCATGTGCAGTTCAGAGATTATCTTTCTCCAGCCTCAGAGCTTCCAGCAATAACGAGGGAATCCCACATTTCTACTAATGTGTCCCAAGTGTAAGACAGCATAGACCAGGAAAGGAATGCCCAGGCTTAGAAATGTGTACCTGAGCTGTGTCATGGCCAAGTGCCACAGGATTCTGGTGGAGCAGCAGGTAGCTCCTGACTGTTAGAAAGCTTGATCCTGCTTGTGGGAGATTGGGAATGCCACTTTGGAGAGTTTAAGGCTTCATTATTTGTTTCTTTCTAGAAATGTGGCTTTCCAAAAATGATGACAAGATCTAGATGTTAACTGAAAGGAAGGGTAGAAATGGTGTGTTTCCTGCTGTCTTGGATTTGCTTTCCAAGACTCTGTTGTGATTAAGTGTGAGTATTTTGATAAGCTGGCCTCCTGTAAGGGAAAGTAGGTTCTGGCCTTAGGCAGACAGGAGAGGACTAGACACTTGGTGGCTTGTTGCATGATGTGTGAAGTTAATGTCCAGTGACACAGCCTGCATGGTCAGCCAGAAACGAGACTTGGCTTAGGGCCATATTGGCATCGCAGCGATCTCCACGCCAGCTCTAATTCCAATTAGGTCTTTGCAGAATTTCTTGCAGTTAGAGCTGCCTTTCTGACATGTGTGACTTTCTTAAACACGTGAGCTTGGGGCTTATCTTATATACAGCCCAATATAAGGGAATGATTCCTTCCATTTCTGTCACTTCTGTCGTCGATATAGTTTCTGTAGCTTTTAGATTCTTACCTGTATTTGTCTGTGTGTGGATGCCTGCCACACCATGCATGTGGAGATCAGGGAATGTGTTTGGAAGCTGGATTTTTCCTCTTCAGATTCCCTACCTGCCCTGCCCCCCAACTCGTTTTTTTGTGATTTTATCATTCAGATTCATTTGCTTGCCACCTAGCTCTAGTCCCTAAGGGTGGTGGGAAAGGAAATGTACTCTCTCCACTCTTAAGAAGCCAGTTTCAGTGTCTGGTTCAAGTTTTCATGGTGCCTCCCTCTGCACTCCTTACCTCCCCTTGTTGTCCCTGTTACCTAGGCACTCCTCATGGCCTGGTCATGCTGAAGGACTGGGCAGTGAGGTGGACACTTCTCACAGATGCCGACGGACATCTTCTTGATGCTAACTGCTTGTTGAATCACAAACTGACCTTTTAGTCACAGTCTAGGCTTGTATTTATGAGGCCCAATCCTTGTAACTGAGAATTAGAAAGCAAAAGTAAACCAAGATTTTCAGGTAAAGCCAATCACACATTTGTTGACTACTTGAAGCCAACAGAAATAATAAAGATCTTCAGACAAATATGAGTTAGGAAGTGAGGATTAGCTCCATCGACTATGAGGAGAGTTCTGGAAAACGTGGTAGAGTGAACACTGGATGGGACCTGGGCAGCTCTTCCACACAAGCTGCACAGTTTGTGAACAGAGTCAAAATGCAGGGTGTGGGTTTGAGCGCCTCAGAGGTCAAGTTGCTGAGTTGGAGCAAAGATAAAAGACCGGTGTTCAGAGAGCACTCCACACACACCTGGGGAAAGAGTACAGGTATAGAAACTCCTCTCTCATTGTTCTGCTTTAAAAGGCACAAAAATCAAAGTAAGTTTCCCAGACATAAACAAGTTAGCAAGTTTTCAGTGTAGAGGAGGATCAACTTTTGACACATCTCTCCTGTGATTTTGTTCATGGGTGACTACAGTATAAACCGTGCCTTTCCAAACTGTTTCTTCTTTTTGCGCCACTTGTTCTCTTCATTTTATAATAGTAGTAAAATTTATGGTTATGAAGACCAGCATCAGTTATATAAAATTAATTTTAAATATGATTTTGTGTACTTCCGTAATGATCTATAAAATAGAATACTAGTGAGAATTGTTTACATAAAATGAGAAATTCAAGAATTACTGGATTTCATTAAATTTTTGTTCATCTGATCTTTCGTGTGAATGAATATGTGCATACATTGTGCTGTTTATGAATGAATGAATGGAAACCAGGAAGTAGCATTCAAATTATTGTTAGCTGCTTGGAATAAAGCCCACCTTTTAACAGTGTGTTTAATAGTTCATTTATCTCAAATTTCTACTACTACTAAGGTATTTTCTTCCGTCAAGGAATCAAAATTCTAAAAAAAATTATAAAAAAATTATAGCTACAAAATTAGTGTAGTATATAAAAACACTTGGAGATTATAAGAATTCATATAAGAAATGTAAGTTCTTCATTATTCTTGCATAAGAACAGCCTTGTAGTTTGGTGGTTTACATTTAGGATTCTGTAGAGAAAGAACTGTTCGTGTTTATAGCTTGTGTCATCAAGGCATACTGTAGCAGAGACGTTGACTCCCAGTTGAACACTGGGAACCAGGGACAGCTTTGACTTGCAGGCATCTTTATGGGTATGGTATGAACACATACTTTAAAAATGGTTGCTTTTTGGCAAGGTTAATAACAATTGAATCTGTTGTTTTACTTTTTATTATTACTGATGTAGCAATAAAAAGTTCACAATTGTTACATTGTGAATACTATGATGGTGTGTAACCCCTTGCTTGTTTCTCCATGTTTCAGAGTCTATATTATATTTATCTGGCACAGAACAGAAGATTCTTAGTTTGGATATAATCCTGCTAGTATGTTGCCAAGTGTTGCAAGCCAAGTTGTATTTTTTTAGTATTAAAAGATATGCTGTCAGTGTTTTGCAGCTTGTCTTTTCCCCTTGGAACAGAAAAGCAAAGCCTTTGATGCATCTGGAGCTGATGATCTTCTGAGTTTTTGTTATGACCAAACTAACTAGTACACTGGATTAGTGACTATTAGAAGTCCAAAGTTTGCATCGTCAGTATTTTTTTTTTTGGCTGTCAGTTAAATGACTATGTAGTCATTCCTTGTTGTTGCAGGGTACTTAGGATGCCCATGTGAACACCAGAACCCAAGAATCTTCAAGACTCTGGTCTGAAATGGCCCAGCATCCAGCCTGTTGTTCTGTGTACCTGATTATCTCCATGTGATTTCAGATCCTTGACACAGTACAGATCCCTGATGCAGTGTAGGTTCCCGATGCAGTGCAGACGCTGTGCGGATGGTTGTACTGCATGTTCAGTGCAGGCAGGCGCAGCCCCGTCTGGGTACTTTCAGTTTAGTTTGCAGTTGATAACTGCTTACACGAGATCGTACGTGCATATCTCCTCTCACCTCAAGCCGTGTTTATTATTCTCAGTCTCTAGCACCTCTCACACGTAGTCATCCTAACGTAAACATTTGAAAGGTACTTGTCTTTTTTGTATAGACAAATATTTGCCTCCCTTCTTGTCTACATACTTAGACTTTCCCATTTTTCTTGGGCCAAGACTATTTAGAGCATGTTATCAAGATTTTAAAATTTAGTTGCCAGCAATTTTTAAAGCTTTCTTTTCAGAAATAGAAAATACTGTGTGGTTTTTTTTTTTTATATTAGTGATGGCACAGAGTGTGGAACATGCTGCTAAAACATTTTACTTTATGTGGAGAAGTGGTATTTTTGCAGCCTCAGGCTGCATAGACTAGCACAACATCCAGAAACTGCTGTATGTCATGACCCACAACAGTCATGTAGCAGAAGGGTAGAGCATGATTCCTGAGGCTCCATGGGGCCTTTAACACTGGGCCAGACCAAGCCCCAACCTATATTGGACTGTTTTTTAAAAACTCTGTTGTATGTTGTCTTCCCGCCTGTGATAATCTGTGTGCACACTTTGGAGTTCTTTTCTTAGAGTGTACAGTGAGCCGGGTGGTGGTGGGGCACATCTTTAATCCCAGCACTCAGGAAGTAGAAGCAGATGGATCTCTGAGTTTGAAGCCAGCCTAATCTACACAGCGAGTTCCAGGACAGTTAGGGCTACACAGAAACCCTGTCTTGAAAAGCAAAACAGCAACAAAAAGAGTGTTTGGTGATGTATATGGATTAATATCAAAACTGTGTTTGCACGAGTCTCCTTGACAGTGCCTGTTAAACATCAGGCATAGACAAGCTGGCCCCTCTGTCTCCTCTGGGTGGCAGTGTCTCCTAGAAACCTGGCTGCCCTGTTGAATGTCACACCCATGTTAATGGTTCTTCACAAGGAAGGGATGCTGAGAAACCTTGGCAGGGAAAGGAGATGGAATTGGGAAGTGATGTGCTGTGAGAGTCCCGTGCCTTGCAGTGCACTTCCTGTGGGAAGTGGTGTAGAGTAAGTGGAGCAGCCATGGATCAGGAAGGCTGCAGCAATGCTGGGGTGCAGCTGGAAGTGGTAGGGCAGAGATGCCGGTGGTTTGTGTAGTAAATTACATAACTTTAGCCGTGTGAACAGATGCAGAGAGACTGCTGCAGGCTCAGTGCACTGACTCTTTAGTTTAAGAAAACAAAACCCGTGAACTTCCATGGAATGTTTACTTCTGCCTGAGACACTGCTTTGAGGAACCTCTGCTACTGACACAGCACCTCTGTTAATCCTTGAAAATCTTCCAGGAAGCAGTTGGGGCTTCAAAAACCGGACTGTTGTCCTCTCTTTACTGCATGTTTCTGTCTTTCCAGTTATCTATAGTCTTAAAATTAGTAAGTGGAAAATTCTACAAATAGGCGTTTGCTAGGTTTGTTGTTGTTTTTCTCTTCTTCTTCTTCTTCTTCTTCTTCTTCTTCTTCTTCTTCTTCTTCTTCTTCTTCTTCTTCTTCTTCTTCTTCTTCTTCTTCTTCTTTTCTTTTTGGTTGTTTGTTTTTGTTTTATCAAGACAGGGTTTCTCTGTGTAATCCTGGCTGTCCTGGAACTTGCTCTATAGATCAAATTGGCCTCGAATTCACAGAGATCTGCTTGCCTCTGCCTCCCAAGTGCTGGGATTAAAGGTGTGTGCCAGCACTGCCTGGCGATATTTGCTAGTTTTAAACTACATGTTCTCCTGAGTAGTATGATCCTGTGTCGCTGATGACAGGTTACCTTTTGCTGAGTGTAATCATACTGTGTGTACTACCTGCTCACCAGTCAAGGTATTGAAATGCTTATGTTCAAATGACCCAATTTTATTTAATAATGGACCTAAAAGATGATGTATTTGTATTGAGCATCCCTAATCTGATGAACCCTAGAGGAGTTCAACTTATAAATTCTATGCACATATACACAAAACTCTGAATTCAGAAATGCTTGTGTTTCCAAGCATTTCTGATAAAGGATAGGCAACCTGTTTAGCTATTGTTTGTAATCTGTTCCTAATTAGAAATTTTACACACACACACACACACACACACGCACGCACGCACACACGTTCTATCATAAAACAGAATATTTTGGGTTTGTGAAGATCCCTGAACTGTAAACCATCTCTTAGATCTTTTGTATCCTCTTCAAATAAGGGGACTACTGCAGTGTTCATTCTTGGTGGCTGATGACCTAGCTGAGCGTTTAGTTAAACTAGCACACAGGGGATTTATACTAAAGATGCTTTGAACAATTGTCCATGTTTTGGGGTAGGTGCTTTCATTATGGGGACCTCATGTTAGGGACAACAATAATCACTCAGGATTCCAGAAGAAAGGGAAGCTGAAGTCACCAGCAGTGTCTTTGTGAGAGTGAGGAAGAGCAGAAGGAAATGTAGGGGACTGCGCCTATGAGCCTGCATTCTCAGCAGATAAGAATGTAGTCCTTGGTGCTGCTGCCTCTGGTTTAAATGTCAGGAAGGTTAGTGCTAGGCATTGTTTTAGAGGCAACCTTGGGGAGTGTTGGTGTGAGCATGGCTGAGTGGAGCATGGAGCCTTTGTGGCAATGGACCCTCAGGAACATCAAACAGGCATCGTCGTGTGTTGTGCTTGGAACCCAGCTGCAAAGGGAAACAGGCAAAGATAACCTCGTGTGCAGGTTCCATATATGCAGTCTACTGACTTTTAGTGACTTATGCAGCATTGACTAAAAGATTGGGAGTTGAAAGGAGGTGTATGTGTGTGGTCTCTGAACCAATCACTAACCTGCTTTTATAAAGGCACAAGTCACTCTGATTTTCTCTGTGCTTAGAAATAGTCTCTGTATAGGCACACATGTTAGTAGTTTTTAAAAAACTAAATTGTGGCCAGCCTTCAAGAACAAAAATGTCCTTCTTCTTATCTTGTCTGCCCTCTAGTTTGATTTCATAGCGTTCTCTCCCTGCCCCCAACCATTCTGTCTGTGTAGAATGATGTTTATAAATCTAATGGAGGTCACAAAAATCACTTAATGCATAATTTGGTAGAAGTATTTTACAAGAAACGTGTCGTAGAGAATCATGCACATGAATCAGTCCCAAGGGGGAAGTGTAAACTATGTTAACACCATCAGCTCCTGAGACACACTGAGACCTGAACGGACTGATTTTGATCATTTCAGTGGCAGAGCGGAGTTTTGAATTCCAGTTGGTGACTACAAATGAGGTATTGGAATGCAACCCATTCATAGCCGTCCACAGAGATGCTCACGAAAGGAGCATGCATGGTTCCTTTGCTCTGGTGATCATTTCCTTTTACTTAATTTGTGACCAAGAAACAGTTTCAGATTGTATTTTATGCCTTAGGTCCATGAAGCGAGGCACAATGGCTTAACTGTTAGTGTACATTGAGCCACCCTGTGGTGCTGGAATTGAACTCGGGACTCTGGAAGAACAGTCAGTGCTCTTAACCACCGAGCCATCTCTCCAGCCCTTAGTGTACACTGATGTGGCAGAATAATTCTTGGCCTTATTCATTTTGACACCAAGAGAAGAAAAACAGCATTCATTAAATTTACCTTCAATCTTTTGCCAAAACCAAACCACACCCAAGAGTGAACTTTCTCTAGGCTTGGAAATGTAGCTTGGTTAGTAGAGGGCTTGTCTGGTGTGCAGAGTCCTGGGTTCCATCCTTAGTTTCACACATGGTGGTGTGCACGTATAGTCATTTCCAGCACTCTGGAGGAAGAGGTAGGACCAAGAGTTAATCTTTGTCAGTTGTATAGGGAATTTGAGACCAGCCTGGGCTATGTGAGATCCTCCTCCACAGACAAGCAAGCAAAACATTCAAGCAGACTTCAGGCCCTTCTCCAAACTTTCCTTCAGGCAGTTTTGTAAGCTTTTCTTTGAAGCATGTTCTAGTGCACTGTGTGAGAAAGATGCTTTGAGTGTATGGGCCCCAGAACCAGCCTTCTCCTCCACGTGTTCACTGGAAGCTTCCTCAGACACTGCCTGGGAAGCTAGCTGTAATGGTACTGCAGTGGGAGGTGGCTGTTTAGACAGGTGCCGCATGCTGAAAGTGTCGTCGTTGTCATGTCTTGTCAAGTGCTTACTGCATGTAAACAGTAGAGAGAATAGACCATGTTGTAACCACTGCTTAGCCATTAGCAACTAATGTCCAGAGTTGAGCAGTCAATGCTGACTGACTGAGTCATTTGGCTAAGAACAGGCCTGCTCATTCTGAAGTAATCGAGTCTGAACCTGTGAAGCCTGTCCCCAGATGAGGTAAAACGTTAGCAGACAGAGAGAAGCTCATGTGTGTGGATACAGAGAACCAGTGCGGATGCTTATCCGTCCAGTAAAGACACTGAAAAGATAGTTCTTATTTGAAGAACCAGACGATTCCAGCATGTGATGATAATGGCTTGATTTAAATTTGCTTTGGATTGTCAGTTTGTTCTTATGTGTACACATGTCTGAATTATACGTGCTTGACCTTAAGGAAGGTGACAAATGAATACTAGTTGGAACATTTGGTTGTTTACCCCTTGAAGCAGGGTCTTGCTCTGAGGCTCAGGCCACCCTTGAACTCCTACAGCCTCGAGCAGCTCCAGCCCTGTTTCTATATGCACTTGTTTAGTAAGAGGAGATATCTGAGTGCCACTGTTTGCCAGGCACTGTTTACAGACGTCTGAATCTGATTTGTGGATTTTAAGCTCTAGTAGGGGAGATAATAAGAAGTTGGCCACCGGGTAAGAAGTACGTCATGTGCTGGCTGGTGCTGTGGAGAGTGAAGCTCTGGGGGAGTGGAAGTCACCTTCACACAGCACTCGTAAGCCTTCAAAGGCGGAGAGAGGGCCAGCTGCCTCACTCGGACTGTATGTCTAGTGCAGAGCATGCGGGGAGCAGGGGGATGGACTGGGTGTCTGGAGACAGTTCGGGGTCCTGAGGAAAGGATACAGAACCCTCTGTCTCCCACACTGAGAACTACCAGGCTGGGATGGAGAGCAGGCAAGGTGGTGTTGGTAAGGGAGGTGCTGGTAAGGGAGGTGCGGCCTCCATGAGGTTTTCTGTCACGGATGACCAGCAGCTGTGCTCTCATCTGGAAGCTGTTGCTTGGAGGTAGAGTGAGAGCAAGACTGAACACAACTTGGAGAAACAGAGTATTTGCCACATTTACTGGTATTCAGTCATTTTTTCTTTTGATTTTATTTATATTTTTCTTTTCATATCATGCCATTTGTGTTTTTATATATAAAGCTATTTGTGTTTCCTATTCTTACAGGTAAGATTTCTACAAATAAGAAATGAGGACTATGAGATAGTGTACTACTGCCACCTAACGTTTGCAGCCTTGTGTGTGTGATTATAGCTGGCCATCCAGCCTTGATAGTTGCTTGAATTCAGAATGCTAGCAAATTAATTGAGGTTTATTTAATTGCCTTCTTATTAGGCTCCTGTATGGATACTTAACATGTTAATTGAATTGTACAGAAATAGGGTTGTGAGTTGAAAATTAATTTTATTGGCATCTTGATCTTTATTAAATTAAATTCAACGGATATGTATTTGTTTTGATCGGCCCTATTGTCCTTCTGTTCTCATGATTATTATGTTCTGACGGGTAGAGGACAGAATTAAAACAACATATAGTAAACAAACAAGAAAACAATCAGCAGACAGGGAAGCAAACAGGACAGCAGGCGTTGCTGTTTGTAAACAGAGCCTGTCATTGAACAGCAGAACAGAGTCTGGAGGTGATGGCCTTGGGCTATGTTGACTGCACCCTAGCAGCCTCTGCTGCTGGACAGGGAGGCTTCCCCTGTAAACACTGTGGTGTGGGAGATACCTATCTTTAGGGAAGACTGGTTGCTCTGGAGGGCTATATTCTGGACCACCATTGTAATTGTCTGTTTTCTGTGGCCTTTTACCAGAGGTTGGAATTGGATGGGTTGGTTTGCTATCCATTTTAAAACATCTCACAGGAAGCTGATCTAATACTAATCTAGAGCCGTATTTCAGAGGGACACATGTTTTGATTCTACCTGTCTGTCGTAGTAACACATGCCTGCCAGGACATCCTGTCACTTCTATAGCTAGTTCTACGTCACTTGTGGGTTTTTTGTTTGTTTGTTTGCTTTTCTTTTGGTTTTTTGAGGTAGTTTCTCAAGTTCTGGCTGTCCTGAAACTCACTCTGTAGACCAGACTGGCCTTGAACTCAGAGAGATCCACCTGCTCTGCCTCCTGAGTGTTGGGATTAAAGGTGCACATCATCATGCCTGGCTTGTATAAGAAGCAAGAATGCCAGCCCCAGCCTGCAGAAGGGTTCTGTAGAGCCTCATATGGCACTCTGTGATCCTTGATTAACACTCTGGGCATTTGGCATTCATCTTTGAAGTAAAGTAAAAAGCCTTGTCTTGAGTCACTGCTGTGTAAGCTTCACTGTGAGCAGAGGTATGGGGGCCGGACTGTGCAGTGCTCTGGCGCAAATCGCAGAAGCTAATGGCAGCTGGGAAACAGGCAGTTTTACTCACTGGACACAAGTTTTCTTTTTGGGCACATTTTGTTTCTAGTAGAATTGTAAAGTATACTTCGACTGATAGCATCCCTAGTGTAGCAGCCTCGTTTACTGTCAGGGAACCACAGCAGCCAGGCATCTCTGAAAAACTAAGCTAAGCATAGGAGTGGCTTTCTGTGTAATGAAAATAAGTTCTAAATAGCTCAGAAGGCTTCTGAATTTGTAGCAGCCAGTGTTCGTGTCATTAACTCCACTTCTGCTTTGGGCCTTGCTCTTGCTGCTCTCCCCTTTGGGCAGCCTTGCCTATCCACGTAGCTCATGGTAGCATTGGGTCTCAGAACCAGAGCAACTTCTCCATAGTGGTCTTCCCCTTAGTGTTTTCTCTAGTTATTCATTAGTAAACAACAAGCTGCTTCACACCTAGTGGCACAGGTTACAACCATTTGATAATGTTCATAGGCTCTCTTAGATCACAGATGAAGAAAGGATATAGAAGATCATCTTGTCTTCTCTTGTGGAGCAAGTACTGTTGAATGTCTTGATGTTAAAACTACCCAGAGATGCTTTTAGTCACAGACTGGAGTGAGCTAGCATTGTGGCTGGAGTTCTATAAGTGGCCTCTTTATGTGCTTGGATTCATTTCAGGATAGTGGTCCCAGTGTAATCACACCTATTATCAGTACTCTAGCATAACCTTTGTGACCCAGCCTGTAGTTGACATGGTGTTACTTTTACTCTGCTTCTTGGTTGAAACATCCGTGAATCCTGTTTTCAGTGGAAAGAGACAGAGGCCTGTTGATAAGTAGGAATGGTGTTCAGGAATTTGGGATCTTACTTTAAACTGCTTTATGTAGTAGTAGTATCTCAGGTTGTCACTGCTTGTCTTCCTACTTCTAATATGGGCACAGTGTTTTTATGTAGATAAAAGTGTTATTGCTACTAGTGTAATTAGATATGAAATATGGTGGTTTGAAAGAAAATGGCCCACAAAGGGAGTGGCACTATTAGAAGCTGTGGCCTTGTTGGAGAAAGTGTGTCACTGTAGGAGTAGGCTTTGAGGTTGCCTGTGCTCAGGTTATGCCTAGTTCAGTTCACTTCCTGTTGCCTGAGGATCAAGATGTAGAACTCTTGCCAGGCAGTGGTGGCACATGTCTTTAATCCCAGGTAGAGGAAAGTGGAGCTCAGTGAGGTCGAGGCCAACCTGGCCTACAGAGTGAGTTCCAGAACAGCTAGGACTGTTACATAGAGAAGCCCTGTCTCAAATAAGAAAGAAATAAAGAAAGGGAGAGAAGGAGGAAGGGAGGGAGGGAGGGAGGGAGGGAGGGAGGGAGGGAGGGAGGGAGGGAAGAACCAAAGAGTTGCTGTGGTCATAGTGCCTCTTCACAGCAATAGAAACCCTGACTGAGACACGAAACTAGGTAAAATTTTTTTCATGTAAAGATGCTTCTTGTTCTATGCTGATGTTTTAGTCCTTGGAATAGAGATGTGTGAACTAAGGCCATAGCCAGTTAGTATCAGAGTTGGTATTCAGTATCTTGTCCCTTGTAATGCCTCTCATGAAGATGCCGTGTATCGTGTATCCTATTGTATAATTACGGAGTGCTTGCATCTTTGTTTACGTTATGCTAAAAAATGTCACTGTGTATCTTTAAAAGGTAGTTACCCAACTACCTCTTGCTGTTTCACCCTCAGTGCTTTATCACCAGAGTTAAAACTTTGTGCTTGATGATTGTCATCTATAGTGATATTTCATCTGTATTTTAATAAATAAAGCTTGCCTGAAGATCAGAGAGTAAAACAGCCTCCTTGGTCAGCCTTACAGACCAGGCAGTGGTGTGAGACACACCTTTAATCCCAGTAGCCACACTAATTTGCCATAGAAGCTGGGTGGTGGTGGTGCATGCATTTAATTCCAGCACTAGACAGGAATATAAAACAGGAGGATACTCAGTTCAGTCTTACTCTGAGGATTTCTGTAGGCAGGATTGCCATTTTTGTCTGAGTTGGAGGTAAGAGCCAGTGGCTGTTGTGCTTTTCTGATCTTCTGGTTGAACCCCAGTATCTGTCTCTGGGTTTTTATTATTTGTGCTATATTGGTGTCTAACGTTTGGGATAAGAATTCACAAAAAAGCCATTTGCCTGAGGCTTTTTAACCACTGGCACAGGCCAGAGCTGTGTGTGAGGCTCCTGCCAGCATAGCAGGTGGGGCTCCACATCCAGCCATCTCCTCCCAGCCAGATTTTTTAATTTCTTCCCTAAGCCTCTCAATTCCCTGTGTGTTTTTCAGACAACCAGCTCACTCTCTCCCTCTCCCTCTCTTTTCCTCTCCCTTTCTCTACCTTGGGTTGCGGGCTCTTTCTGAACTCCCTTCTCGGGGTCCTGCCAAACTAGGGAGCTGCCTTGAAATCCAGTCAAACTTTTCCTGTTCTACGCAGCAGCAATAAGCCCATTGTTGGTAGATTTGGTAAGACAATTGGGAGTTCTTAAAGGGAGGAATTAGTTAAAAGAGAGAGTTTTTTTTACCCCCCACATTAAAAACTGGGGAAAACCATTACAATGGAGGAATTTGGGTATGTATATGATAATATGCTAGACAATTTGGAAATGGAATGATTACATGAGAGGATATCTAATTTAGATGGGATTTATGTAATGTCAGTTGTAAACATCAGGATTATCATTTTTTTGTCTTATCACTAAAAATGTTGATTAATCTTAGTGCTAAGATACAGGCTTTAGAAAAACTTAATAAATCAGATAACAGAGATATTCAAATTCAGACAGAAGAATTTAATGGAGAGCCAAAAATAAGGATAAGAGAGTAACAGCCTAAGATTTTCAGACAACCAACTTTAATATATCTGGTAACCTTACAGGAATTGCCAAATGGCAGAGGCTCTATTACAACTAACTGGACTCCTGTGCATTGTTAGATTTAAGGAGATTCAAGGAAGCAGTAGCCTCATATGGCATGCATTTACCTTTTGTGAAGCACACGTTAAACTTGTGGTCAGTTTGTAATAGAATTATCCCTAACAACTGGATAGATTTGCTTAAAGGTGTTTTAGAGTCTGGTCCACAATTACAGTGGAATACCTGGATCAGAGAAGAGGCTAAGATTATTGATCAACAGAGTAAAGCTAGAGGTAGGGACATCTTCCAAGATCAAATTCTTTGAGAAGAAGACTATGCTTCTATACAAAGGCAGTCTATGGATGATGACCACACCCTGGATTTATGCCACACAGCAGCTTTGAATGCTTGGGGCAGAATTGGAGAAATAGGAAAGAAAATTGAGTCATTTACTAAAGTTGTGCAGGGCCCAAAGGAAGCCTTTATAGATTTCTTACAAAGTTTGACAGCAGTAAATGGAATGATACCAAATTCAGAACTAGACAAATAATAATTGAATCTCTGTCTTTTGAAAATGCCAATTCTCTGTGAAAAATCATAATTAGGCCATTAAAGGTAAGGTCAGCACCTTTCGAGGAATGGATTCAAGGTACAATTAATATAGAATCTCAAGAACATGATGATGCAGAGGTGTAAGGAGAACATGATGATCCAGAGGTGTAAGGAGAAGTTGAAATGTCGAATGTTATAATTGTGGCAAACAAGGTCACCTTAAAAGGGATTGTAGACAGGGTGTTCCTAGAAACAATGTTTTATTTTTTTCCTAAGAATAATCCATTCAAATGCTCCTCCCTTCACGATTATGTGGAAGGTGTGGCAAAGGTAGGCATTGGACTAATGAATGTAGGTTAATTAGGAATATTGAGGGTAATTCTTTACCATTGGGAAACTTTGTGAGGGGCCTCTCATAGTCCACCTGCCATCCCATCATAGAATATACTCCTTCCCAGAGCAACTAAAGAACCTAATGCCTCTTGTAAGGAACCATACTGTTCTGGATAATAGAACAGCTTCAGGGCTGCTGACTGAGATGATCAAGCCTCACAGAATATTCCATTCAGGACTTGACCATAATCCTAAATTTTCTTTGGGTCCCCATAAGATTATCAGCACCCCCAATCATCAGGAAGTATTCTAGAAAACTACACCCACATCCCCAAAAAATGGACTATGGATGTTTGTCTTTGTTTATTGTGTTGGTTGCAAGTTGTTATGAATAATGGTCAGGAAAAAAGCTAAACAAGTGAGCTTAGATTTAGTTTTTTTTTTTTTAAAAAGAATAAAAGGGAAAATGCTGTGTGATAATGCTCTTGTCACTCATATTGGTTTAATAAAGCACTGATTGGCCAGTAGCCAGGAAGGAAGTATAGGCAGGGAAACCAGACTAGATGTATTCTGGGAAGAGGAAAAGCAGAGAGACAGTTGTCAGCCAGAAGCAGAGGGAGCAAGATGAGAGAATGCCTTACTAAGAAAAGGTACCAAGCCATGTGGCTAAACATAGATAAGAATTATGGGTTGATTTAAGTTGTAACAGCTAGTTAATAATAAACCTGAGCTGATAGGCCAAACAGTTTATTATTAACACAAATCTCTGTGTGTTTCTTTGCAACTGAATGTCTGCAGGACCAGATGGGTCAGAAACTTTGTGCTACAGTCGTTTGTCGACACTGAGTAGCAAGCATAGTTACTCAGTTATGCACATAACCTCTTGAGATAGGCATTGCAGACCATCTTAGATCATCTCAGCTCCACTGGACAGACTCCATGGCTGACTCTGGCCTTCTTGCAAGGTGTCCTCACTTATATGGTTAGTAGTTGGTGAAACTGTTGCCTGGGATGTCAGCCGAACCAGCTTGGGGATTCAGCACATGCTGCTTCTCCATGTGGGTTCAGTCTCCTTTTGCATGGCTGTGTTCCAGGAGTGAACCTCCTGACAGGTTTTAGGCTCCAGACTTGAAGACTCCTACTGTCAAATCTGTTCTACTCTTTTCTTGTTGAAGCAGTCACATAGAGCTGCCTAGACTTAGAAGCAGGAATAAACACTTGATAGAATGTCAGTGTTGTATTATAAGAAGTAGTAGGGCTGGACAGTAGTGGCACATGCTTTTAATTCCGGCATTTGGGAGATAGAGGCAAGTAGATCTCAGTGAGGTTGAGGGCAGCCTGGTCTACAGAACTTGTTCCAGGACAGCCAGGGCTGTTACACAAAGGAACCCTGTCTCAAAAACACCAAAAAGAAAAAAAAAAATTAGAAAGAAAGAGCATATAGAGTAGTTGAGTGCGTAGGTATCCAAGGAGTCAGGGCACCGCAGGCACTGTGACCTAGCTTGGTCATGCTGTGTACACAGGTAGTTTTGACCATTAGGATCTGGGCTCCACACTGACCAAGGCTTAGTCTGTGCTTCTCAGTGATAAAAGGAGAGGGACGCTCAGCCATAACAGACAAGGTAAAACTGTGTTTGGAGATGTACCATGGACATCTGAAATTAAAGGCTGCTCTTGTGCTAAAAGAGAGACAGACATTGTGGAACCTGCCAGAAACGGTTATGACTTTTTAACTGCTTGTTGCCTTTCAGTTATGAGAATTTATGCTGCTTTCCCAATGCTCTTTCTCTGAGATTTGCAGGAATTTTGCTCTTTATTGTAGATGATCAGTGGAAATCAGATTTATGGATGTTTTTCAAGCATCTCTAGTTAAGGTTTTTTCCTAACTGCAGCTGCGCAGCATTGACACTGTGCCTGTCCCTTCTAGTGAGTTACCCTCCCCATCTCTCTGGAAAGGTAATGCTGCACGGATAAAGCTGGCTGCAGAAACCACATTTCTCTGGGTAAATAGCATGTTTAGTTTGACTACAGGACATCTCAAAATACTACTGCTGTGTGATATCCTAAAAGAGCATTTTTTCCCCAGAGATTTTATGTTTTGGACTTTGATAGTAGCATTACACCAGATATACTGCAGAATGACAGACGGAGCTCTCCAGTGCCATGAGTGAATTTGGCAGGTTCTGGAGACATGTGAACAAGAAGAACACGACTGAATGAAAGAACAGGATAATACTTGTTTTGGTACTGATCTTTCTAAATGTGATATTGGGACTTCGAGTGAACACATGCACATATAGAAAAGTACATGTATAAAATGTACTTTTATATAATGCATTTATAAAATGCATGTACGTATATGCATATCTGGAAAATATAGAAAAGTGAAAGTCTTAACCATAAACTGCACAGTCTCAAAGTGTTTGTTAATGTTGACAATTACCTAAACCAGTGCCTTGCTTGTGGCAGTCTGTCTGATGAGGAGTTTGAGGATATGTTATCAGCACGTTTGTCCACAGTGCTGTGGCAGAGCCCCTCATTTTTCTGTGTGGTAGAATGAAGCTTACTTCCTTAGGCCGATGGTGGTTACCTTTCTATTTCCTTGTGTATCCTGCGGGAGTTTCCATGGGATTTTGAGATAGCATCTCTCTTTTGGAAGTAATATGACCTTAACTGGTGCATATGTACAGATTATGCTTATTTTATGGATAATTTCCACAAAGAATTCTCTTTCCTAATAATTCCTCTTTTTCCTCTAAAATAAACATTAGGCTTGAGTGAGTGCAACTTCATTTTCTCTCCAGTGTGTCTCAAGCTGGGAGGTTTTGTGCCTCAGGGATGTTTGGCATTGTCTGGAGACATTTTTTGGTAGTGACAACTAGAGATTGGATGCTTTTGTCATTTAATGCATAGTCAGATGCACAAGGCAGCTGCACTTTTAGCATTGCCTGGGTTGTAAAACCTGAAAAGGAAACCCACAATGGATGCTTTTTAAGTGTTTTTGTAAGTCTCTGGCATTTGGATAATGCATGTTTTTCACATATGTTTAAGTGAAAAATTACACATTAAGTTTCAGGTGCATTTGCTCTTTCCTGTTTATTTTTCTGGTTATTTCTTTCCTTGCCCAGTTTGTGCATTTTAAAAGTGACTTAGATACTTAAAGAGCTTATGTTGTATAGCAGTCTTCATATATTCAGCAGCTTTAAACAGTAAAAAGGACTGTGTGCAGCCACACCAAAATGCCTCTGTTGCTTGCATTGTCTGCTGTAGACTTAAGCAGTCCCTGATGGTCAGTGTCATGTCCTGACCCCCCTCAACCCCACCCCGCCAGCCCACCAGGACAAAACAGGGAGTGGGCAGGTGTATGGATTGTTCATCTGCTGCCACACTCACCAGGTGCTCTGGCTCTGGCGGGGGGTGGGGGTGGGGGCAAAGGCTACAGCCTGGAGCTTGGCATGAGAACCAAACTTCCAAGATAGTTATCATTCTTTCCAGAAACACTTTTCTACCTTTTCGGTAGAAAAGAAACCCCCCAAGGTTTCTCAGTGTAACAGCCATGGCTGTTCTGGAACTTACTCTTTAGACCAGGCTGGCCTCAAACTCACAGAAACCCACCTGCCTCTGCCTCTGGTATGTTGGAATTAAAGATGTGCACCACCTCCCACCTGGCAACAGTCTTGACTTTTAAAATAGCTGTTCAGTTTTAGTGACCTTATCTGCTCATTGATAATTTTAAAAAAGTAGACATATTGTTAAAGGTACTTATTGTCTGGAGAATGAGGGTTCAGGGTATCAAACACCTTGCTACCTGGAAACTTTTGATCAGGTTGTTGTAGAAAACAAGCAGTGGAAAATTGAAACTGAATAAAAACATTCTTAACCTGAAGTAAACCAAAACAGCACAGATATTTTCATGTTATTCCAATGTGGCCAAGACGTTTTTACCCCCTTAAATTCATGCAGGGTATGGTCACTTTCAAAGATGGAGATTGAGTTTTATAATTAATGTTTAGACCATTTTTCCAAATTAATAAGGAAATGTTTGTGTGGGAAAAGCAGTTTTGCCCATGATCCCAGAGTCTCTCATACTGTCTCTTAAGATCTTTTGGAGAAAGCACCATTGTGGTGGTAATGTGGTTTGAGCTTTGGGTAAGGACCCCTAAGGTAACGCCTGTGGGAGGTGCAATTTCCGGCTTCTGGGTGTATTGTGGCAGGATGGGGCAGGGAAGATGGAAAGAGGCAGTGTGAGGGCAGCCATTGTCTTCTAGTTTCATCTTCTCGCCTTTTGGAAGTAGCTCTACCCAAAGGGGGTGGGTTTATAGTATATCACCAAATTATCCTGGTCAGAATATCCTCCATTACATAAGGTAAATCTTTTATAATTTTCTGCCAAAGGAGAATTTATAGTCGATTTGTGTATGTCTAAATTATGCTGGATTAAAGACTACAAATTCGGTTTTTAAAATTACTGGAAAAATCACAGAAACATAATGTAAATGAAGAAGCTCAAGATATTTAAGGTAATTACACTACACTGATGCTGACTGACTGGAAAGAGAGTCAGGTAAACTGCAGTATTTCCCTGCAGGTCAGTCGGTGGTCTGTCCCTCTCCCAGCCCCTCCCTCTCGCCCTCCCTTCTTCCTTCCTTCCCTCCACTACCCCCCTCCCAAAGTTAAAAGGTCCTGAGTTTTTGTGACTGTGGCCTAGGTTTGTTATCTCCCAGGAGGTGACAGGCGCATATATAGTCTTACTGACAACAGTGTCACAACAGCATGGGATATAGACTTATATCTTATTAGCCAACTCTACTGGTGTTTTCCAACCATGATTGATGGGACATTGTAAATTTATAGTGACAGTGTGTCCTCATTGATACAATGATAGCCTATAGAGTTGATAACTAGAATCAGTAATGTGTCAGGAAGAGGATAAAGAGTTAATGACACTACTAATAAAAGTGTCTTCTTGGGGTTGAGATCTCATACTTTAGTTGTCGGTTTTTAATACGGTAAACTTTTAGGAGACTCCCTCGTGGAGCATAGATCTGTGGTAGAGTGTGCTGAGCTCTTCCTGGCCCAGCTCTGACCTGTAGCTCTTTCTGTATACAACGCTGGCCTTGAATTCACAGAGATCCCCCCCCC